>NC_092872.1:361433356-361790592 GCF_028372415.1 Notamacropus eugenii
TTCCTGCCTTCAATCCTTGGCCTATTCCTTTTCTGAAATCCAGAGACTACCCAGAGGCTCTGATTACTTCATACAGATATAGATATATACATGTATATATGAAGAGAGAGAGAGAGAGAAATATAATCTAGACATTCCTAAATCATGTCTAGAAATATGTAGTTTCACCACCTTTGAATTTGATGACAGGAGTTATTTTAGACTTCATTCCTCACATCAAGTTTCTGATCTCTATTTCCTCCTTCTGCTTTTGTAATTGTCATTTAGTTTTGCTTTCCTCCCTGTTGGATTGACTTTCCCACTGAGTCACCAAGCTTCTCTTGCCAGTTACCCTTGGTCAATCACTAGGATATTTGTGCTCAGACTGTGTAATAATGTACTTCCTGGGGAGGGATATGAGTGGGTTGGGGAGACAGCTTCATTATCTATACCATTTTGGGAACAGTATCCATGGTTTTAGGGAGGATCATAGGATCAGAGGGCTCAGAGCTAGAAGGCATCTTAGAGATGATCTAGTCCCACCCGCCCTTTACAGATATAGCATTCATTTAGCACCATATCACCTTGTGCTGTTAGGCATATAGCCTGTCTTCACGAATGGATTATAAACTCCTCAAAGCTGGGCACAGCTATATCTCATACTTTTATTTAATTCCCCAGTGCTCAACAAAAGATCTTAATAAATGAGAACTACCTCTGATGGTGGTTTAAAATATCGCCACATTACGCAAGTGGAGATAAGTTTGGTTCACTTCTGACTTCTCCTAAGGGTCTGCCTCTCTATCTGCATGGACAATAGCTTCCAACATCTAGACGCTCATTTTGATTTGAACCCACTCCAAGTTTCCTAACTCTAATCCTCTCAAGAGAGCAGAGAGGAGGAGGAGGAGAAAACATCAAGTTGGATCCAACAAACAACCCGATCACATTTTAATAGGAATACTTATGTCAAAAAACCCAAATGGAAGTTATGGCGTTTTCCCTTTACAAAATCTAACCCAAGATGTGAAGTTAATTGCCCATGAAATCTTCTCATTGAATTGACCAAAACCACAATTATTGATTAAGATAGGCTGAGTTTCTATTCTTCCTTTATTGAAAGCAAGCATTCTGAACCTGAAGTCCATGAACTTGTTGGCTTTTTTTTACTTTTGATGTCATTTTCAATATAAATGGCTTCCTTTATAACCCAATGTATTCTACATTTATACATTTAAAAATATTTTGAGGTTTCCATAGGTCTCACTAGACTGCCTTATTAGAGATCTTTATCTTTTTTCCTTGTATTTCCAACAAGTTCTTAACTTATTACACATATGAGATAATGTAACTGATTTATTTTTAACAAACATAATAGAACTCATACATCCAAGTGAATGTTACCCCCTTCAAAGTAGTCGCATATGTATTTCAATGAGGTGGCCATTGCTATGGTACTTTTGGAACTGCATTTGGTGCCTTACCATCTGCTTTTAAGACTGTCCTGGACATTTCCACTAAGTAGGTATAAAGTTCAATGTTCTATCTAGGAAAGAGCTCTGGATCGAGGATCGGGGGCATGGCCTTAAGTTACATCCATGTCTGCTGTTCTATAGCTGTAGGACCTTAGGCAAGCCACTTTTCCTCATATATAAAATGAACAAATTGGACTAGGTGGTATCTAAGGTTTATAATAGCTCTAAATCTATCTTTTAGACCTTGAGTAGAATCCTACAAATATTTGTCCTGGAGATTTTGATTGGAAGAAATGGCTGTTTTCCCCTTTATAAAGCCCATATCGAGAGACTATATTTGCTGTCCAGGAAATCTTTTACTCAGTGGTTGAATCTACATCTAATCTCATAGTTAGAGCAAAAATAACCTTAGAGAACATCTAGTCCAGCGGTTCTTGACCTTTTTTGTGTCATGGAAACTTTTAACTCTCTGGTAAAACCTTTAACCTTTTTTGTGTCATGGAGACTTTTCGCTCTCTGTTAAAACCTACAGACCATTTCTCAGAATAATGTTTTTAAATGCATGAAATAAAATGCATACTTACACTATAAAGCAATTATTTTGAAACAGATATAATTTTTTTTCTATTCAAGTTCACAAACTCCCTGAAATCTATCCATGACCCCCCTGGGGATCTATAGACCTTGGGCTAAAAACCCCAAATTTAGTCCAAGTGTCTTGTTTTATAACTGAGGAAACTGAGGTCCATAGAAGGAAAACAATTTGCCAAACATCCTAGATATAATAATTAACAGAACTGGATCCAAACCTAGATCTTTTGAGTCTAAATCCTGTGTTCTTTCCATTTCATTGTAATTGAAATATAAGTAGGGGCTTATTATGAACATTTGTCCAAAGGTCCAAATACAAGCTTCAAGAAAAACTACCCCTCAGCGTTTGGAGCTTGATTCCTACTGCAGTTATCTCAAAGGCAGCTTGGGACCAGGCTTGGAGTAATGGGCTTGGAAGACCAAACCAGGAGTAGGCTGAGAGGGAAAAAAGTATTTGTTTTCCTCCTTGCATTGCAAGTAGATTGGGAGGGACAACTCCAGAAGGTCATTCATTGTCTGAATTGGTGTGTGAGGCCTGTCAGGCGACATGCACTTGTTTTCATCTTAGGGGGGATGGGAAGGAGGGAAGGAGTCTTGGAGTGGGAGGAGTATGAAGAGCACGAGGAAGGAATAGTAATAGCCTGTCACCCTGGAAACTTGGCCTAGTGGGATGGAATCATGAGATTTGCTGAATTGACTGTGAGTATAATCACAGCCAGGATTCAGGGTAGGCAAAGCAAGCAGTAACCCAAACACAGTATGCAAGGGGCCCCCAGTGAAAGATACTTGTTAATATGACTTTTTATAAATGTCTATTAAACAGCCTGCTTATTGGAAGAACTGATCCAAGAATCTGAAGACCTGTGTTCAAGTTTACCAAAGCCTGTATGATACATCTCGCAAATAAGAATAATAGTACTTAGAATCCAAGAGCAAATATCTAGAACCTGCCTCACAGAGGTCTTACTGACCTTTGTAAAACTTCCTTGTCCTTGCAAGTCCTTGCTACAGAAATGGGAGTTATTAGTAACAGAAAATTCTGTTTTCCTTGATATATATGTATTATTTTGAGCTAAGGCAAGTCACATATGTTATAGTGATGGCTGAAAGCTTTAGGTTGGACAGTAACACACAGGGGACAGATTTTCAAATGCAGGCAGCACAATTTTCATGTCTTGCCTTGAGCACACAAAAGCCTTGTCCGAGCCCTGGGTGCAATCTGGTGCCTTTGAGGCAGAGGTACCCAATGAGATGAACGCTAGAGTGCGAGATTCTCATCATCTGAAAAATGACAGAAAGTGCTGAGGATCTTGAAAGATATATGAGAAACAAGGAAAAGGATGGCAATAAAAACTGGAGGGGAAAAGAACCCCCTTTTGTTCATTCCCTCATCAAACATTTACTAAGTGAATACTGCAGGGAACTGCACAAGACCTTGAGGTAGATAACAAAATTTTGAAAAGATGCTCTCCCTCATGGAAATCATAGCTGAGAAGAAGGAAAAGATAGAGATAGCTAGACTACACTTATTAGTTGCCTGACTTTGGGTAAATCACTATACCTCTCTAACTTTCTATTAACCCTCTTTTCTGTCTTTAATGGGCAAATTATTTGCACAATGTTATTGTCAGGAAAGCAATTTGTAAACTTTACAGGATTCTGTCAATGTGATCTGGTTTGCACACATAAAGATGTACACACACATACATGAACATATGTATATACATATACACACACACCCCATGATTTTCAAACATTTTGGCCTCAGGACCCATTTATATTTTTAAAAATTGTTGAGAACCTCAAAGAGCTTTTGTTTATGTGCATTACGGCTATGAATATTTACCATGTTAGAAATTAAGATGGATATATTTGAAAATATTAAATTCATTTAAAACAATAGTAATAAACCCATTACATGTCAACATAAAATATTTTATGAAAAATAATTACATTTCCCAAATAAAAAAGTTTAGTGATAAGAGTGACATTGTTTTACAAATTTTTGCAAATCATTTTAATGTTTGGCTTAATAGAAGACAGCTGGATTTTCATATCTGCTTCTGCATTCAATCTATTGCAATATGTTGTTCTAGTTGAAGTATATGAAGAAAAACCAGCCTCACAGAGGTAACTGGAAAAGGGAGGAGTATTTTAGTAAGCCAAGAACATCTTGATATTTTTATGAAATCATTCTGACTTTACAGATGCCCTGACCCCAGGGATCTTTAAATCACACTTTGAAAAAAAATGTGTGTGCATATGCATATATGTATGTTTGTATACATGTTGTGTATATGTATGTATACACACATATATTTATATGTACATATATTTACATATGCACATATATTTATATGTACATATATTTACATATGCAAATATGTACATATTTATATATTTGCATATACAAATATATGCATTGTGATATAAAGACAGACAGACACATAGATAAAGTGTATATTTTGTTTGCTTTCTGTGAGACCTGTGGCTTCTTTGGGGTAGGAAACACCCTGTGAGGAAACTTCCTCTACCCAACTCTGCAGTTTACAGTCTCAGGGACTTGCCCGGTAACTGAGAGGTTCAGTGACTTGCCCAGCGTCACATGGCCTGTGTCAGAGTTAGCCCCTGAACCCAAGTTTTTCTGATTCAGAGAGAGTCCAGGTAGTTATGTACTCTTGACTCCCTGCTAGTATAATTACAAAATAATAAATAATAACAAAACCACATTATGAAAACAACAGAAAAGTGCAAGAACAAAATATTGCCCTGGCAATCTTTATGAAATGGTTTGATCTTTTAAAACAAGGCTCTTAGGTCAGACAGGTCCCTCAGCAATTTGCTGCCTCCCCTCAGCTGGCCAGTTGAGCATCTGAGGTATAGAGCATTAGTTCCTGTGCATGGTGATAAGAAAGAAGATTGATTTTCCTTTCGGTTTGGGGGAAACCTGAAGGCCAAGGCTGCAACTTACAACAAGTTGCTTTGTTTGCCAAATGAAAACAAAAAAAATTATGCTGGGGCTCAAGATGAGCCAAGCTCCTGAAATGCCTTATCTTCAAAAGACCCCTGTTTACCATCAAGTCAACTTTAAAAATAGTTGATGTGTGAAAAGATTTTGAGAAATTTTAGTGAGGGATTTTTTTTTAGTACCTTGCACTGTAATAACTAGAAAGTGTTTAATAAACATGATATGCAGCAGTTGCTAAGCAAAACCTGATTGATGTACAGTTGCAGTGCGAGCATCTACGCATCAGGGCTGTCCCCTTTATTTGACTGTGAATTCTGATATTCTGATGGAAGCAGTTGTGCTGAACCTTATTTATAATCAGCTTACAACATGAGTAGCTGGGTTGTAAGTGCTTCTCAAATTACATAGCAAATCTTGTTGTCTCCTTAGGCAAATAAGAAACCCATATCATAAGCTTTAATTGTAATACAGGTCACTGTCAAGGGCGAAACACTTTCCAAACCCTTCTGATTAGAGAAATCATATAGGACTTAAGTGTGGAGTAGGAGCTGGATCTGTAGCACCTAAAGATGGTTCAAAATGCACCCATTAAATAAACGTCCAAGGAAAGTGATGTGGAAAAAATCTTGTTATGTTAAAATTTTAATTCTTTTGCCTTTGTGCTTAAGAGTTCAAGGAGGAAAGAGGATTGTTAGCTTTAAGGAGCTTCACAATTTAAACATACACACACACACACACTCAAGAAGTACTAGAAAAAATGTAAGGCTGGGGTAGAAGCCTTATTTTCCTAGATAGGAATGAAACCAAAGCATGTACTGAAAGAGAAAGCTTCCAAAGACATATATATGACATAGGCTGAGATATAAATGGGCTTTTGTCCTTTGCTAGGATGCTTCTTTAACGAACACATGAACAGGCATGATGATACATGCCTGTGATCTCTGCTACCGGGGAGGCTCAGGCTGGTGGATTGCTTGAGTTCGGGAATTCTGAGTGGCATTGGGGCTCAAAAGCCAATTGCATAGCTTAACTAAGTCCAGCAACAATATGGTGAGCCCCCAAGGAAGTGGAAGGCCACCAGACTGTCTAAGGAAGGGCACACCCACTCAGGTTGGAAACAGAGTTGATCAAAGCCATGAGATCAGGCCTGTGACTGGCCACTGAACTCCTGAAAGAGATAGAAAGTCAGTCTCAAAACAAAAGCAAAAAAGGTCATAGTGAGATTACTAATTCTTAAGATCCAAATTTATTCCACAAAGGAAAAAATACAGAATTTATTTGTGAGAGGTAAAAAAAAAAACTTCCTAAAATATTTCTACAAAAAATTTAATTAAAACACTCCACAATTCATAATATTCAAACAAAGCAGAGTAATTGAGTCTGCTTCCTTTGTGTCTGTCCTGAGTTCTTTCCTAATCTGGATTTTTCTGCCAACAGAGATCAGTTGTTGGTGAACACATAAACACATAACCTTTATATGAAAGGGTCCATCCTGCAGGACTTGGGTACACTTTGAGGGATTTTTACTTTTCTGACTCTTTCACCTTGACCCTGACAATATGGGAACTCTAATTCCTAACACAAATCTAAATGGTAAGTCACATTGATCACCACTATCATGGTTTTGTTCAACAGGAAGGATCAGTCCCTGGGCCAGTCCTATATTTGGTGGATATGGCATTCCATTCCTCTAGTCAGAAATGCTCGAAATGCCAAGCGAGCTGACAACCTTCTACCCAGAACTCTACCTGTAGAACTAACTATGACCCACATTTAGGGGTATATAAGATTGTAGGTTTTAACCCAATTAAAATCAACTGTTTTGTACCCCTCCCCCTTGCTTATTCCCTTAATACATAATATTTTACTAAGACTTGATCATGTGATCTGGGCATAATGAATTGATTCCCCATAAGACTGGACAGACGTGCTCAGATACTATTTCCTTTTTGGCACAGAATCAAGAAAAACAACAAAATAATACACAATGTACTAAAGTAATACAAAATAAAACATCTGTCATGGGGATATATCCTTCTGTTACCTCTCCCAGACCTTGGAAGCTCTCAACTCCAGATCTAGGAATTTTAGGAAAACCACAGAGTAAATCTAGGCATTGGTCTCTATTATTACTATGTTATACATAAAAGAACTCTTCATTGATCACTCTTGGGGAAACCAAGTGAGAGGGGTACTATAAATCTAGAGGATTGTACAAGTGTACATGTCCCCAAGAAGGTGTAGCACACCAAAAGAAAGGGTTGCTTAACTTTTTAGGTGTCAAGTATTTCCCCCTACTTGGGATAAGAGATTTCAAGTAGGATAATAATATGAATCTGGAAGTGATTATATAGGTGGCTGGGAAAGTGGGAATCATTGCAGGGGGTCAGTTTTCTATAAATCTTGAGTGATTTTTTCTTGGAGTTAGGGGTGGAGGGACATTATGATGGTACTCTAAGTCTGGAGGACTTTATAGTTTCCAGAGGAGATGGACTCCTGCAAAAGAGGGAAGGACAGTTGTTTTAACTATTATGGGCATGATTGTGTGCCTCTTCATTTTTACTTTGGGTTAAATGAAACCTATCCTCTATTTAATATATTCTTAACCTGAGTGCTGGCACATGGGCAACAGGCTTTTTTCCTGTTTTTCCAATGATCTAGAAATAAACCAAGTACTGGTGTTACTAGGGGAAATCCTGGGTTGGGGGAGGAGCCAAAGAATATTATTATTGAGAGAACCCCAAGTCCACATAAACTTAGAGCTTTCATTTGGTACCTTGGGCTTTGTATATATAAGTACATCCCATTATTTCTGAAGGGGCATGCAGGTAGTATGCCACAGATATATTCTATGCCACACCAAACTCTCTCTCCAAATATCAAATAACAACAAAAGTGATCCCTAGTCCAAAGTCTTTCTTTTATAAACCTAGCCACGCCAAAAATAAAAGGAAAATCTCTTCCTCAAACAAAAAATTTCAGTTGGAACTTGCAAGCTTATGTGTTGTCTTATGGCTAACTCTTTGATGTTACACCACTTCCCTGTCATGAACAAAAACTTGATAATTCATGCATTAATAATTGTCATAGTAAATAAACCAATGCTTCATTGATGAACAATAATACATTATTATATCTTTCCTTTCTATCATAAGTTTATCATTATTTACAGAATAATCAAGTAACTGAAAAAAGCAAGTGAAGTCTAAATAAGAATTATATATATAAATATTTGCTGGTTTATCTGTAAGTTATCTGTGAAAATTTAAATCACCTTTCAGCTGTGGTCTCGTTATATGGAACCTCTTCACTCTGAGCTCACATAGACTATTTTTGTTCCTGGGGTAACCTGTCTTCTAAAGACAGGGGTCAGGTTCTTATTCTCATTTTCTCTAAACAAACCCCAATCTGAAACCCTGGGAAAAAATCACTTGACACTTAGTTTTGGCTCATGTTTAGGGTCCCTTGTAGAAAGAAATTAGAAATGTATTAAAAGCACAATGCAGATTAGGAATAGGATGGTTATTTATCTCCTTACAAAATAAATGCTTAAAACACACAAAAAAAATTTATAAGCATGCATGGATAAAGAAAACTCACAACCGGCTAAATGTATCTAAAACATCAAAACATGAAATACTTTGCAAGACTATTGTACATCCCTGGTTGTTTGAACAACACTCTCAAGGTCCATATCTTCTCTTAAGCTACCTCATGGCTTGGTCTCTTTCTCTGAGTTGTGGTCATCTCTTCTGAGAAGAACCATAGTAACTGCCCTTAAGCTCTTGAATTTTTGAGGTAGCCACTTCTCTGGTGCCCCATGATAGCTGTTCAGCCATTGAGGATAATGGAAAGCAAAGTAAAGCAGAAGAGACTGCTACTGTCTTGAGATCTGAGCCAGCACACATACTCAGTGCCACGTGGAAGCAGCCATTAGAGCTGCTGGAGGTGGAGAGGAGTCCTCCATCCCCCACCATATGGGAAATCCAAGAAAGAAAGAGACACTTGCAGTGCCCCACACATTTCACAAATGGTGAGAGAGGCTCAAATCAGAAGTTGCCTTTCCTTTTTAAAGCAGAGGTTCTTATCCTGGGGGCTGTGACCTTGTTTTAATTAAGTACTAGGCAATGTAATGGATTAAGTGCCAGGCCTGGACTCAGGAAAGCTCATCTTCCTGAGTTCAATCTGGCCTCAGAGACTTACTAGCTGTGTGACCCTGGGTATGTTACTTGACCCTGTTTGCTTCACTTTTCTCATCTGTCAAATCAGCCAGAGAAGGAAATGGCAAACCACTCCAGTATCTTTGCCAAATTAGATCACAAAAAGTTGGACATGACTGAAAATAACTGAACAGATGGCACAGTAAATAGAGTACTGGGCCTGTAGTAAGGAAGACCTGAGTTCAAATCCAGCCTTAGATACTACCAAGCTATGTGACCCTGGGCAAATCTCTTCTGTTTGCCTTAGCTTCTTCAGCTGTAAAATGGGAACATGAATAGTATCTACCCCACATGGTCATCGTGAGGATCAAATGAGACAACATTTGTAAAGCACTTAGCCCAGAGCATGGCCCATAATAAGCTCTTAATAAATGTGTATTCCTTTCCCCATTTAAAAAATATGTGGTTTGATAGTTGTACTTCAGTATGACTGGTTTCCTTTATAATCAATCCTATGTATTTTATTTTATGCATTTAAAAATATTTTTCTGAGAAGGAATCCATAGGTTTCATCAGATTGCCAAAGGGGTCCATGACATTAAAAAGGTTAAGAATCTTGCTTTAAGGTCTGATGAATATGTAGCTCTTTCTGGCTCACTGGTCAGTCTTTTTTGATAGCAGTCCACGTTGCTACTGTCACAGGAACCAATGAGCCAACAAGGGGATAAGTAGTAATCCTTTAGCTCTGAGCCACAGTGAGCCTGGTCAGTGGTTCAGCTCTGTGCATGCTCCATGGAGTGTACTCTAGTCAGAACAAAATCTTTCCCAATTCAATGAAATAAGTCTAGAGACTGACATCTGAGGATGAATCCAAAAAGGAAACAGAGAACTCAGCACCGAGGTTAGAAACTGGGACAGTGGAGATATGGTATGGTATAGTGGGGAAAGGACTAGATGGGAAATCCAAAGATTTAAATTTTAATCTGCCACTTATTATTTGTGTGATCACGGGAAAATCTTTTATCTTCTCTGGACTAGTTTCACAGTCTACAAGGAAGTTAGACCAGATGATCTCTAAGAACTCTTAAATACTCTGAAATAAAATTCCCTAGGGGGAAAAACTCTGAAATACTCTGATTTTACAAGGAAATGAGGCTGAAAGACAGACTGTCCTACCAATTGGTAACAGATTCACTCCCTGCATCCCCCACTTCCACCCTCATTCCCTTTTTTGCTGTTTTTGTTAGTACATTAACCTGATTATTCAGTTCAGCAGAGGACATATGATGTTTCTGATAAGCATGATAGCCCCATGGCCCTCAAATCAGTATAGATTCAGATCTTATCTTCCTTTTCCCTACAGCTTCTTTCAAATGCTAGTTCATCCCACTGGGAATACTTACCAGCAACCTGATTCCACAGGGGTCCTCCATTACTGAATTAATGGTCACTGAAGTCCAATTGTGTATGCTTTTTTCATAGCAGACAGAGCTGTCAATAAAATAGACAAATGGTGCTCCTTGGAAGCCAGGTTCTCGTAGGCAAGAAACCATTAGGATAGAGGAAGAAGTATTGTGTCAGAACTTAGACTAGAGGCCTCAGTTTCCAGTACAGTCACAATCTGTTTCATAAAGGGCATACATTTCAGGAGGACTTGGACAAACATAATCTTGAATCTACCTTTTTCATTTAATAATATAGGCTGTCTGAGTGCTACCATCTTGCTTCACTCAACTTATAATAGGCAACTCTAGTGGAAGGTTGATGGTATGATTCTGTGCCATCCATTCAGTAATACCTAGGACCCAGTAGCAGAGAAGTAATATCTTCTAAAAAGTTGTTTAGCAAGTGGAGGAGTTTGTGGTACTAGAAACCTGGTGATCTTTTGGTCTGGCCATTCCTAGGTGCCTGCTGAGGTATTAAAATTTCCTGCAGCTCTAAATTCTCAATGTGATTCACCATCTTATTTTGTGTCTAACTATTTCTCCATATTTGTATTTTTCCAGTTTTCAATAAGCAAAACTCCTTTCTCAACCCCTCTTTAAATCATTAATATGTTCACATAGAAGCAAGATATCCCCCAACATGATTCGTAAAGTAATTTAAAGTTTTTTATTCACATCACGGATCATTTTTTGTTCTGAGTTGCTCAGATCCCATCTGACAGGTCCAGGGTTGCTCTTCCACATTACTTCTCTGCCCCGAGTTGTTCCCTTTTTCTAGCGGCCATCTGTATTGCCCCAGGAATAGGAGTTTACCTTCTCTACAGCAGGATTAGTGCAACAATTTCTCCATTTGTATAAGAAGTTTTCTATTGCTTCATCATTGCCATTTCTATGGCTATGTGCTTCCTTTTCTCCTGAAACATATAATTCCCTGGTAGTTAGAGTCTCTATAGCCGTTCTCCTCTGTAACTCTCTCACCTCTTTTCCCTGTGTATCTATGTTTTTCTAAAAGGTCAAGTTTAAGGGTATATGGACTGATCATGAACCAATCAATCAACTTTAACATAGTGTCAACTAGGACCCAGGGCAAAGAGAACTTAATCCCATTAGGCAAAGAGGACTTTTATATTTTATATAATGAGTTATGTAGAATAAGTTATACATAGTTATATGTGTATGTATAAGAGGTATATGAAGTGTTCAAGGAGGATTAGTACCTCTGGTATGAGGGCTCACTAAGCCCTTTTGAAGGCTGCTTATCCACCGGGTATCTACCTGGCACTCAATTCTCATCTGTGGCTCCAAGAAGCTGTAGCATGTGAGGGCCACACCATACTACAATTGTCTCAGCAAGTGGGCTAAACCAGGTTGAGGGTAACCAAGGGGCCTCAAACCCATCAGCAAATTAATGGGGTGTCTATACCAACCATGTGAAAACTTCTTCCAGTGGAATAGGTAGAGGGGAACAATTTGTTCCAATGGTCACAAAAGTAGCTGAAGCAAGATCTTCAGAGATTGATCAGAAATCGAAGATTTCAGGTTCATCTGCTACATTCCAGGCCATCACCAGTCATCTTAACTTTTGTCTTGCCAGTGGACTTCAATGACTCTGGAAGAGAGTGAGGCTGACAACTTCGTACAACTCTGTCTCATTTAAATCCAATTCATGCATGAGTCAAGACATCACCCCTGAATATCTTTGGTCTTCTTCCAAACTGAAGGACAAATAACAACAACATAAGGTAGTTATCAACATTGTTAGAACAAGTCTCTCATCTTTTAACCTAATAATAAGGAATTAACCTTGATCATTTTTTTTTGCTTAGCACATCTTCCTCACAAGCACAAGTTAACAAATATTAATCAATCAGCAAGCTTTTTAGCACCATACATATGTAGGGAAGCTAGGTGCTCCAGTGGAGAGAGTACCAGACCTGAAGTCAAGAAGACTTGAGTTCAAATGTGACCTCAGACAAAACACTTACTAGTTACGTGAACCTGGATAAATCACTTAACTCTATTTGCCTCAGTTTCTTCATCTGTAAATCTAGCTGGAGAAGGAAATGGCAAAGCACTTCAGTGTCTTTGCCAAGAAAACCCCAAATGGAGTCACAAAGAGTCACACAAAACTGAAACAACTCAATAACAACATGACTATATGCCAGGAACTAAACTAGAAACTGAGAAAACAAAGACAAAAAAGGAACTGTCCCTGACCTCAAGGAGTCTACAGACTATGAGATGAAACAACTAAAATACAAAATGTATGAAAAGTAAATACAGAGTAGTGATGGAGGAGGGTACTAATACCTGGGGAGGATTAAGAAAGGCCTCCCATATAAGACAACATTTAAGGTGGGTTTTGAAGGAAGTTGGGTATTCTCAGCAGCAGAGATGAGAAAATAGGGCATTCATGGGAAACAGCCTAGTTAAAGGCTTGGAGATGGAAGGATGAATGGCAAAGGGGCCAATCTGGCTGAAATGTACAGTTAGTGAAGGGGAGTAATACTCGAAAGGTAGACTGAGGAACAGATGTAAAGGGCTCTACATTCCAAATGAAGGGGTTTATATTTTATTTTTAGAGGCAACAGGAAGCCAGAATTGGGGAAGGGTAGTATCACATAATCAGATCTGTGCTTTCTTTGGGAATGTCATCTTGGTAATAGGACAGGGAATGGATCAGAAAAGAAATGGCTTAGAGTCAGAGAGAACAATGGGGAAGTCTGGGCAAATGGAGCTAAGAGGGAAAGTGGACATGAGAGATGGTGAAGTGTTTAGCAGACTGAACGCAATAGTTAGAAGGGTGAGGGAAAGTAGGGGGGTAATAATGATGACAAGTTTTCAAACCCATGTGACAGGAGGAAACGTGGTGTCCTCAGTATAAATAGAGAAGCTTTAAGAAGAGATGTAGGTATTATGGGGAAAGGTAATGAGTTCTGCTTTGAGCATGTTGAGCTTGAGTTGTCTGCAGGACATCCTGCTGGAAATATCTAATAGGCAATTGGTGATACAGATCTGAAATGCAGGGGAGAGAGTAGGATTAGGTGCATACATCTGAGAATCATCTAGAAACCAGATTTTGAAGGGTTAAGAAGTAAATGAGAAAAGAGAAAGAGGAGGTTATGGTGCAGACAACATTTTTGAGAAGTTTGGCCTCGAAAGGGAGGGGAAATAGAGGAAAATAGCTTAAAGAAATGATGGGGTCAAGTGAAAATTTTTCAAGGATGGAAGTGTCCTGGACCTGGAGTGCCCCAACCCGGTTCTACCTCTGACTGTTAAATTTTCAGTGTGAGCCTTTACACCTTGGATACCATCAAACAATACAAACCAGGATTTGATTGATTGTTTGGTTTAGTATTTAGACCAGAGGTTAGCAACCTGCTTATTTTTGTATGGCTCACAAGTGAAGAATGGTTTTTAATCCATCAGTTAAAGAATAATCTTATAACCTTGCAGAGAAGAAGGGAGAAAAGGAGGAAATAAGCATTTGAATAGTGCCTACTATGTGCCAGGAACTATGCTAAGGACTTTACAAATATTATCTCACTTGAGGAGAAAAATGTTAACAGTTTAACTTAAGCTGAAAAGCATGTTATACATATCACCCCTCCACCCCATCCCAGAGGTGGTTGTTAAATATTTACCAGCGCACCGGTACAAATATGCCTCAATATATTTGTAGGCAGCAAGAAAAGAATAAATACATAGGAAGAAATTGAAGACTAGAGTCAAATAAGGGACGATTATGGGTGTAATCTTTAGGAGGAGAGTGGCTGGGATGGAATCAATGCTGTAAGTAAAGGGTTGGCCCTGGTGTGCCAGAAGACTACCTCTTTATCAGCAAATAAAAGAGGAAAAAATGGGGGATGGTGTCAAGAGGTTTTGAGGTACAGAGTAGGGGAGAAAAGAGGGTTCACAATGAATCACCTCTAGTTTCTTAGTAAAGTAAAAAGTCATAGCTTCTGAAGAGAGGGGAAGGGGAAGGGAGTGCTTGTGAGAACCTTGAGAAGAAAAGCCTTGGGGGAAACCATGGGGAATACCAAAGAGAATCATGTGCATGAATGGAAATACATGTGTCAAGACCTAAGTTCAAGTCCAGACAAATTTCAGAAACTTCTTAGCTGTGTGACCTTGGGCAAGCCACTTGTTTGCTTCATTTTCCTCAACTATAAAATGGGGGTAAAAATAGCACCTATCTTCCTAGGTTGTGAGGATCAAATGAGATTATTTGTAAAGTGCTTAGTAGGTGCTAAATAAATACTTATTCTCTTCCCTTATCCTTCCGTATGTGTATGTTTGTATATATGTGCCATCATTCATTCCATTCATTCATTCAATATATACACACAGTGTGGCTGTGAGGAATTCTCATTCCCTCTCCTCTGGCCCCCACCTTTGGAATGTTGGCATTGCCAATATTTTCTAGGCACTCCCTTTCTCCTCCCACTGAGACTGACCTACTCTCTAGTCATCACTCTCAGGGGTTAATGGAGGGGAATTTGTGAGCTTTTGTGGAATAAAACAATGTGGAAAAAATGTGGAGTAAAACCATGAGGAATAAAAGGTGACTTCCCACAGTGGCTAGGCCCCCACCAGACAGGAACTGCTATTGTACTCACATTTTGCCTAGAGGTGCTGGATGCATGCTTTTTTTTTTTTTAACCCTACTTTGGGAAATAATATAAAATAGAATATCAATAAGATTCTCTCTCATATAGCTCCAGACTTCCCAATTGGGGAAAACCTCTGACAATTCCCAACAGAGAGTCTGTGATCTCTGTCCCTTTCTTTCTTTTTCTCTCTGCCTGCTGTGCTGGTCACTATCTTCCTCTCTAGCTTCTCATTCGTGATAATGAAACATACAAATCAGAAGTTGTTAAGATCAAATCAATCTTTATCTTAAGCTGGCATTCACTACTAATTCAACAGATATGTAAACAAATTTTGAAGAACACATAAGCTTTAGGTTTAACATGTATTCTCCCCATGAGAAAAAGTGGAGGAAGGGCAAGCAAATATCATTATCCATATTAGTTCCCTGGCAGAGAGAAGTTCCATAACCCCTCACCTCCCAGTGTTCCATACAGCTGGGGTGGGCAGAAGGGCAGCAGAGCTCCCAGGGCCACTCAATGGCAGCCTCCTCCTGTATAGCTGCTCCCAATCTTTAGACTCACACTATAGTCTCCATTCCTTCTCTCCTGCTAGCTCAAGATCTCCTCCTTCAGGGTGAAGGGGAAACAGCACTGTCATTTCTAAGGCAGAGCTCTTTGTGTAGTTCACAGTCATAACAAAGTAAAGAACTTCTGTTCCAGACAATAGAACTGTGTTCCAGTGTGTATATCTCCTTGGTAAAAGGACCTATATATGCCTATACTATGTGCAGTCATGCACAGGGGCACTAGCAGGGGTATAAAATTTAGATAGGATGCTATTCCATGGACAAATGCTCATTTGTGACTAGTATGTAACAGACTGTAAAACTTTCCGAGGTCCTCACTTTCTAAAACCTCCTTCAAGATTCTAAATATACTCACTCCACTAATTCAGATTGCAGTCACCACATCTTAGTAAAGTTTAGTCAGTTACTATGGTCAGAATAACTAATCTCCTGGGCACCAATCTCGCTCTCATTTATTTAGTTGGATCATCATATGGCAGACTGTTGCTTTTGGACAGCAAGGTGGTTCAGTGGATAGAGTCCTGGCCCTAGAGTCAGGAGGATCTGAGTTCAAATCTGGCCTTAGATACTTACTAACCTGTGACCCTGGGCAAGTCACTTAACCCCAATTTGCCTCAGTTTATCATCTGTAAAATGAAACACACTGGAGAAGGAAATGGCAAACCACTCCAGTATCTTTGCCAAGAAATGCCATGAACAATAAATAGTCCATAGAATCACAAAGAGACAATGCCTGAACAAATCTCTGCCCCCATGGAGCATATGGTCTAGTAAAATAATGTGTCTTCCATGTTACTAAATCTTTGAGAATCAAAATTCAGTGAACTTGCTTTCACCTCTGAACTCATACGTTAAATAGCATTATCAAAAAGCAGGGCTAATGCTGATTTGGCATCCTAAAAACACAAGATTTTCAGTTTATTCATTAGCCTTATTCTCTACTACACCTGCCTCTCCTCTTTTATATTGTAAGAATAATAACAATAGCTCATATTTCCATAGCACTTTAAAGATTCTAAGACTCTTCTTTCCCAACAACCTTATGGGTGAGTTAATGCAAGTACTATTATCCTCATTATGCAAATATGGAAGCAGAGGCCTAGATTAGAAGGACCAGGCATGTCAATTGTGCCAATTGAGGCAAGAATTTTTAAAAATAATATTTTTTATAATTTTACTAGGATTTACTCTAAATTCTTTCTACAAAAAAGTATTTTAAATACAAATAATTATAAGCATATATTATGATTTTTACTTTGAAATAAAACATTTTTATACTACTGTTTTTAGCATGTGCAAAAGTAATATATCAATCAGCATAGCCCAGTCTTTTAGAAACCCTGTTCTCCTGCGTCTAGGCCCATCTCTATGTGTTACATGCTTTAATAGAGTGAGGAACAGGTAGATGGTGCAGTGGATAAAGCACCAGTGCAGGAGTCAGGAGGACCTGAGTTCAAATCTCACCTTAGACACTTTGGCAACAAAGGATGAACACACACATAATAAAGTGAGTCGAGAAGGACGTAACAGGATGTAGAGAGAGGAGCCCATTTTAAAAAATCATATCTGTACGCACTAAGAACCTCTACCACGATCCTCTGAGGTGGTATAGAAATGGCATTGGGCTCTTGAAAGTCACACCAGTGGAACACGAGCCTTTGCAGACACTATTAAATGGAAAGGGCTTCATGTACAGGAAGGAGGAAGCAAATGATTATCAAATACACACTATTTCTCAAGTACTGTGTTAATTGCTTTACAAATACCTCACTTGGGCCTCACAATAACCCTGTGAGGTAGGTGCTATTATTACCCCATTTTACAGGTGAAGAAACTGAGGCAGACAGAGGTAAAGTGACTTCCCCAGGGTAACACAGCTAGTAAAGATCTGAGGTTGGATTTGAACTCAGGTCTTCCTGACTCCAGGTCCAGTGCTGCATTCATTGTGCCCCCTAGCTATCTAGAAGTAGTAGTGTGCCACGAAAGGATCCATCTAGGTAAGTGAGACCAGAAGACTGGCCTATTTATTTTGACCATAGTAACTGATTATAAACTGTTTACTAAAATATGGCAATGTTGTGATTCGAGCTACCTGGATAGCATCACAAATCTTTTGAAATATTGAAATCTCCAAGAAGTTTTTAAGAAGTGAAGACTTTTGAAAGTTTTACAATCTGGCACATACAAGTCACAAATTGGCACTTGTCCATGGAATAAAATGAGAAACACTGGACTAAGTAACTTCAAAGTTCCACTTTAATACTCTGATTCTTGTTAGTGGAAAAAACAATGTTGTACGTTGTAGGATTCTGTGTGTTCATTCTTCGTTGCCAAAGAAGACCATGTCATCAGAGAAATAACGACATGACTGGCACTTGACTTTGTTTTGAGTGATGGAGGGCTGTGCAGGTCACCAGCCTCACTTCTCCTCCAGAGCCATCTGAATCCACTGACCAGATATTCATCAGGATGGCAAGATGACCCAGGATGAGGCAATTGGGGTTAAGTGACTTTCCCAAGGTCACACAACTTGTAAGTGTCAAGTGTCTGAGGTGAGATTTGAACTCAGGTCCTTGTGACTCCTGCATTGGTGCTCTATCCACTGCACCACCTAGCTGCCTCTGTAGGACTGAAAAACAAACAGAATAAACAGGCAAATTGCTCCCTATAAACTATTAAACACTGGGCCTGGATAGAGGATACAGCAGTACACAACAAAAATAATGCTGAATTTGGAGTCAGAGAACTTGGATTCAAATGCCAGCTCTTCTACTTACTATTGGTAGACTTTGGGCAAGTGACTTAACTTCTCCTTATGCAAATGAAGAAGCAGGAGCTTAGACTCCTCTGCCTCCCCAGCAGTAAACTGCAGGGGTTAGACTAGAGGACCTATGAGATTCTATGAATCTTGGCTCCAACATTTTCTAGCTGTGACTGTAGGTAAACTGAGCCTCAGTTTCCTCATCTGTAAAATGAATGCAGAAATTTTATTCACTCTACACAAGACTGTTGTGAGGAATAAATTTGGCATGCCTCAAAGCATTACAGGAACCTGAGCTAATGTGAGAACAGGATAGTATGCAACGAAGTGTTAACTGTGAGATATAGTGTAACACTAGGAAAAAAGGAGAAAAGATCAGTGTGGGGTAAAATTGTCAGGGAAGCCTTGTTGGAGGAAGGGAGAGTTTTGGAGCTGGCTTCAGGCTATCTGCCATAAGTGGCAAATTCAGCTCCTTACCCAGCTAAACTCTGTGGAGCCAGGAAGGATCAAGAGGAATCAGCCCTCATGGATGCTTACTCTTTGTTTAATGCATGCTTTTTTATAGTCTCCATTGCCAAGCGCTCTAGATACCCAAGCTCCATTACTGTCAGTGAGCATGACTACTGAGCACGGTGCCTTGTTAATGTATTATTTATTTTATTACCTTATTGTTTAAGTTGGTATTTATCACTTACTATCTTCCATAATGGTTTGGTAATATGCACACTGATAAATAACTTTAAAATGTCTTGCCACCCCTTCTCAAGAGCCCAATTTCTCTGCACTGCTAACTAGCTTGGTAGGTCAAATGTTCAAATAATCCTCACTCACTCCTCTCCTGTTGGGGAAGGTTATGGTTCTTTCCATTCAAGCAGATACAAATTAAATTGTTCAAAATCTACTTCACCAGATAAATGGGTAAAGGGAAGAGGACATTTATTTACAGATTCATAGAATTGCAGATCAGAACAGGAGGATACCTTAGTATCATAGACAATATGACATTAGAGCTAAAGGGGCTTTCTTGTCCAACCCCTAGCTTTACAGATACAGAAATTCAGAATAAGACTCAAGAGTCTTGCCCAAGGATACACTAAAGTTAGCCAGAACCAGAGCTAAGGCCTGGTTCTCTAGCACTAAAACTTAGTTGTCTTGCCTCACTTCATCTGTGAAATATAGAATGCCTGTAAATACTTCTTTCACAGGACTGTTGTAAGGCTCAATTGAAAGACTATATAAGGATATATTCTTTAAAGTATTATAAAATGTTATTCATATTATTGTTGTTAGCAGTAGTAGTAATAGATTTGGATGACCCACAGCTATTAAGTCAAACCAACAAGCATTTATTAAGCACCATGCTAGTGTGCTAAGCACTGGGGATACAAAGATAGTCTGTGACCTCCAGGAACTCACAGTTTAATGAGGGAGATCACGGGCAAACCACTATGGACAAACAAACAAGATATTTACTGGATAAACTGAAGGTTAAGAACAGTAGGTAAATGAAATTCACTGAGCAGATAATGCCAGAACTTTCTTGGCCAATGGTTTCCACTTTATCTCCCACCAAAACCGGTACCAAGTAGTACATGTGACAGGTAGGCACATGGATCTGTTTTATTCTTATTCCAACTGGAAATCTCTGTCCTTGGCACCAGGAAAGCTGTGTGATGTCCAGTGAGTCACTTTTCTTCAAACCCTCAGTTTTATTCTCTGGAAAATGGGAACACTATCAGACTACCTCCCAGAGCTGTTGGGAAGAAACAGCTTTGTAAACCTTAAAGTGAGATGCAAATGTGGGCTATTATTATCAACAACCCTGATAAAGGAAATGCAGGCTCTTCTCTTTCTTTCCCCCTTATGGGTGACAAATCACTAGTGGGATGGTCAAAAAGCAAGTCATAGAAAGGAGCAGAAGCAAAAAGAGTCACTAATTTGATAACTAGAGTCACATAATCCAATTGATTTTTTTTCCTATAAGCTATGGTTTGCAGAAAGTTCCATTTCCTTCCCCATCTGCTATCTGACCTTTAGTCAGACAGTCAGTTAACAGCAGTGATTGAGTATCCATTGTGCATAAAAAGTTACACAAGGGAAAAAAGGGAACTCGGAGCAGAAGCTCTGGAACTGACCTTGAACACCCAGCAGGGTAAGGGGTGAGATCATTAAGTAATGATGAAAACATGAATTGAGTTCTAGAAACCATGCCAAGCACTAACTTGCCTTTCTTCCACCATCTTTTCATCATGGATTATTAAGAGAGCTGGAAGCAGCTGTAGTGAGATGGTGTTATCACAACAGAAAAGTTAATAATAAGTTAATGCAAACAAGGTTGACTCTTGGGGTCAAAGGCCAGGAATCTATCTTGCATGTGTTAACTAAATTTGGGCTTGAGGGTAATGTCCCAGATGCAAGACATGATGCTTCCCCAACTACACGTTTAGGAGTATGCTTATTTATGCACCATCCTTACTAGGTGTGCGCATGCATGAGCCATCATTAGGAAGGCATTTTTCTTGAGCTTCTCCAGGAGGAAGGATAGATTCCTCCTGAGTCATTCACACTGATCTACTTGTGAATAATAGCCTAGTGAAATGCAAACAAACTTTGTTCAGTATTTAAAAGACTGGTTTCAGCTCTGCTACTAATTTGCAGCCTGAGTTTGGGTGAGTCATTCTCTGAGCATCGGTGTCCTCATTGAGGATCAGAGGGTCACAGAGTGGATGATTTCTAAGGTCTCTTTTGGACCAAAATCAATCAATTAACATTTATTAAGCACCTGTGTGCCAAGGCTATGCTAAGTGCTTAAAAAACAAAAACTGTGATTCTATGACTAAGATTACTTCTAGTTTTAACAGTCTAAGTTGTAAGATTCCTTCTGGCTTTAACATTCCCTTTCCAGGTTTAATCTTCTATGACTCTAGGAGAGGCAATAAGACATAGTAGATAGATTGGCCTCAGAGAGGGCAACCTGATTACAAGCCCTTCCTCTGATACACACTGATAGAGTGACCCTGGGCAGGTCATGTAGTAACAGCAGGTAATTACCTAAGACCTACACACTGTAGAGCAATTGCTGGATTTGCATTGGTACATGTACCAATTTCCCCATTTAAATCATGAGTCTGGACCAAAAGTTATAAAAAAAAATCATGCAAAACTGTTGGCTCAGAGATAGATATAGATATATGTAGAGAGAGATATGGATATATATGTATGTATGTATATATACATATATACACACATGTATGTGTGTGTGCATGTGTGTGTACAGCAAGAACTGAGCTCTCTGGATTCATTTGGCAGGTAAACCTGAATGCTGAATGCTGAGAAAGGTCCTCCAAACCTTTCCCTAAAGAAGAGATGATGAAATGTACCTCGTAGAGCTGAGGGACAATGGATGTGGAAAATTATATAGCTTGTCAGATTCAACTGATGGAGTGGCTAGTTTTGCTGAACTGCTCCCTCCCACACTTTTTTTTGGTGTTGCTATAAGGTTCATTGTATAGAAAAGGGGGTAGGATATATTTAGAAACTAAGGTGATAGAAAAACAAAATGTATTAATAACAATTAAAATTTAAAAAGGATAAAAGAAATCCTTCAAAGAGATTGTGAAACTCAGTGGTTCTCTAGGGCCTAAGAATGTAAATTACATCTTAGACTGGGGAGAAAAAGACTCAAGATGCTTTCTGATTTCTCGCACATACTGCCTGTTCCTATGCCCAGAAGTTATAGCAATGATAGAACTGACAAAGGGATAAATTTAGGCTTTTTATGAATAAAGTATCCCTAGCAATTTGCACTCTCCAAAAGTGTAATGGGCTATCTATGGAGATGGTCAGTTCCCCACACACCTCCCTCAAATCCATGAGATATTTCTTTCCTTCTTTCCTTCCTTCCTTCTTTCTCTTCTTTCTTTTCCTTTCTTTATTCCTTTCTTTCTTTCCAGTGAATCAAGATTTTTTCAAATTTCTGAAAATACCCAATTAAAGTCAACAAAACTACTTCCTACAAGTAACATATTTCTTGTATTACATTAAATTGTCAGTGTTTTATAACTAATCCCTAGAAGGTCAAACATCAAAAAAAAAGTCCAATCAAAAAGTAATGGCTGACACTGGGATATTTTCAAGCAAAAGCAAGACTATTTCTGGCATACATTATAGAGAAGGTCTTCTCTCAAGCATGAGTTGGACTATGTGGCCACTGAGGTCCCTTTCTGCACTTCTGGGTTTCTGGAACAAATTCTCTGACCTGGTGAAGATGATTCTAATAAGAATCTCTGCAAGAAACTAGAAGCACTGAATGAGAAAACATAACTAATGATGCTAATAAAAGCAATTCAAATTGTATTGCTTTGTATTTACAAAGTGATTTACAAATGTTATCCTAGCATTCTCACAATAGTCCTAGGAAGCAGGTAAAGCTTTATTCCTCTCCACTTTTTTTTTTTAAACTAAGGTCCAGGAAAGTGACCCAAGGTCACACAGATAAATGACAGGAATCAGAACTCAGATTTTCTGATTCTTATTATTTCTACTTGAGTTTGACACCACTGGACTGGATGACTTTTAAGTTCCCTTCTACTTTTAGGATTATTATTGCCAATATTCCACACTGTTTTTCAGAGTTCACATATGGGTTCACATCTCAGCTTTGCCACTTGCTACCCATGTGACTGTGGGTAAGTCACTTAACCCTTTCCGGCTTCAGTTTCCAGTCTGTTGACTGGAATGATGAGGGCTAAAACAAATGATCTCTAAGGTTTTTCCAGATCTAAAAATTATAAATTTGTAAGATCATAATCTTACAATTCTATAATTCTTTAGGCCTCAGTTTCCTCATCTGAAAAAGGATGGGCTTGGATTAGATGACCTCTGATATTACCTTTAGGTCTAAAGGCTGTGAAAACTATGACTCATTTCTTTTCACTGAGACACTGATACCCACCCATCTCTCCCTACTTTCGTAACCCTGTCAAAAGATTATAGAAATCAAAGCACTCTGGCCTTGACCCAAGGAATCTCTCTCCTTCTAAATTACTTACAGGGATTTTTGGGGGGGGCAGGGGGTTGACCAACCTCCCTCTTGGGGCCTCCATCCCTAGAGAAACGGATGATCTCTACTCAGGTGATGGTTCCAAAGAGAGTGATTTGTAAAGTCAGGGAGCAAGCTTTGTTGCCAGCACCATTTTGTGAGTGAAAATTCTACTTTATTACACACAATTGACTTAGACTCTCCAGTGCTTGCGAGAAACATCTTTGCTATTCCAAAAAGGAGCTTTCTCTGCTTAAATTAATGAAGTACAATGCGTTCACACACACACAAATAGACAGTTTTTCAAAAATGAGGATGCAGATGAGAGACTCAAGGACAGGTCTAACTTGCCCTCTGTCAGTTTACAAGGGAATTTATTCCACACTATTCATACATGAATATTTAGCATGGCAACAATTACAGCCAATGACACCCATGAGATACACAATACTGAACTCCCTCTCAAAGGAACATACACAATGCTCGATGTCAATTTTTTAACTGGACTGAATGTTTTAAATGCATGCATTAAGCTTACAATAATCCTTCCTTATTTTTTGTGTTTGTATAACCAGGCTTCCTTCCATTTTTGATGCAAGCTTCTGAGTGATGACTTTACAATGACAGAGTGGAAAAGAGAGAGGCAACTCGAGATCTGATGAGATATGAGAAGAGGAATGCTGCCCACTAGAGCAAATTTAACTAGGACTAATGAGATGTGCTAATTTTCAGCTATTCTTTTTCTCAGAGAAAAACATTAAAAGCCAGGGCTGTTCTGAGATTGAATAATAAGGTTTAGCATTAAGTACAGTTGCAAATGCATGGTCAGTTACCACAGACCAGGAACATTTTTACTTCTGTACATTTCCAGATGTTCCTTTTCTGCCTGATTTTTCCACCTGCCCCTATGCTGGGCTCCATTTCTTTTTTCTTAATGGAGTCATTGAAAGCAATTTAAAGCAGAGACTAGTTTTTGTTATTTTAAATATAGTCATATTATCAAGAACAGAAGTTTGGGGACACTGGAGAATACACATGGTTTCCTCTACTTGGTTTTCTTTTCAATAAATCTTATAGGCAGTTGCTAAAGTAGTCAGGCAAAAGAACGATATGATGCAGTGGAAAGATCACTGACCCTGGAGTCAGAGGAGCTGGTTTCAAATTCTGTCTCTGCCTCTTACTGTCTATGTGAATTTAAACAAGTTACCATGTCTGCCTGAGCCTCTGTTTCCTCCTTTATAAAATGAGGAGGCCATCGTAGCATGGCCTATGAAGCTTACTTCTTGCCCTAGCTATATCTATGACATCCTCATTCTAATTTGCATATGCAAACAAAAGCATTCCTTTGTAGGTACAGTGCAAAATGAAGGAAGGTGTTAAAGAGTGTGGACTATTTGAGGGAAACAAAAATTTTCCCTCAAATATCTAGATATTTTGCTTAAAAATGTTCTGTTTTTCTTTTTGTAGTGTTCAGATGATCATAGCGTGGAATCCTCGAGGCAGCAGAGAACCTAAAAGTTATCTAGTTTGGTGGCATTCAACTCAGATAGAAATGGGATCCCTGCTAACCATATTAGAAATCACAAATTAACATTCTCTATATTGCATTGAATTTTTATTTACTTTGTTAAACATTTCCCAGTCACATTTGAATCCAGTTTGGGATACTGGAGGGACCAATACATTTGACACTTCTGACCTAATCCACCTCTCTGCCTAATGGGAATGAGGCTCTTCTAAAACTATGATAATCAAGCATTAAAATATCTAAGATTTTCAATAAACAGAAGGTTTTTATCCCAGTACTGTGCAGTGATGCTCAGTGTACAACATTAATTGTTGGAAATTCAGTAAGAGCCTGAAGTGCCTTATCAATCAACTGAGAAAGAGTTTATAATGTCTATCTTAGTACTTAGTCTCTTAGTACTTAGTACTTTTCTTATGCATTTCACTATTCTAATTTGTATTATGACCTTCTGTCTATATGTCTTTAACCTCCTACTGCCCTATAAGCTCCATGAAGGCAGAGAGAGACCACATCTTTTTTTTTTTTTTAACTTTCAGTACCATAATCTCTCCCTCTAATTCCTCCACCATTCATTAATAAGGCAATAAAAACTGCACTAATTATACATATGAAGATATGAAAAACATTTCCACATTAGCCATGTGAGGGTGGGGGTAGGGACAAGAAAAACAAATAAAGACAAAGAATGTGCTTCAATTTGTACTCAGCATTTCTCAGTTTTCCCTCTGAAAGTGAATAACATTTTTCATTGTGAGTCCTTTGGAATTGTCATGGATCATTGTATTGATCAGAGTAGCTATGTTTTTCACAAATAATTATTGTTACAATAATACTGTCATTCTGTACAAATTTCTAGTTCTGTTCATTTCATTTTGTATCAGTTCATCAGAGACCACATCTTATTTACCTTTAAATCTTTCATAGTGTCTGGTGCAATGCATTTCTCATAGAACATGTTTAACTAGTCTGCTACATGAATGAGTCAAATTTTACCATGGTATTACTTCTAAAGGTCTTTTTACTGCAGTCTAGTTTTTTGGAAATTAACAACTTCCATATGGTATACGTAAGAGTTTTCTAATTCATTTAGCTAGAATACCTTGTCACTATCCATGGAAGTGTATGCACACACACACACACACACACACACACACACACACACACTCAATTTCCTATGAAAGTGTTTTGTATGTTGCATGTACTGTCAAAGGTGGTTGCTGTATTGTATAGTTTTGCTGACCTGATTTTTTTCCCTTTTTTTTTTATTCTTTGGTATAAATGATGGTTTTCTAGCTAGGAGAGGGGAAGGAGTACATTTGAAACTAGAAGTGATTAAAAACAAAAAAGTAACAAAAATTACAAATAAATAAAATGCTTTGTAAACTATAAAGTGGTCTACAAACAATGTGAAAGGCTTAATTTAAAGCAAGGCATCATTACTGTGTGAATTTCATCTCTTCAAAACAACCTTAGTCCTTCATTTCAATTGAGCCAAGTTATGTTGATTCTCTTAAAGCCTGGTTGCAGAGGAAACAGATTCCAAGGAATGCTGCTGCTCTGTTTATTTCTCTCTAAGATTTTTACTGTTGATGAAAGGCACGATTGAGCATAATAGATCCTGAAATCCAAAGTTTTCTCAGGGAATAGGGATAATTTTGGCAGGACAAACAACTGCCAAGAAGGTCCCCATTCAGGAAGATTTTCAGTGATGTATTCAGCCTTTTTTCTCTTGGGAGAGACCTGATTAATTTCAATTGAATCAAGAAACAAATGATCCTATAAATGGTTACACCAAAGCAGAATGAACAAAGGGCATCTCAATGCAAATAACAGTATTGATAATGGTGCCTTGGCACCCCTTTCTTCTCTCTAGATAAACATGTCCTTGGCCTTCTTAAAAATTCTGTTCAAAACTTATTTCATCCATGAAGCCTTCTCTGACCACTCCAGCCCACAAAGACCTCTCTTTCCTCTGAACTTAGAGGAAAAACTTGTTTTATATCCCTTATTTAGTACTGAATTATACAGTGCCATGTGACATCAAGAGAGTTAGCATTTCTACAGGGTTTTATATAAATTATCTCAGATTCTGACAAAAACTCAGTGAGTCAGTAGCATAAATTTCATTATTCCCTTTTTACAGATGAAGAAAGTAGGACTCAAAGAGTTGAGCAGGATGATGAAAAGACTTAAAACCTTGTTATATAAATATTGAGGGAATTAAGGATACTTGAACTAAGAAGTGAAAATTTAGTGGAGGAGGGGGAAGGTGCAGTATGATAGCTGTCTTCTAGTAATTGAAAGAAAAATGGAAGACTACACACAGGGAAAGTCAAAACTGACAACACAAGAACTGTGAAATTCCTTTATTGGATTATAAAATCTGATCAATTTGCTTCTCCCTATGCCTTACTCTTCCCAAACGTGATCTTCATCCTTACTGTGACGTCCTGATTCTTTCACCCTTCAGTAGTTTCCCAGACTAGCAACCCTGCTCTGGCAACACACTCTTCCCTTCAAATATTGCCCCTTTAAAGTGAACCAGTTCTCTTCTACATATCTCCTGTTGGAATCATTTGCTTCCTTATCTTTCCTCATTCCTTATTAAACTCCAAACCTGGATTATTTTCATCCTCCTCCTCCTTTACTTCTACTCACACACTTGAATGGAGTTAGAGGAATACATGTAATCATACTGACTAGGTTGATTCAATACAAATTTATTATCTAATCTCAACTAGGCCCTTACAGCAGCAAGACAATCCTTTTACTCCTCTCTATTATATACTAACTTATTCTGTTCACAACAGCAGTTGTTTCCAAGCCTCCACGCCATCTTTTTCCCCTACACTCTCATCTGAAGACCTTACCTCATACTTTACATAGAAAATATAAGTCATTTGCCATGAGGTTTCTCTTCTTATTTTATAACCCCTTGACTTCATTTCCCATTCTCTCCTCTAGTGTCTATTGGAGAAATGACTTTTCTCCTCTTCAAGACCAACCCCTTTATATGAACCCTTGATTCAATCCCCTCACATCTTCACCAAGAGATGACTTCTTTTTTATTTATTCCTCTTCTCTCTTTATAATCTTCAATCTTATCCCAATTACTGGTTCTTTCCTTTATATCTACAAATGTGTCAAAGTAACACTTTTCCATCCTTAAAAACCCATTCACAATTTACTAGACCTTTTCATTTTAAACTACTTGTCATCCCATATTTCTCTTCAGTCCTTGAAAAAATTGCCTACAATTATAGTTGATGCCACCTTTCATCTCCTCTCCCTTTCTTCTAAACTATGAAATCTGACTTCTACCCTCATTACAATGACCTCTAATTGTTAGATCAAATGACTTTTTCTCAATTTTAATCCTTTTTGACCTATTTATACTATTTTACCCAGTTAACCCACCTTCTCTTCCTCTTTATGGGCAGTTTTATGACACTACTATCCTTTGGATCATCTCCTTCCTATCTGATCACTCCTCAGTTCTCTTTGCTAGCTCATCTTCAGTGTCATGTCCCCTAACTGTAGCTATACTTCAAGGCTCTGGCTTGAACCCTCTTCTATTTTCTCTTCACACCCTCTCACTTCACCACTTCAGCTTCCATAGATTAATTATCTTCACTATTCTAAGATCCTATATCCAATTGTAGTCTCTCTCCTGACGTCCAGTCCCACATCACCAATGATATTAGACCTTTTGAAATGGATGCCCCATAAGCATCTCAAATATAACATGGTCAAAAAAGGAGTCACTACTTTCCTTCCATACCTCCTTATTTCTGTCAAGAATACCACCATACTAAATCTGGAAACAGAAGTCATATTTAGGTGAACCTTTCTCAATAGGGTTCAACTCTTAGCTTGACTATTTCAATTCATTTTAATGAATATTTATGCTATGCAAGGTACCAATTTAGATATTAAACATACAAAGACACTAAACAGTTCCTGCCATCAATCAGCTTGCATGCTATTGGGGAGGGCTTCCCAAACAGGTACACAAATATGTAGGGAGACTGAAGTTCCCTCTCTCCCTTCCTCCTCAACCAAGATACAGTATCAAAGCAATCAGGCTTTCCTTTGCCATCCCTATTTCTAGATGAATATCAAAACCTTCTGCTATAGATAATTATCTAACTTCAAGTCAATAGTCCCAAAATCCTCTCTGATGTAGCTAGAGTCACAAAAGTTAAACTAAGGAGGCAAAATCAGTGTTCTCCATCAAAAATTTCAGTCTCCCTATATTCCTCAGTCTCCCTCCAGGTATATTATAAAAAGAATAGAGCAGTGGACTTAAAGTACAGAAAACCTGAGTTCAAATCTGGCCTCAGATACTTCCTAGCAGTGTGACCTTGGATAAGTCCTAAATCTCTTGTTGCCTCATACATAAAATGAGATTAATAATTGCACCTATCTCCCATTGTTGTTTTGAAGATCAAATGAGATTATAATTGTAAAGTGCTTAATACTATGCCTGGCACATTTTGTTGTTTTTCAGTCATTTCAATCATGTCCAGCTCTTCATGACCCCATTTGGGGTTTTCTTGGTGAAGATACTAAAGTGCCTTGCCATTTCTTCTTCCAGCTCATTTTTTTTTTTTAAAGATGAGGAACTGAGGTCAACAACATTATGACTTGTATCATAAGCCAGATTTGAACTCAGGAAAAACAAGTATTCCTGACTTCAGGCCCAGCAGTCCATCCACTGTGCCACCTAGCTGCCTGGCACATAGTAAGTACTATATTATTAACTATTATTATTATTATAACCATTAGACAGCAATAACTCCCGTGAATATCAGGAAATTATACATACCTACCTTAAGGGAAAACAGATCCTGAAAGTTGGAGTGAGGAAAGCTTATATAAACAGGGAGGTAGAAGATAGCATGCCAGAGCTATATAGCTTATAGTTCAGTCAGGATTAAACATAAAGTTCATGAAGAGAAATAGTATGAAATAATGCTGGAAAGGCAAGGAATCTTGCCAGAATTTGGAAGGCCTTAAATGGGTAAGGATCTGTTTTTTAATTTTACAAGGAACAGAAAGCCACTGAATCCTTTTGGGTAGAAGAGTGATAGGATCAGACCTGCAAATTAGGAAGACTATTTTGGCAGCCATGAGGAGGATGGACTGGGTAAGTGAAGTAGGAGGTTAATTCCTTACTAGCTGGGTAACCTGGTTCAATTCACTTATTTCTCTAAGCCATAGTTTCCTCATGTGTAAAATAGAGATATCTAGAGTCTGGGCCAAGATGGAGGAGTAGAAAGATGCACATACACATAGCTCCGAACCCACAACCCACAGAAAGGCTACAGGGGACCAACTCATGGTGAATTCTGCACCCAGAGGCCATGGAATATTGGAGCGAGGGAGATTTCTGTTCCGGAGGGACCTGCAAACCTCTCGCAGGGGGTCCTTCACGCTGCGGACTGGGCGCCGGGACTGGGAGCAGAGGGCAGCCCTGCAGCGGCCGCGGCACGGAGAGGAAAAGATCCGAGCGGGCTTCGGGGACGGGATCTCCAGCGGCCACGGGGGTCCCTCCACCCACAGAGGGACCTGCAAACCTCTCGCAAAAGGTCCGTCGCGCTGCAGACGCAGAGCCCAGCCCAGCCCAGACCTGCTGTGGCCACAGCACCAAGAGAAACAGACCTGAGCAGGCTTCAGGGACAGGATCTCCAGCGGCCGCACAAGTCCCTCCACCCACAGGTGACAGGGGTCAGTGAGAGAATCTCTTTGGCGGGTCGAGGGGGGAGTGGGGTGCCCCCATGATTCGGGCCCCCCTGGGAGGTAGAAGCTGAGAGGCAGCTGCAGACAGGGGCTCCCCAAGGGGGCAGGAGCCTCAATCCATTGTGGAAGGTCTGTGCATAAACCCCCTGAGGGAACTGAGCCTGAGAGGCGGCCCTGCCCCAACCTGACCACCTGAACTTAATCTCACACTGAATAGCAGCCCTGCCCCCGCCAAAAGCCCTAAGGCTGGAAGCAGCATTTGAATCTCAGACCCCAAATGCTGGCTGGGAGGATCAGGAGGCGAGGTGGGTGTGAGGAGAATATTCAGAGGTCAAGTCACTGGCTGGGAAAATGCCCAGAAAAGGGAAAAGAAATAAGACAATAGAAGGTTACTTTCTTGGAGAACAGACATTTCCTCCCTTCCTTTCTGATGAGGAAGAACAATGCTTACCATCAGGCAAAGACACAGAAATCAAGGCTTCTGTGTCCCAGCCCACCCAATGGGCTCAGGCCATGGAAGTGCTCAAAAAGAATTTTGAAAATCAAGTTAGAGAGGTGGAGGAAAAACTGGGAAGAGAAATGAGAGGGATGAAAGAAAAGCATGAAAAGCAGATCAGCTCCCTGCTAAAGGAGAACCAAAAAAATGTTGAAGAAATTAACACCTTGAAAACTAGCCTAACTCAACTGGCAAAAGAGGTTCAAAAAGCCAATGAGGAGAAGAATGCTTTCAAAAACAGAATTAGCCAAATGGAAAAGGAGGTTCAAAAGCTCACGGAGGAAAATAGTTCTTTCAAAACTAGAATGGCACAGATGGACGCTAAGGACTTTGTGAGAAAGCAAGATATCACAGAACATAGCGAGAAGATTGGAAAAATGGAAGATAATGTGAAATATCTCATTGGAAAAGCAACTGACCTGGAAAATAGATTCAGGAGAGACAATGTAAAAATTTTGGGACTACCTGAAAACCATGATCAAAAGAAGAGCCTAGACATCATCTTCCATGAAATTATCAAGGAAAACTGCCCTGAGATTCTAGAACCAGAGGGCAAAATAAATATTCAAGGAATCCACAGAACACCGCATGAAAGAGATCCACAAAGAGAAACTCCTAGGAACATTGTGGCCAAATTCCAGAATTCCCAGGTGAAAGAGAAAATATTGCAAGCAGCTAGAAAGAAACAATTCAAGTATTGTGGAAATACAGTCAGGATAACACAAGATCTAGCAGCCTCTACATTAAGGGATTGAAGGGAATGGAATAGGATATTCCAGAAGTCAAAGGAACTAGGACTAAAACCAAGAATCACCTACCCAGCAAAACTGAGTATAATACTTCAGGAGAAAAAAATGGTCTTTCAATGAAGTAGAGGATTTTCAAATTTTCTTGATGAAAAGACCAGAGCTGAAAAGAAAATTTGACTTTCAAACACAAGAATGAAGAGAACCATGAAAAGGTAAACAGCAAAGAGAAGTCATAAGGGACTTACTAAAGTTGAACTGTTTACATTCCTACATGGAAAGACAATATTTGTAACTCTTGAAACTTTTCAGTATCTGGGTACTGGGTGGGAGTACACACACACACACATGCCCACACGCACACATACATAGAGACAGAGCGCACAGAGTAAATTGAAGAGGATGGGATCATATCTTAAAAAAAAAATGAAATCAAGCAGTGAGAGAGAAATATTGGGAGGAGAAAGGGAGAAATTGAATGGGGCAAATTATCTCTCATAAAAGAGGCAAGCAAAAGACTCATTAGTGGAGGGATAAAGAGGGGAGGCGAGAGAAAAACATGAGGTCTACTCTCATCACATTCCACTAAAGGAAAGAATAAAATGCACACTCATTTTGGTAGGAAAACCTATCTCACAATACAGGAGAGTGGGGGACAAGGGCACAAGCAGGGTGGGGGGGATGATAGAGGGGAGGGCATGGGGAGGAGAATGCAATCCGAGGTCGACACTCGTGGGGAGGGAAAGGATCAAAAGAGAATAGAAGTAATGGGGGACAGGATAGGATGGAGGGAAATATAGTTAGTCCTATACAACACAACTATTATGGAAATCATTTGCAAAACTACACAGATTTGGCCTGTATTGAATTGCTTGCCTTCCAAAGGGAAGGGGTGGAGAGGGAGGGAGGTAAAGAAGTTGGAACTCAAAGTGTTAGGATCAACTGTAATGTTCTTACCACTAGGAAATAAGAAATACAGGTTAAGGGGTAAAGAAAGCTATCTGGCCCTACAGGACAAAAGAGAAGACGGAGACAAGGGCAGAGAGGGAGGATAGAAGAGAGAGCAGATTGGTTACAGGGGCAATTACAATGCTTGGGTTTGGGGGGGGAGGGGATAAAAGGGGAGAAAATTTGTAACCCAAAATTTTGTGAAAATAAATGTTAAAAGTTAAATAAAAAAAAAAAAGAAGTATCGCCTGACCAAAAGTTGGAATTGCTTCATCTGTCATAAACTGTGTTAAAAATAAATAATAAAAAAATAAAGTAAAATAAAATATTTTTCTTGTTAAAAAAAAAATAGAGATATCTATCTCACAAAGTATATAGGAAGATGAATGAGATAATGTGTGAAAAAGCCTTTTGAACACCATAAATCGCTATAGGAATGTTAATTATTATTTCTATTATTTGAAATACACACCACTGACATTCCCTGACAAAGCAGAGCATAAAATAGTAAATAAGGTGGTGAGGGGATTGGAGCTTATGGCATATGACGACTGGCTAAGAACTGGAAAGTTTCAGCCTAGAAATAGCAGATTTAAGTGGGAGGGATGCAGGGATATGATCGCTCACTTTAAGTATCTGAAGGGCTGTCATGGAGACAGGACAAGTTTAGCAATTAGCCCCATAGGGTTGATGCAAAAGCAATAGAAGGAAGTTGCAGAATGACAGATTTCTTTCTAACCATTAGACCTGCCCAAAAACAAAATGGACATCTTGAATAAAAATTAAATTCTTTGTCCTGGGAAATTTTCCTATTGAGGCTGGATTTCAGTTGTTGGGGATCTTGGAGAGCAGATATCTTGTCATTTTTAGTTTGGACTAGATGATCTCTAAGGATCCCCTCACCCAGGTCTCAAATTGGCATACTCCTAAAGAGGGTAATTGGCATAGTAATGACCCAGTAGCCTGTGGCTCATTCACTTTTCCTTCTTGTTTTTAAGAGTTTGAAGAAAGAGATAAAGGAATAGCAGTGGCCAACCATCCCCCAGAAACTAGCATCCTCGAAAATGTCTAGGCTAGCTTGATGGAGTTCCACCTATTCTGGTGAGAGTATATGTTGAGGCTAAGATGGCGCCCAAAGCCAGAGACTCACACTGATTTTGCTTTTTATTTCTAGAGTATATTTGCAAATCACCCTTTTCTTCTACATGTGACTCACAGGCTGACCTCTGACTCTTTCAGGAAGCTGTTCTAAGACATGGTTCAGGTACTAGGTTCTCTTAGGCGTTCCTTTTTTCTCTGGAGAAAGTCTGTAGAGAAGACAGTCATAATATGGGCCAGGAGTGCAGATTGTTAGGAATTTTCCTGTCCAGAGGCACATTCTGCTAGCACTGCCCTGAATAATAATGACTTACACTTCTATTATCTTTTAAAAGATTTACAAAGCACTCTCTCCACAAAAATTCTGGGAAGTAGAGAGGACAGAAACTATTATCCCCATTTTACAGCTAAGGAAATTGAAGCTTAGAGAAGATTAAATGACTTAACCAGGACCACACAGGGAGTAAAAGTTACAACCAGGGATTCAAATCCATGTTTCCTGACTCCATGTCCAGAACTCTTTCCACTATCCCCTAATACCTGGTAAAAAGGAAGCCATAGTTGGGGAAATGCCATCCAGGTGGCACCTACCCCAGGCCCTTTGGCAGTCTCAGCTATTTGCCCTTAGGTGCCATTTCCAAAGAGTGAATTCCAAACATTTAGTAAACTGGCACTGAATCACAGACCATCTGTAAGTGAAACAAGTCTTGGCCACCTTTCGATGCTTCTTAAAATCAACTTGCAAATTTTCAAGCAATGGGACTACTTGGTACTTGCAAAAATGTCAGCTTCAGTCATATCCTATTAATACTAAAAACATGAAAAGGTTTCAGATAATTGACATTTACGTAGCATTCTATGGTTTATAAAGTGCTTTACATACACACATTTTATCCTTACAATCACCCCATTAGAGAGGAAATGCAAGTATGATTGCCCCCATTTTGTGGATTTCAAAATTGAAGTCAGCAAGGTTCAGGTTTGTCCAAAATCAGAACAAATATTTGAATTTCAGTTTTCTGATTCTAAGTGATCTAAGAACAGGTTCTCTCTTTTCACACATGGAATCCCTTTCTAATAATGCCATATTTGTGCAAAATCCCCTCTTCTAGATTTGTTTCCTCTTTGTCTTTGGATCTCTTGAATTTAGGAATATATGGGTAACTGTGAGCTCTCACTAAAACAACTCCTTCCTTTTTCCCTTGGAAGGTGGGGAAGAGGCTGAGGCATATTTATCCTTAGGAGAGTCTGGTAGGCATGAAGACCACAGGAGCCTGTCTTTTCAAAGCACCCACACTGCTGAGGGGAAAACTGTGTGAACTGAGTTGGGAGCTGTGAACACTATAGATGGAGATAGAGTGGGGATGTCTCACGCAATGGCGCTGGCAGAAACAGCAGAAATAAGAAGAAAATGAGCAAAACACAGAAGAAAGAAGGCATGTACAAATAGATAATATTCTCTTAGGATCATAGATTTGGAACTGGAAGACACTTAGATGTTATTGAGTCAAACATCCTCTTTTTACAGATGAGAAAACTGAAGCCCAGAGAGTGCTCTGGTCAGATTCACACAGCTAGTAAATACCTGGAACAGGATTAGAATTCAGGTCTTCCTGGCTCCAGATCCAGTGCTCTATCCAAAATACCACATTGCTGAGGTCCTCTAATTTAAGTGCTAGACAGCTAAAATGGATGGGGAAAGGGCAGATGGAGGACAACTCATCAGAAGGGGGCTATTTTGATTTTTTTTTTCTGTACTCAGTAATAAACTTGTTCTTTGTTTAATATTTTGCTAGCCTCAGTGCTTAAAGGAGAATGGAATCCTTAGACACAAGTAGAATGCTGGCTGATGTTTCTAGGGGTTTACCTTGGGTTGGGGCTGAGTTTTAAGGATTATTAAGAGAAGATTTCTGAAATTGAATCTAGTCTATGTGTGTTCAGAGCTGAGATCCTGAGTCACAGGTCATCATAGAATAAACGTTTGTTTAATTGAATTGAAATGGAGAACTGGGGAAACTGAAGAATGTGGCATGGTAGATAAAATGTAGAATTTGGAAGGTGATCTTGAACAAGTCTCTTAATTAGCTGATTTCGGCCCTGGTTTTCTCAACTGTAAAATGAAGCACTTATACCAGATGATTTCTGAGGTCCCTTTTCTCTCTGGATCCTGGATCTCCTTTATTCAGCACCACTAGAGAGCAAGCTATTTCCCATAACTAAAATTTTTAGGCATTTACCCTTTCAAACACCAAGACAAATTTCTTTTTTTTTTTTATTTTAACTACCTTGAATGAAAATATTCCTACCAGCAATTGATCACTTCCTTGTCTTCTTAAGAGTATACTTGCTTCAATTCTTCAAGGATCCATTTCATCAATGTAGGAGCTCCCTCCAGTGATGTACTTGACAACATCACTGTAGCATGGTGTTTCATAAGCTTTGATGGGGCCAAAACATTCGATACTTTTAAGGGTGGGATTGATATTAGCACCACGTTAGTTCAGATTCTATGTTGGAGTCACATAAGGTTCTTGAAAGTTATTGAACAATTAACCAAAGATAGTTTACTTAGCTCTATCATAGCAAAAATATGCAACACAAATACAGTAGCATTTAGCTTCTAAAGACATTGCTTCCCCTAAGCATGCCCCTACCCCTTCTCTCCATATGGAAACGTATCTGTTTAGTAGAGCAGGGTATGGTATTGCCACGGTCCTCAAGCATCCACAAAGTTTGAAGGGTCCCAATCCTATATAAGTAAGACCTTTGATGCTTCTAAGTGATCAGGAAGTCGTCAACACAGATAGAGACTTCCAGGAAGCTGAATAAAAAGGAGGTGTAGCTTGAGACTTGCCATAACCCCAGGGCTAATCAAAACCTAGTTTTGTTGTCTTTTGGGGAAAATCTAGCTTAACCTATGTTACATACAGGAGAGGGGAACCTTGGTAGATATTTGTCCTATCACAATCACCTAGCAGCCAACACTTTGGTGACAAGCATCTCCATACTTACTTAGGCTAGTGCTTAGATGAGACACATAGTTTATCTCTGGGCTCTGTTGCTGGGTCCATAGCCTTTCCAGCCCAGTAGAGGCCATCAAAGCTTATACTCTGCTAGTTTAGCTTGTGACTACTGAGGGTCACCTCTGTATGAGTATAGTCAGTATAATTTATTCTTTGTTGATAATTCCTTCATTGAGTTTGGGGAGAGTTATGTACTTGCTATGGGGAAGAAATGATAGGAAGGTGATTCTGCCTTATTGAGTAAGCTCTCTGGACCAGGAAGCTGTATGAGCTTCACATTGATGTCCAGAATTGGAATTTAACACCTCCTTCCCTCATTTCTTTCTTCTTTATCCTTTGAGATAGTTCACCATTCAGGGTTCAGGGGACAGAGCCTGAATTCAGAACCACTGCTTTTAGATGGAAGCTCCCAACCCACCAAGAGTATGAGAGTAAGAGGTCAGAAGTTAGAGACCGAGGCTGCTGGCTGACACTGCCCTTACCTCTGTCTATGATGACTGAAGTCGGCAGTGGAAGAGCTGAAACCAGATTGTGGCCATGGTCAGCAGCCATATCCCAAACCCCTATCTGTGATAACCAGACCCAGGGCTGTGAAAACAGTTAGAGCAAAAAACAAAGGCAGGGATCAGAGTAAGAAGAAGTTTCTAAATGCTAGAGACTCTCAGATATTCAGGTAAGGGAGTGAGCCAGGAGAGAGGAGATCAACTCTCTTCACACACCATCCAGCCTTCCTCATTTTATTCTGAGGTCCAGGATAGAGCCCTGACTACAAATTCCTCCCCATTTTTCCTTCTCCATGGACAGTCAATAGATGCTATTCAGAAATCTTTGGCTATAACTGAGAGCATGAAAAGTAGTCAAAAAGAATTTTGGAAGATAGGTGGAGGGTTTCTTATGGGGAGAGGTTGGTTAACAAGTTTTTCTCTCACTTTTTGGTATGTCTAATAAACTATTGTTTTGATAGTATGGCATAAAAAATAGGGAGCCAAAAATTAAGCCAGGAAGGTCTGGGTTCAAGTCCTGCCTCAGAAAAACACTGACTGCATGATCCTTGGCAAGTTACTAGGTAGATCTCTAAAACTATGTGTTGTACAAAAGGTGTTAACCTGCATTAGTAGAAGAGGTTTCCTCACCTAGAAGTTCCTTATCCCACAGTAAGTTGATTGTCTGTGGGATTATATTGTGAATGTATTTTTAATGGAACTGATGTATTTTTGATGGAATAGGAAGATCTACCCCATCCATTAATAGACTTATATGACCTGCTTAAGTCACATGGAAGCCTGAGTCACATGAGTCTAAGTCACATGGAGTAGGATGGAGTAGGGCAGGAAGGGTTGAATAGGAAGGGGTAGAACTAAAGCAGAGCTGAGAGGAAGTTAGTCAGAGACTAGTCAGTGGGGAAGGATGCAGGCAAGCAGGCAGCTAGCTAGTGTGAATGAGAGAGCTTGTTTGTGATTTTGCTTAGGGGAGCCTGTTTGTGGGAAGGCTTGATAATGTGTATAGACTTCTTGGTTACTTTGAAGGATTTCTTTGTTACTGTGATGGATTTGGCTTTCTGGTGTTTGAATAAATGTTTTAATTCTGTATTCCTCTTAGAGAGTCTGTTGTATTTCATGATTCAAAATTGTGCTGGCATATTCATGGCCACTATAGGAACTGTGGATATTACGTTGGTGCTACAGAGGTACATGTGTATGTGTGTGTGTGTGTGTATAGAGGGGGGAAGCATCATATGACACAGAAGGAAAATTTCAAAGACATAGGGGTGGAGCCATAGAGTGCCTTCACCAATATCTGTTCAGGCTAATCTTGAGTCCCACAGTCTCATGGGAAATGTAGTCTTCTCTATAATCTAAGTGTTCCTGTTACATATTGATCATTATTGTGGCTCTCCACAGAGAATGTACATACTTAAGTGTCAGAAAGTAACATAGCCCTGCAGGTTCATCTCCATCTTGAGAATACAATTTTGTAAGACCACAAAAAAATTTTCAAGGAGGAAATCTCTTGACTTTAAGAGGAGCTGTAATGGTCCTCTCAAGTACCTTCCTTCCCTATCCCTTTAAAAATTTAAAAACTATGTGGGCAAGTTGGCTACCTTCCTGCCTCAGAACTAACCTGGAATTTTATTTTATGGACTTTCTCACAAAACCAAGACAAGGCTGGTATTGTCACAGATCACAGGGTAGGTAAACCATGACTAGACTTTTATATTCAAGAAAAAAGAACCTGTTTTGGGGTAACTTTGAGGTTTTCATCTCAAAGAGATGAAGGATTGTCCCTTCTGGAATGAAACTACAAAACACATCCAACTATAGCCAAAGATCAACTATCAACTATGTCAGCATCTTTTAGACTTATAGTCAAATATTTCTTGGAATGAGGCAGTGTTCATTATTTGCTTCCAGAGGGTTTGTCTTTCCCTCTCAAAGAACTGACATGGGTTGAGATCATCACCTTCTCTGCACTCACAAATCCATGAAGAAATATTTATTAAGCATCTAGTATGTCTCAATTACTAAGAATTGAGGGTCATTTTCAGTCCAAGCAAAGGAGAAAGGTATTCATATCCTTGGGCTTCTAAACATTAGGTGAGCAACATATCTAATTCTGAAGAACCTATCCATATAAAGGAGATTTGACTACAATTAACCTTATGAAGTAATTAGAGTATATCTCTAAAGATCTCTACTTGTACTATATAACACCCCACCCACAACCATCGAAGATTGAGTGTCTATCAACTTCTCCTGGTGTGACCAAGAGAGAAGTGGGAGTGGTTCCAGAGGCTCAGAGCTGCTGCTTCTCCTACCACAGTCAAGAGCCATTACAGAGTTATCTCACAGGTACACAGATCACCATCTCAGGTTTCCAGCATGTTCTTGGTTATTACTCACTGCCAACCCTCTAACGAACCCTAACATTAGGATCCAATAAGCCCACTAGAGTAATGCCACTATAGCTTCTCCTTGCTCACATTTAAGATGGCTTACTTGTATCTTCCTTTTTCTTACCAATAATCTGGTCCATTTCACCAAAATCAAGGACTGATCCTCACAACTTGCAAAATGCTGGGTAAATTTTCACGGCCAGCAGAATGGTTCCCTTCCTCAGGTTACTTGAGTCACTCCCCACTCCCCCTTCCTCTGCCACGAATTGGGTCAAAAGATGGGCTACAAAGATTATAAAGAAATTTGAAGATTTCAATAACTTCCTAAAGGGTTGCCAAAGCAAACACCGGGCTTTGCCTGTTTCTCAAGTCATCTGAAATGATGGAAAACATCCAAATCATATAGTGCTGCCTTCTTTTCTTACCTCTAATTTCATTTAAGATTTTTTGTTGTTGTCATTCCTACCCTTCTGGAAGTAGGAATTTGCCTTTTGAAGTAGATTCCTTACAGAAGAAAAATTATAGTCATCATACCCCTAATGCACTGCTGCATAAGAAAAGGGATTTATTATCCTTTTGAGTATCTCTGCACAAAGACTTTATCCCAGCAGGTAGACTCCATCTATGTGGGGCCAGCCTGTGAGTATAAAAATTGATGCAGAGATTTCAGTAATATTTTTAAAGAGGTATTTATGTTGGTATCCACACTAACCATTATTTTGATTCTTATTAGGCATAAAGTAAGAACTTAGAATTCACCATGTCTAACTCCATTAACTTTACAGAAGAGAAAATTGAGGCCCAGAGAGAGGATGCAAATGTCACATAGAAAGTCAATGTCAAACATAGTCAGTCAGTCAGTAAGCATTTATTAAATGCCTACTATGTGCTAGACACTGATAGAAAATAAGGTAAAAAATAGTCCTGGCTCTCGAAGAATTCACAGTCTGTGCTGACTTTCAGCCTGGTGTTTCTTCTACACTATGTTATTTCCCTAAGGGATTAAAGTAAATCTGAACTTCTAAGTCTTGACTCAAAAAACTGTGGTTTTAAACTCTTTTAGATATTGGGGAGAAATAATAGCCTCAGAGTAAGCAACGAGCAGAGTGTGTTTACTAGGAAACACACTTATACTACGTAAAGCCCTCACCCCCCCCCCCCCATCAGAGAATTTAGAATTAGAAAGGAGATTACAAGTAACTCAGATTATTCAACTCCCACCTTTTACAGATAAGGAAACTGAAGCCCTGAGAATTTCATTAACTTGCTCAAGGTCACACAGGTAATAAATAGCAGATCCAGAAATCAAAATATCTCTCCCAACTCCAACTTCCTTTTCACTACATCGCACTGCTGCTTCCCCACATATGGTGGCCAAACCTTTAAAAAGCATATTTGAAGTGGACAGATTAAGACACAATGACATTATTGCTCTTGGAGGGAAAGAAAGAAAGCTTTCATCTAATTATTACTCCTAAGTAACACCCAACCCCACCCCCAACAAAAAAACCACCACCCAAACCTAGAGTAGCCCCCGCATTGCTATGCCCTCACTTACTACTAGCCAGACATTACTTACTCACTGGTGAGTTTCACACACCAGTGCACAAGCAGAAGATGGGAGATCATGAAAGTGGCTGGGGTCAGATGGCAATGGCAATACCTAGAGGCAATACCTGGGACTACTCTGAAAAGAGTTAGGGATAGCAGGTAGGAAGATCTGGTACTGAGCAATGGCAGTAGGGTACCAGGAATGGAAACTCTTAAGGTAGAGGTTGCAGCTAGTTCTTTGGGGCTTAGCTAGGTGTGTTTTCTGGCATGTCTGACCCCTTTCCCTCAAGCCGCAAGAAGTGCAAGGAGGGTGAGGCAACTATGGACGGGTAGGACCACCATGATAGGTAAGGGAGACTAGGAGGAAGAAAAAAGGAAGTACTATATAAAGTGTCCCAAAAGTCTTATGACAGTCTAAAGCTCTAACAACTTCAATAAGCTTTCATAATTTAAAGCTACTCTAAGACTTTTGGGATATCTCATACTTGGTAAGCAGCTATGATCAAGGCTGATGAACTTAAAATAAGTTTAATAATCAAATAATAATGGATCACACATATAGAATTTTACAACTTACCAAGGGTTTTCCTCATAATAACCCTGTGGTAGAGATAGTATCAATATTATTATCCTGAGTTTACAGCTGAGGAAACTGAGGCTCAGAAATGTTAAATAACTTGTCCATAGTCACAACAGCTATTAGAGCCAAACTTCAAGCTTCAAACTGTTGCGATGACAGATGATTTCTTCTAAACAAGGACTGAGGCTGTGATTGCAAATAGTCTTGTAAATAGCTTTTGCCCACATGGCTAAAGTATTGAGTATGGAATTAAAGAGCAACTTGTAGAAAAGTATGTAGATCATATTGTTTTATTTATAGCCTAGACTATAATGATCTAATAGCTGGTCAGATTTTGAAACATATTCTTTGTAGCTGTTATAATACCTTGTTATAATAATTAGTTAATTTTAAGCCTAGTGAACAATTTAAAGACCCCTAAAGTTCACAAAGTTCCCTCTCATTAGCTTTAGGGAGTTTATTTTGGACCAAAAGTTGAGTTCAGTCACAGTTGCTCTGAGCCCATAGTTAAGGAAAACTCCTAACATTTAGGGAGATGTTGTGTTCTTTACTTAATATTACATTTATTTCTATTTTTAATTAACCCCTGGTTGAGGCAAATTTTGATTTACTGGAAATGAATGGGTAATGAAGCAGCACATTACAGTATTGGGTCTGTGGATAGACTTAGGGTGAGGAAGTTGGGGAAAGAGCTGACCTTTTCTCAGTATCTTCCTGAGTCTGGGTCTTTTCCTCCAAGACACCTGCAGAACCAATGACCTTTCTTCACTCTATAGCTCAGTTTTACCTTTGCTCCTGGAGATGTGCTAGAATGCCAAGTTTGCTCCAACCTCTTCAATGAATCTCTTGTCAAATCACTTGATAATTTATGCATGATCCCCGGGGCATGGCTAAATTTCCCCAACCTCTCTCAGTAGAATGCTTTTACGATCTCTTTAAAGGATTTTTTGCACTTACTCTATGGTCTATGATTAAACTTGATGGATTGAGCAGCTTGTCATTTTAAGTGGGGTGGGGTTCAGTAAATCAATCACCCCACACTTACACTATGTATCACTTCTATTTCCTTGGTTAATGGTTGAAAACTAGTCTTCCAGTTTGATCTGCTGACTTTGTATAGTCCTAGGACCGTAAGTGAAACCATAGACAGGCAAGTATTCTCATAAAATCCTGAGACAGACAAATCTCTTTAATTAGGAAACCCAAGTAAATGACCTATGGCATGAATATATTATTTTAATGTCTTGGGGGCATTACATTTTGAAAGACTTTGTGGGTATATGTGTGTGTATGTATTTAAATCAGATCCCTTGTTAAAACATGGCTAGATCTCTCCCAAAATCTGTTCCAGCTACATTTCCAGGTATATTGAATGACTCACTAGGGAAGGCAAGCAACAAAGATTCAGAGCTTCCTGGGCTACAATCCAGCCCCTGTTATGGATTTTCCAGATGACTTGGGCTGTACCATTTGGCTGGTATAGGTCTTAGTTTCCTCACATGAAAAATGGGGTTACTATTGACCTGCTTTCTGGTAAAACCACAGGAAAGAGTAAAGGGAAATGATGCTAAGACTCTTTGGCAAAGGCTAGGTTTCTCTGAATTATTTGAATGAGGGAAATTTACCATTTCTTCTGTCCTGGAAAAGTTTAGAATTGGAGTGAGGTATTTGTATTGAAAACGACAATGGGGGGTGGGGAGAGGGTAGAGCCACAATGGCAGACAAAAGGCAACAACTCTCCTGAGCTCTACCCTAAGCCCCTCTGAAAACCTTTAAATAATTCCATAAAACAATTCCTGGAGCAACAGAACCCAAGAAAGGATGGGGTGAAGTAATTTTCCAGACAAAAACAACTTAGAAGGTCAGCAGGAAAGGTCTGTCACGCCCAGGTAAGAATGGAGTACAGTCCAGCTCAGGCCACGCAAGCACAGCCCCAGCCCCAGCAAACCAGGAGCAGGCTTTGGAAGTTACTGAATCAACAGCAGCAGCTGCTGCTTCTGGTGCTCTCAGCCTACATATGGTAAGGGAGTCAAATAACTAGTCAAAAGGAGATTAGAAGTCTTTTTGTTAGTACTGAGGCAGGACTCTGTTGCCTTGCCTGTACTCAGATCAAGGTCCAGGGTGAGAAGGAGCACTGGCACACCAGAGTTTGCAGGCTACAGTGGAGAAGGGACCCTACTTACAGATCTCGGGCAGAAAAGAGTGCTTGTGGTCACACACAGAACAAAGCACAGTCCTAGAGAGTAGTGAACACCTCTCCTTAGATCATACTGCCTTGGAAGAACTAAAAACATACAAGTCCCTAGAAGTATCTCTGAAAACATCTGCACAAAACCCTTGAAACTTGGCATAGTATGCCCTCCATCCAGGAAGCAAGGCCTTAATTTAACAAAGAGTTAAAAGTCAAGAAACAGGCCAGGAAAATAAGCAAACAAGAAAAAAAAATTCTCACCATAGAAAGTTATTATGGTAACAAAGAAAATCAAAACACACACTCAGAAGAAAACAAAGTCAAATCTCCTACAGTAAAAACCTCCAAGAAATATGTGAATTGATCTCAGGTCATAGAAAAGCTCAAAAAGGATTTTGAAAATCAAGTAAGATAGGTAGAGGAAAAATTGGGAAGAGAAATGGGAGTGATGCAAGGAAATCATGAAAAATGAGTTGACAGCTTGGTAAAGGAGACACAAAAAATACCGAGGAAAATAACACCTTAAAAGCAGACTAGACCAAATGGCAAAAGTGGTTCAAAAAGCCACTGAGAAGAAGAATATTTTAGAATGGAGAATTAACCAAAGGGAAAAATATGTACAAAAGTTCACTGAGGAAAATAATTCTTTAAAAATTAGAATTGAGAAAATGGAAGCTAATGACTTTATGAGAAATCAAGAAAAAATAAAACAAAACCAAAAGAATGAAAAAATAGAAGAGAGTGTGAAATATCTCACTGGAAAAAACAACTGACCTGGAAAATAGATCCAAGAGAGAAAATTTTTTAATTATTGAACTACCTGAAAGCCATGATCAAAAAAAGAGCCTAACATCATCTTTCAACAATAATTGGTGGATTCTTTCAACTTGACATGAAAGATTTAAGTAAGATTTAAGTAGATTTAAGTAAGGGAAGGCTGTGCAAAGTCACCAGCCTCACTTTCTCCTCTGGAGCCATCTGGGTCCAGTGGTAAGATAGAGATCAGGATGACTTGAGATGCCCCAGGATACATTTGGAGACTTTGGCCTTTTTAAGCTAAGGTCTTTAACAGGTCTCAGTTTGACAGAGGCTATGCTCATTAAGTCTAAGGCTAGGTAAGGAATGAGGCAGAGAATGGCCTCTTTATCTAATCAAAAACAATCAGTCTGAGTAGGGAAGATATTCAGGATTTCTGACCAAAACAGAAATAATTGCTATTTATATTCACTCTGAGTCAATCTGGGCCCAAACAATGACTAAGTGGGGATGTCCAGGTACTTATTGTTGGATAATCAATTCGAGCCAGAGTGATTTGGGTTAAAGGAGTGATCAAAATGTACATTCCTTTGGGCAGAGCACCTGTAGGCAAGGGTATCTGTATGGGACTGAAGGAAAGAAAAGAAAAAGAGAGAGAGGAAGGAAAGAAGGAAGGAAGGGAGGGGGGGAAGTAGGGAGGGATAGAGGGAGGGAGGGAGGAAGGGAGTTGTATCTCTCCCATGGTACAACCTCTCAGGGCACACACTGACCCTCGTTCCACTGCTGCTGCCATGCCTCCCAAAATTGAGGAAATAAAAGATTTCCTGCTCACAGCAAAGAGAAAAGATGCCAAATCTGTCAAGATCAAGAAAAGCAAGGACAGTGTGAAGTTTAAGGTCCACTGTAGCAGGTACCTGTACACATTGGTCATCACAGATAAAGAGAAAGCAAAGAAACTTAAACAGTCCCTGCCTCCTGGTTTGGCTGTGAAGGAGCTGAAGTGAAGGAATCATTCAGTGTTCCACTTGTATTAAAATGTAGGAGGGAAAAAAAAGAAAGGAAGGAAGAAAGAAAGAAAGAAAAAAGAAAAGAAAGAAAGAGGAAGGAAGGAGGGAGGGAAGGAAAGAAAGAAAGAAGAAAATGTTTTGCTGCCTAATTGGCCAGTTCCAATTGGGTCCCCCAGTGGGGCAGCTCTTATTTCTACTCACAGAGTTTGTTGTATGTCCTTTGTTCTCAAAAAGGACCATGATATCAGGGAAGTGATGTTTTACCTACCAAGCAAAATTGAATATAATCTTTCAGGGGGGAAATGGACATTCAATGAAATAGAGGACTTTCGGGTATTCTTGATGAAATGACCACAGCTGAATAGAAATTTTGACTTTCAAATACAAAACTCAAGAGAATCATAAGAAGGTAAACAGGAAAGGAAAATCATAAGGGATTTAGTAAGGTTAAACCATTTACATTCCTACATTGGAAGATGATACTTGTAAACTCATAAGAACTTTCTCATAATTAGGTCAGTTAGGAGTATATATAGACAGATGATTCAGGTATGAGTTGAATATGAAGGGATGATATCCAAAAAAGAAAATTGAGGAATGAGAGAGAAATGTAATGAGAGAAAGGGAAAAGGAGAGGTAGAACAAAGTAAATTATCTCACATAAAAGAAGCAAGAAAAAGCTTTTATAGTAGAGGGGAAGAGGGAAAAGATGAGAGGGAGAAATCATCAGAATTGGCTCAAAGAGGGAATACCATACAAACTCATTTGAATATAGAAATCTATCTTACCCAATAGGGAAGTTGGAAAGGGGGCTAAAAGAAGCAGAGGTGGGAAGAAGGAATTGTTGTGTTTTTCTTTCATTTTCGAAGAGGACCATGACATCAGACTTGCACTTGACTTTGTTTTGAGTGAGCAAGGGCTGTGCAAGGTCACCAGCTTCACTTTCTCCTCCTGAGCCATCAGGATCCAGTAACCAGATATTCATCAGGATGACTGGAGATGACTCAGGATGCAATGGGAGACCTTGGCCTTTTAGGCTAAGGCCTTTTCAGGTACTCACTTAAAATGATGTAATGCCCATTCAGTAAATAGGCCTCTTTAAAAAAGTAGTCTTTAATAGAAAAGAAAAATGAATAAATAGGTAAATCATGTTGGGAGGGTCAGGAGTCTCAGGATTATTGTTTGAAAAGGGAAACTATTACTATTGACGTTCACTCTAAGCCAGGAGAGTCCAAAACCAGCCATTGAGTGGAGGTTGGGCAGGCACCCTTCCCTGTTCAACCATGGGTTTCAGAATGCATGATGTCTAAGATTTTAGGGGAAACAAAAATGAAGGAAAGGAAAAGAGAGGAAAGAAGAGGAGAGGAGAGGAGAGAAGAGGAGAGGAGAGGAGAGGAGAGGAGAGGAGAGGAGAGGAGAGGAGAGGAGAGGAGAGGAGAGGAGAGGAGAGGAAAGGAAAGGAAAGGAAAGGAAAGGAAAGGAAAGGAAAGGAAAGGAAAGGAAAGGAAAGGAAAGGAAAGGAAAGGAAAGGAAAGGAAAGGAAAGGAAAGGAAAGGAAAGGAAAGGAAAGGAAAGGAAAGGAATGGAAAGGAAAGGAAAGGAAAGGAATCTAGCCAATGTACCCCAAGTTAACTGGCCATCAAAATTTACCTTCTTTGGAAGAGAAGGAAACAAAGAGGGCTAGATTGAGAGAGGATGAGCTGAGTTACCAGCTAGCTGGGTCCCCATTTAGGCAGCTCAGTCTACTCACAGGTTGTGTTCATCCTTCATTTTCAAAGAGGACCATGACATCAGAAAAATGATGACAAGACTTGAACTTGACTTTGTTTTGAGTGAGAAAGGGCTGCACAAGGCCACCTGCCTCACTTTCTCTTCCTGAGCCATCTGGATCTAGTGACCAGATATTCATCAGGATGACTGGAGATGACCTCGGAAGGGGGGAGAGGAGAGGGCAAGAGAAGGGAAGGCTGAGTGGGGGAGGGTAGTCAGAAGCAAAACACTTTTGAGGAGGTAAAAGGAGAGAGAGAGAATAGAATAAACAGGGAGAGGAATAAGATGGAGGGAAATATAGTTGGCATTAGTAATGGGGAAAAATTTTGAAGCAAGTTTCTCTGATATGTTTCTCAAACATATAGAGAACTGAGTTAAAATTATAAAAATAATAACCATTCCCCAACTGATAAATGATCCAAAGATATGAACTGTTTTCAGAAGAAGTAATCAAAACTATCTTTTAGTATATGAAAAAATGCTCTAACTCACTATTGATTGGAGAAATACAAATTAAAACAATTCTGAAGTACTATCTCATACCTGTTAGATTGGCTAACAAAACAGAAAAGGAAAATGAAACATATTGGTGGGGATGTGGGGAAAAGAGACATTAATACATTGTTGATGGAGTTGTGAACTGATCCAACCATTCTGAAGAGCAATTTGGAACTATGCCCAAAAGACTATAAAACCATGCCTACTCTTTGACCTAGCAATACCCCTACTAGATCTGTGTCCCAAAAGAGATTTTTTTAAAAAGGAAAAGGGAAGTAAATGCTAAAAACTAAAAATAAATAAATAAATTGTTTTTTAAAAAAGGAAAAGGACCTACATGTACAAAAATATTTATAGAAGCCCTTTTCTGATGGAAAGAATTGGAAATTGAGGAGGTGCCCATCAAGTGGAGAATGGCTGAACAAATTGTGGGATGTGGTTATGATAGAATACTATTGAGCTATGAGAAGTGATGATCAGGATGCTCTCAGAAAAACCTGGAAAGATTTACAAGAGCTGATGCAAAGTGAAATGTACCATGTACAAAGTAACACCAATGCCTTGTAAAATTATCAGCTTTAAATGACTTAGCTATTCTCAGCAATACAATGAATCAGGACAAAAATGAAGGACTTATGATGAAAAACACTATCCATCCCAATAGAAAGAACTGATGGTGTCTGAATACAGACTGAAGCATACTTTTTTAACTTTATCTTTCTTGAGGTTTTCTTTGTCTATTTTCTTTTGTAACATGACCAATACAGAAATGTTTTGTATGATTATGCGTGTATAACCTATATAAAATTATTTGCCTTCTCATTGGGAGGTGCAGGGTGGAGATGAAGGAAGGAAGAGAATATGGAACTCAAAGTTTTAAAAATTAATATTAAAATTGTTTTCATATATTACTGGAAGAAAATGAAATACTAAATAAATTCAAAACAATTTTTAAAAGAAAAGAATATTAGATGTAGATTCAAAAGAACCTAAGTTAGAGAACTTAATTCCAATATTTACTATATTTATTTTTTTTCTTTTTTTTTATTTATTTAACTTTTAACATTCATTTTCACAAAATTTTGGGTTCTACATTTTCTCCCCTTTTGTCCCCTCCCCCCCAAAACACCGAGCATTCTAATTGCCCCTATCACCAATCTCCTCTCTCTTCTATCATCCCTCTCTGCCCTTGTCTCCATCTTCTCTTTTGTCCTGTAGGGCCAGATAACTTTCTATACCCCTTTACCTGTATTTCTTATTTCCTAGCGGCAAGAACAGTACTTGACAGTTATTCCTAAAACTTTGAGTTCCAACTTCTTTTCCTCCCTCCCTCCCCAAACCCTCCCTTTGGAAGGCAAGCAATTCAATATAGGCCAAAATCTGTGTAGTTTTGCAAATGACTTCCATAATAGTCATGTTGTATAAGACTAACTATATTTTCCTCCATCCTATCCTGTCCCCCATTACTTCTATTCTCTTTTGATCCTGTCCCTCCCCAAAAGTGTTGACTTCAAATTGCTCCCTCCTCCCATTGCCCTCCCTTCCATCCTCCCCCCCCCCACCCTGCTTATCCCCTTATCCCCCACTTTCCTGTATTGTAAGATAGGTTTTCATACCAAAATGACTGTGCATTTTATTCCTTCCTTTAGTGGAATGTGATGAGAGTAAACTTCATGTTTTTCTCTCACCTCCCCTCTTTATCCCTCCACTAATAAGTCTTTTGCTTGCCTCTTTTATGAGAGATAATTTGCCCCATTCCATTTCTCTCTTTCTCCTCCCAATATATTTCTCTCTCACTGCTTGATTTCATTTTTTTTAAGATATGATCCCATCCTCTTCAATTCACTCTGTGGACTCTGTCTCTATGTGTGTGTGCGTGTGCGTGTGCATGTGTGGATGTGTAATCCCCACCCACTACCCAGATACTGAAAAGTTTCAAGAGTTACAAATATTGTCTTTCCATGTAGGAATGTAAACAGTTCAACTTTAGTAAGTCCCTTATGACTTCTCTTTGCTGTTTACCTTTTCATGCTTCTCTTCATTCTTGTGTTTGAAAGTCAAATTTTCTTTTCAGCTCTGGTCTTTTCATCAAGAATGCTTGAAAGTCCTCTATTTCATTGAAAGACCAATTTTTCCCCTGAAGTATTATACTCAGTTTTGCTGGGTAGGTGATTCTTGGTTTTAGTCCTAGTTCCTTTGACTTCTGGAATATCCTATTCCATGCCCTTCGATCCCTTAATGTAGAAGATGCTAGATCTTGTGTTATCCTGATTGTATTTCCACAACACTTGAATTGTTTCTTTCTAGCTGCTTGCAATATTTTCTCCTTGACCTGGGAACTCTGGAATTTGGCCCCAATGTTCCTAGGAGTTTCTCTTTTTGGATCTCTTTCAGGCGGTGGATTTCTGTGGATTCCTTGAATATTTATTTTGCCCTCTGGTTCTAGAATCTCAGGGCAATTTTCCTTGATAATTTCATGAAAGATGATGTCTAGGCTCTTTTTTTGATCATGGCTTTCAGGTAGGCCCATAATTTTTAAATTGTCTCTCCTGGATCTATTTTCCAGGTCAGTTGTTTTTCCAATGAGATATTTCACATTATCTTCCATTTTTTCATTCTTTTGGTTTTGTTTTGTGATTTCTTGGTTTCTCATAAAGTCATTAGCCTCCATCTGTTCCATTCTAATTTTGAAAGACCTATTTTCTTCCGTGAGCTTTTGAACCTCCTTTTCCATTTGGCTAATTCTACTTTTGAAAGCATTCTTCTCCTCATTGGCTTTTTGAACTTCTTTTGCCAATTGAGTTAGCCTATTTTTCAAGTTGTTATTTTTTTCAGCATTTTTTGGGGTCTCCTTTAGCAGGGTGCTGACCTGCTGTTCATGCTTTACCTGCATGTCTCTCATTTCTCTTCCCAGCTTTTCCTCCACCTCTCTAACTTGATTTTCAAAATCCTTTTTGAGCTCTTCCATGGCCTGAGCCCATTGAGTGGGCTGGGATACAGAAGCCTTGACTTCTATGTCTTTACCTGATGGTAAGCATTGTTCTTCCTCATCAGAAAGGAAGGGAGAAAATACCTGTTCACCAAGAAAGTAACCTTCTATAGTCTTATTTCTTTTCCCTTTTCTGGGCATTTTCCCAGCCAGTGACTTGACTTCTGAATATTCTCTTCACACCCACTTAGCCTCCAGATCCACCCAGCCAGTGCTTGGGGTCTGAGATTCAAATGCTGTTTCCCAGCCTCAGGGCTTTGGGCGGGGGCAGGGCTGCTATTCAGTGTGAGATTAAGTTCAGGTGCTCAGGTAGGGGCAGGGCTGCCTCACAGGGCTCAGTTCCCTCAGGGGGTTTATGCAGAGACCTTCAACAATGGATCCTGGCTCCTGCCTGCTTGGGGAGCCCCTGTCTGCTGCTGCCTCCTCTGCTGCCTCCCGAGGGGACCTGAGTTATTGGGGCACCCCACTCCCCTCTCAACCCGCCAAAGAGACCCTCTCACTGACCCCCATCACCTGTGGGTGGAGGGACCCGTGCGGCCACTGGAGATTCCATCCCCGAAGCCCACTCGAATCTGCTCCTCTCAGTGCTGTGTGGCCAAGGCAGGGCTGGGCTCAGCTCCACGTCCACAGCGCAAAGGACCATTTGCGAGAGGTTTGCAGGGCTCTCTGGAACAGAAATCTCCTCTGCTCCATCATTCTGTGGCTTCTGCTGCTCCAGAATTCTCTGGGAGTTCTTTTTTTACAGATGTTCTATGGGCTGTGGGTTTGGAGCTATGTGTATGTGCGTCTTTCTACTCCGCCATCTTGGCTCTGCCCCCCTATTTACTATATTTATCACAACGAGCATGTTGGTTTATCTCTCTGAGACATAGTTTTATCATTATGGAGGACAATAATCTTTGTACTACCCTCTTTCACCCTTGTTGTGAGGAAATCACATTGTCAGCCTTCAGACACCAAAGAAATATGGACTATTATTATTACTAGTAGTAAAATTTTAGTTATTTTAAGTTATTATCAATAGCGTAGTCTTTTTCTTCTTTTGGAATCTGAGGCCCTGTTGCCTGTTCTGGAATAGAAATGGATATCTTTTCACAAAAAATATGATCCTATTTTGATTCTTCAGGTACTCGGTAAGCATAGAAAATGAAACAAAGCCAGTGTTTTCCTTATTTTTTCTGACTGTGAGCTTACCAGATCATATCAGAAAATGTTTTTCTCTAATACTATCATGGTAAAATGGATTAGGTATTCAACCTGGAGCCAGGTGAGTACAAATTCTTCCTCTAAAACACATATGACCATGGACAAGTCACTTCTTTAGGTCTCAGGTTTTTTTTCTCCTGCAAACTTCTGCATGTCTCAACTGATAGTTTTCTTATTGTTTATAGTTCATCTCTATGGTATCTAGTTTAGGGCATATACATATGCGATCTCCCTCTTTCATCCTGTTTAGTTTAAAACTCTTTTGATTAAATTTGCAAGATATCTGACATTCACCTCAACATTTGTTCAGTAAACTCTGTCTCTGGCCAGGAATCTGTCATTCCTATATTTTAATTCATGATATGGACATTCAAATTTCTTTCTTGGGCACCACCTTCTTTTAAAAAAATTTATTTATTTTTAGTTTTCAGCATTCACTTTCATAAGCTTTTGAGTTTTCAATTTCCCCCCTCCCCAAGATGGCATGCAATCTGATATAGGCTGTATTAATGCATTCATATTAAACATATTTTCACATTAGTCATATTGCAAAGAAGTGTTAGAACCAAATGGAAGGAACCATGAGAAAGAAGAAACAAAACAACAAAAGAAAAAAGAGCACAAATAATATGCTTCCATCTGCAAGAACTCCATAGTTCTTTCTTTGGATGTGGACAGCATTTTCCATCATGAGTCTTTTGAGGTTGTCTTAGATCCTTGCGTTGCTCAGAAGAGTCAAGTCTATGCAAGGTAATCATGATACAATGTTGCTGTTACTGTATACAATGTTCTCCTGGTTCTGCTCACTTCCCTCAGCATCAGTTTATATACGTCTTTCTAGGTTTCCCTAAAGTCTGCCTGCTCATTGTTTTTTATAGCACAATAGTATTCCATTACATTCATATACCACAAAACTTGTTCAGCCATTCCCTAATTGATGGGCATCCCCTCAATTTCCAATTCTTGGCCACCACAAAAAGAGCTGCTAGAAATATTTTTGTACATGTGGGTCCTTTTCCTTTTTCATGATCTCTTTGGGATAGTGACCTAGAAGTGGGTATGCATATTTTTATAGCCTTTTGGGCATAGTTCCAAATTGCTCTCCAGAATAGCTGGATCCAATCACAACTCTACCACCAGTGCATTAGTGTTTCAATTTTCCCGCATCTTCTCCTACATTTATCATTTTTCTGTTTTGTCATGCTAACCAACCTGATAGGGTTGATGTGGTACCTTGGAGTTATTTTGATTTGTATTCCTCTAATCAACAATGATTTAGAGCATTTTTTCATATGACTATAGATAGATTTAATTTCTTCATCTGAAAATTGTTCATATCCTTTGATCATTTATCAATTGAGGACTGAGTTGTGTTCTTAGAAATTTGATTCAGTTCTCTATATTTTAGAAATGAGGCTTTTATCAGAGACACTGGTTGTAAACATTGCTTCCCAGCTTTCTGTTTCCCTTCTAGTTTGGGTAGCATTGGCTTTGTTTGCAGACACCACCTTCTTAACTAACTTAGCCAGCCCAAATTAATTTTTTCTTTTCTGCATCCTTTGGCAAGAGTGAGAAAAACACAACCTGTGTCCCTATGGTTTTCAGACTCTTTCCTAAAACTTTATAACCTTTCACAATAATTTTAGGTACCTTTTAGTAAAATCATCTGGGCCCAAGTAAATCATCAGTAGTGGGTATCTGTCTTGGGAGATTCTCTTTTATGTTTCGGTTGTATGCCCCAGGGAGAGAATTGATGACTCTAATGCTACCAAGTTGACAGACGGTTGCCTCAGTAGCCTTGAATAGTAAATCACCAACTACTACTACTCTTTTTTTCTCTCTTACTGGATGATCTCTTAGCTGAAAAGAGTTGTAGAGCACAAGATGGGGAGTAAAACCGAGGACAAGTTGGGGAGGAGCGGGAGAGGTACAAACCAAACAAATCTGCAGGCCATATAGAGCAAGGGAGTGAAGCAGTGTCCAGATGGTGAACCACACTCTTCTGTTTAACAGCACCTTTCTCCCCCATCTCCAGCCTCCCACCCTCTAATAGGGAAGCTATTTCCTATTTGCCAATAATTCTTTCACTTCCTGCTTTAAATCCATCTGCACCACAGGAGAAGGGCTAGAGGGGAGAAAAGCCAATTTTGTTTCCTCACCTACACGCAAGTTATTCTGAGATTGCTTACTTTCATTGTCTTTGATGTCTAAATTATTGTTATAAAAACTTGATGATCATTCACCTGAGCAGTGAAGTCAGGGCAAGTCCTGGTTATATGAATATATTTTGTATATAACTGTGTGCATAAATGTTATCTTCACGGATGGAAACAAGTTCTTTGTTTCATTTCTGTCTTTATATTCCAGGCACCTAATTTGGTGACAGTACATAGTAAGTACTTAATAAGTGCTCAATGATTTATTGATTGTTTAATATTCCCAAGCTCCAGGTTTTTCAAATGTCAGGTATTCTATTTATATAATCCCATTCCTTTGAACAAATATTTATTAAAGACTTATTTTGGGTAAGGCACTATGTTGGCACTGCAGATACAAAAATATAATTTACATAAACCCTGTTGTCAAAGAACTTACAAGTGATTAGGTATAAAGACATACCACAAATAACTAAAAAAAGGGGGAGTGAAATAAGTGCAAAGGAGAGGTCCAGACAAAGTGTTATGAGAAATGTGAGTAAGTAATGAGCACTTTCATTTGGGAGAGGAGTGAGTGCTACACAGGAGAAGGGACCTCACCCAAGTCTTGAATGAAAACAAGAATTTCAACAGCTAGGGGTGGATGAGGATGTTTCAGAATGGAGCATACCATGAGGAAAGACACAGAGATAGAGAAGGTAGGACAAAAACAAGAGACAAGTAATCTAGTTTGTCTGAAATGTAGTATACGTCAATGAAAGGACAAGATCAGGGTAGAAAGGTAGGTTGGTGTCATTTTGGAAGGTCTCAAATAATAGAATAACCCTTTGAATGCTTCAATTCCCCAAATTTGGGGTGGACAAATTCATTTGGAAAATATTGCCCTAGAAAATTGTTCCATTATCGCACTTAATTCAGTGGACATAGAGCTAGCCTAAGAGTGGGATGCTTCTTTGATGGGAGCAAAAATAAAATTGGTTCAATTCTAGGAAAATCACTTGGAAGAGATAATTGAGACCTGCCATTTCTTCTACAAGTCATGGTTGCTGTCCTTTGTTCTTGAAAAGGACCAAAATGGCATCACTATGCTACAGTCAAGTTTCAATATGTCCAACTGTGGCTGATCAGACCAGTATGAGCTTGGAATGCTCTCCCATAGGTAGGGCACAAATAATCCACAAATAATCCACATTTAGGGTGGATTCTCTAAATTTGCACATCCTGCATTTCCTTTGAGATGTTTCAATTCTTCTTTGCTCATAAAGCACAGCACCTTGGCTAATATAAGCATGCCATGCTAACTGGTCCTGTGTCAGTGTCTCCCATGTCACATAGTCAATTCCAAAGTTCTTCAGATAGACCTTGAGAGTGTCCTTGTATCACTTCTTCTGCTCACCATGTGAATGCTTGCCCTCTCCATAAAACAGTCTTTTTGGCAAGCATACATTTTGCATTCTACAATGTGGCCAGCCCATCAGAGTAGCACTCTCTGAAGCAGAGTTTGAATGTTTGGCAGTTTAGTTCAAGTAAGGACCTCAGTGTCTGGTACCTTATCCTACTAGGTGATCCTCAGAATCTTCCTAAGACAATTTGAATGGAAGCTATTCGATGTCCTGGCATGTAACAATGAGGTTGACACAACGGCTCTGTAGACCTTCAATTTGGTAGTCAGTCTAATAATTCCTCTCCTACATTGTCCTTCAGAGACTCCCAAACACTGAGCTAGCTCTGTCAATGAATGCGCCAACCTCTTTATCAACGTGTACATCCCTGAAAAGTATACTACCAAGGTAAGTGAACTTATCCACAACATTCAAAACTTCTCCATTTGCTGTAGCTGATGGTTCTACATATGGATGGTATGGTGGTAGCTGATGGAGCACCTGTATTTTCTTGGTGTTAATTGTTAGACCAGACTAATACCCAGCATAGGGGGCCTGTGGCTCTGCCCTAGAGCTCTGATTTTTCCTTTCCATAATAGTCCTTAGGTTCACCAGCTCTGTCTGGAATGTTGTGCTAGATGGCACCTCTGGTTCCTTACCCACTCTTGGGTTCAATCCTTATGGGATCCTTTTTCCTAGGATCTAGCTGCTCCTCTGACCTGCAGCCCCTTCATGGGATCTGAGGAGAGGGAAGTTGTCAGAGGGGGGCAGTGGGACCTATAACTGTGTTGCAGGAGCAGAAGTCCTACTCTCTGGGTTGGGGGAGGGGTGATTCACTGCCTCTCCTAGCATAACTCTATAGCAGGAAGGGTTTATCTTCTGTGCTGCCCCCTCCTCCCCACCTTAATTGATTTTTCCTCAAGTACAAGGATTCCTAGTTACAATTCTGGACATGATAGTTCCTATGCTACTTACCTCCTTCCCCTCTATTGCAGCTTAAAGGAAGCAGGCATCATAGCCATGCTTTGAATGAAGTACACCTTTCCCATTTGTTAACAACGTTCCTAGTATCATGACAACGAGAAGCTGTCAGTTTTCAGCTGCAACGGATTCCTTTTAGGCTCCCCGATAAGAGTCCATTAAAGATGCCCTTTCCTCTAAAGTGTTGTATCCCGAGGTTAAATTCTTTATAAGCAGATGTTTATTTTTAGAGAGCTTCTGTATGGTCTGTTACTGAATGCTTAAGCAGTTACTTAAGGCGAGGGTCACAGAAGCCTTCCACTATAGAAAAACTCCACATAATACTAACTGCTGAACAGCACTGCCAAGGGTGGGGTAAGGAGGGGCGCTTTTATTTAAAGAGGAAGAAATTTGATGGAGGGGGAAAATGCTGAAAGCATTTCTGTTGAAAGGAGCAGACTTCTGTGTTTCTATTCAACTTGCAAAGGGATTCAATAAAGTTTATTTTTCTAAGTATTTTGGATGACAAAGACTCTACCTTCCAAGGAGCAGAAGAAGTATTGTTCTAGGGACACATCTGAAGGCCTTGAATCTATGGGCTTATCCAAGGCCAGAGGTTAATGTAAGTTCCAGATCAGTCCCTTCCTATATTTTGTTTCCATTAAATGTGTTGAGTTGTCAGAAGATGAAAAGGCTCTGCTTTCAGGCCTCTCAATAGCTGAGTTGGTTGTGTTTGCTCTTAGTCCTTTTTGGAATGTGGATTTTCCCAAGTCACTGCTGAAATGGATAATAGCTTTCAGGTCCTTGAGTGATGGTAGTTAGGAAGCTAAGGAATGTGCCACTTTGGTCTCAGTTAGTCATTGCCTACATGACCTTGGAAAAGCCTATGTGTTTATAATATTTTGCATCTGACCTATCCTCTAGGGAACACCTCATTTCCAGCTTCCTATATGAAGCTTTCCCCAATTAACCCAATCCTCATTAACTTCTCCCAGAAAAAATTCTGTTATATGTATGTATTGATAAGAGTTGAGGTAACTCTCTGTCCTACAAACATTGCCTGCACGGAGAGAATGGGGCTCCTACAGTAATTTCATGAGTGAGAGCAGCTAGCAGGGAGGCATCAGGGTACCCATAAACAGATGGAGAATCGAGTCAAGAGGACCTGGGGAGTCTGGACTAAACCTATCTGTACTGGAGGTGTCAAATCTTACCCCACGTACACTAAACTCATATGTATATGAGAACTGCTGAAGCAACACTTTACTTTGACCACCCCTGGAAATGGGAAATGCACACTTGCATCAGAGCTAGTTTCCTATGCACACACACAAAGCAGAGCCATCACTAAATGTAGGGCTGAGTTTGGGGCAGGGGACTGAACAGAACATCTGGCAAGGGAAATATAACTCATTGGAAGGATCTTTCTTCTAAGGGCTCAATTATGAATCATTTCTGGGGTTTTTTTTATTACTGCATTAAATAAACCATGCTATAGCTAATACCTTTATTGTCTAAGTACTTGCAGGAGGGCTGAGAGTCCTATGACAAATATGAGCCAGATTCTGATCTTCTCAGAGGAGACCTTGGTTGGAGGCATGAACCATCAAGAGTGTTAGAGTGGCCCCCAAAGAATAATGCCTACATAACCTGTCAAACACAAAGGTCTAATACACAGGGTACATCTGAGGGGCTAGTCCATAATCATTTTCACTCAAGAGAATGAAATTTGATGAAGGGAAAAAATTCAGAAAATATTTCTGTTGAAAAGAACAGGCTAATATATTTCATTCAACTTGCAGAGGGTTTCAGTAAAAAAATTTTCTAAGTATTTTGGATGACAAAGACTCCACTTTCTAGACAGACAAGATTTAATTACAAGGAGCCCACAACCTAAGAGAGGAGAGGTCTCAGCCAATAGAACAAAAGTCAGGACAAATTCCCTAAAGGCACCAATGCAGAGAAGACCATTGTGCAATTGTGTATCAGGGATGGGTAGCCATCGTGGCTATGCAGTTATTGGAGGGCTGGTACACAGTGAAGGGCTCATACACAGTGAAGGGTATGGACCCACAAGAGAGCTGTGGATTTGAGAAATGCCTATATGCTGTGATGTGAATGCCAGCAAAGTTTGGTACATTCCTGCAGACTCCTTGGAGAAGGTATAAGTAACTGGGGAAGATATTCAGGAAGCACATGTGAGCCTGGAAACTATGGGGATGGAGTAAAGCCATGAGGTGACATCTCACCATTGTCTCCAAAGCCTATTCTGAGCTTTAAGAGAATCAAAAGGGGAAGGGGAGCAAGTTGTGTAAGCACACCCAGGTCAGTTCCTAGCTCAGCTCCTAGCAGCTGCTGTCTTATATGGGCTCTCTGAGCTCTGTAAAGAGATAGGGTCACTCGGGAATTACTTTGTTGAACCCTTTGCTTCTGGCCAGAAGACTCAATAAATAAGTTGAAGTCCCTCATTGAAAAGGAAGTCCCTTATTGCATTGCAAAAGATGAGAGAGAATAGATGAGGAAGGAAACACCCACTGAGTCAAGAAATGAACATTAATGGAATCATGGCCCTACGCTGTGAAAGAGGCTACAATTTAGGCAGTACTGCCTGAGGAGGTCCATTTACAGCTACTTTAGGAGCACAAATCCACTTACCTAGAGGGAAAGCCTTTGAACAGCATCTAAAATAATGGTTCTTTTTGATCTCTTAACCCCTTTACACTCTTAAAAATTATTGAAGACACATTTACAATCTCAAAATTATTGAGGACACCAAAGAGGTTTTGTTTATGTGGGTTAAATTTATTGACATTTATTAGAAATTAAAATGGATGGATTTTAAAATATTCACTTATTAATTCATTTAAAATAATAATACTTAGTTTGTGCTCATATAAATGACATATTTTTATGAGAAATAACTCTATTCTCCAAAACAAAAGAAAATTAGTGAGGAGTGGCATTGTTTTACATAGTTTTGCAAATATCTTTAACTGTCTACAGGGCTTAATAGAAGACAGCCGGATTCTCCTATCTGCTTCTGCATTCAATCTGCTGTGATATGTTGTTTTGGTTGAAGTACATAAAGAAAATCTGGCCTCATGCAAATATGTACTTGGAAAAGGGAGGAGTACTTTTTTTACTTACTTTATTTTATTTTCTGTTCCAAATTCTCTCACTTCTCTGCCCCCTTCCCCATCCATAGAGAAGGCAAGAGAGGGAAGAGCGTCTTAAAAGTCAAATAATGTCTTACTATTACAAAATTAGTTTTGACCTCAAGGACCCCTTGAAAGAATTACCAAGAACACTAGTCTAGAACATGTCATAGATCTGAATGAATGACTAACACTTTTATTAAGCACTTGGTGTGTGCAGAATGCTGTCCTGAGTATGAAGGATACAAATAAAAAAAGTAAAATATGCTCTGCTTTCAAGGAGTTCACATTCTAACAGAGGAGACAACACACAAGGAAGGTTCCAGTTGCAAGTCAGATGGAAAGGTCCCATGGTCGTTAGAGTGCAATAGTAAAATAGATGGTAATGCTTCTTCTTTAATTATTTCCACTGATAAAATCATATTAGTTTCTAGGGCAGCTAGGTGACACAATGAATAGAGCACTGGGCTTACAATCAGGAAGATTTATCTTCATGAGTTCAAATCCAGCATCAGACACTTACTAGTTTGACCCTGGCAAGTCACTTAACTGTTTGCCTCAGTTTCATCTGTAAAATGAGTTGGAAAAGGAAATGACAAACCATTCCAGTATCTTTGCCAAAAAAGACTCCAAATGGTATCATGAAGAGTAGGAAACAACTGAAATGACTGAACAATAAAGCTGAATCATTTGCCAAAGATTTTGATAAGAGCTTTCTTTACTGAATCTTCAGAAGTTGTGGCTATCGTACTGCTCAGGTAGGAGGCACCAAGACCAAACAAAGGTGAACCCAGACTAGAAAGACCACACCAAAGCGATCTGACCCAGGCTTGGGGCAGACTGTTGGACTATTGTTCAGAGTCACTCTTCCCAGAGGGCTAAAGAGGCTTTGGTTCAGAGGTTGCTTGTCCATCCTATTTTCAAGAACAGGATATAAATGGCACACATTGAATGAATTTACACACTGAAAGGAAGGGAGAGTAATTAAGGATGAAGATGAGGTTGATGTCGGGCTGGTGAACATAGTGTCAAGAGTGTTTGTCATCCCTTTCTAAACCCCAGCCCTGGATTACTCCCACCATTACTGCCTCTCCTGCTTCTATGCATATACTTGAGGGAAATCACACTACTGAGCTGCCTGGGTCCACTAAAAATTTGCTTTTATCCTCCCTGCAGCACACTAATCTCTTTACTCTTCCCTAATTGACTTTCAGTTGCACTTCCCACAACTCTTGTTCTAATTCTTCTTTGCTATCCTCAAGCCACCCACATCACTCTTTCTTTACTTCCTCTCAGCAGAGGGCCTTGCCTCATGATTCACTTAAAAAAAAAAAACACATATTGAGGCCATTTTTGGTGAGCTCCTTCTTTTCCTCAGTTATACACATCAAATCCCCTTGACTTTATACCCCTTTCTTTCCTCCTTTTTTCCAGTCTCAGAAGATGAAGTGGTTCTTTTCCTTCCTTCCTTCCTTCCTTCCTTCCTTCCTTCCTTCCTTCCTTCCTTCCTTCCTTCTTTCCTTCCTTCGTTTCTTCCTTCCTTCCTTTTTTCCTCTCTCTCTTCTCCCTCTCCCCCACTCTGTTTCACTGGTTCTGGCTCTGACTCTATTTCTGACTCTGGCTGTATGTGTGTGTGTGTGTGTGTGTGTGTGTGTGTGTATGTGTGTGTGTGTGTGTGTGTGTGTGTGTGTCTGTCTGTCTGTCTGTCTCTGTGTCTCTGTCTCTGTGTCGGTCTGTTTGTCTATCTGTCTCTCCAACCCCTCCACCATTACCCAAGGTAGAAGTGCAGCAGCCAGTCACAGTTTCAATCACACTTCTGAGTCCAATGTAAACTTTGACTGGTTCCACTGCCAACCTGGACCAATTTCCCTCCTGGTGGCTCTCCACTTCTAAAAGCTTATCATATTGATACCTGTGTGGATGCCTGATCAGCTTAACCTACGGTGTTTCAGAAGTCCTGAGCTCAGGCAGCCTCAGACTCCCTAGTAGTAGGCATTATCAGTGTGTGCCACCATCTCTGGGAGGTAGCCTTTTTCTTTGCCTAAGCCAACCCCTCTACTTATGCCATTGATTCCACTCTCTCATATCTTACCCAGGATTTTGCTCTTTTGATCATCCTTTCTGTCTTCCTAAATTTTCAATACATCTTTATCAATTGGTTCCCTCTTTTGCACCTGTAAACATGCCCGGATCTCTCCTAACCTTGAAAAACTATTTCTTTAACCCTACCATTCCCCCTTAAGCTAGCTCTATAGGCAGATAGGTGGTATGGTGGATAGAGTTCTAGGCCTGGAGTCAGGAAGTCTAGAGTTCAAATCTGGTCTCAGATATTTACTAGCTATGTGTCCTTGGGCAATCACTTAACCTCTCTTTATCTCTGTTTCCTCATCTGTGAAATGGAGATAATAGTACCTACCTTGTCGGATTATTATGTGGTTCAAATGAGATAATATTTGTAAAGTTCTTAGCACATTACCTGACACATAGTAAGCACTATAAAAATGTTAGCTGTTGTTATTATTATCTCTCCTTCCTTTGATGGTCAATGAAAATCTCTCTTCCCAGTCTCAGAGAGGAAAAACTGTTTTCACTTGTTGCCTCTACTTTCTCATTCCCTTGCACTCTCTTCTCATTCCTTTGCAATATAGCTTCTGCCTAAAATTTCAGAGTTATAAGAGCATATTTTTAGAGCCAGAAGGGACCTTGGAGTCTATTGATTCCAACTGTTCTCATTTTATAGATGAGAAAACTGATGCTGAGGTAAGTGAAGTGACCCACACAAGATCTTACAGATAGTTATTAGCTATAGCTATTACTCAATCAAGATTTGAACTCGGGTTGTCTATCTCTAAATCCAGTGCTTTATTGTGCAATCCAATGACCTTTCCTTCAGCCATCCCTCTTCCCCTCTCAGCTGCATCTGATGCTGGACACTAGTCCCTTCTCCTAGATACTCTCTTTACAGATTTTTGGAACCATGCTCCAGTTCAACTCCTCCCCCTTTAATGTCTCCTTCTCAGTCTCCTCTGTTAGAGAATCATCCATATCACACCTTCTAGTGGTGGATATACCCCCAATATTCTATTCTGTGTTCTCTTGCTTTCTCTCTATGCTCTTTCTTTGGGTGATTTTTTTCAACTCCTACGGGTTTATTTATCATCTCTTTGCAATTAGTTCCTCCAAGTTTAGTCTCTCTCCTAAGCCCTAGTCCTGTATCATCAATGGTCTATTGAACATTTCAAAACAGATGGTCCAGACATCTCCAAACAGAACCATTATCTTCTCCTCCTCTCCCCAAAGTCCATCCCTCTTCCAAACTTGCCAGTATTGTAAATGGCGGCAGCATCCTTCTAATTCCACTCAGTCAAGAATCATGGATTTAATTCTGGAAATAATCTTCAAGGCCATCTACTCCAACCTTCTCGTTTTACAGATGAGGAAACAGGCCCAGAGAGGTTAATGATTTGCTCACTGACACAGTGGTAAAAAGTAACAGCACTATGCTTTGGACAAAAATCTGCTTTTAGATCCACCACACTTTCAGCTGTATTATGTTGCCTCTCATCCTCAATTCCTCACTCTTCCTCCACATAGCCAATCAGAGGCCAGTCTTATACATCGTGCCTCCACAACATTTGTATATCCTTTTCTCTTCACTCACATGACAACCATTTCATCATCTTTCTCTTGGACTATTCAACAGATACTAATTAACCTTGCTATCCAATCCATCTTTCACATAGCTGCCAAATTGATATTTCTAAAGTATCAACCTGACCATGTTACTCCCTTGTTCCAGAAATTTCAATGACCCCAAACTTCAATAACTCCCCATCGTGTGGTATTGTGGAAAGAGTCCTGTGTTTGGAGTCAGAAGATATGGTTTCAAATGCTGGCTTTTTTGCTTTTCTGTGACCTTGGGCAAGTCTCTTAACCCCTCTGTCCTTTATTTACTTGATCTGTAAAATAAGGCAATTGAATTTGATGACTCGATGCCTTGAAAGCAATTGAATAGATGATTTCCAAGGTTGTTTAATCTCTAAATTTATGATATAATGATCCTATTGCCATTAAGATAAAACAAACTCTCCACCAGCTTTTAATGTCCTTTGCAATCTGACTCTAGGCTCTTTTTCATGCCCTCTGCATTCTAGCCAAATAGATCTACTTGTGGTCTGCGGTTCACAATGTTCCATCTCCCATATTCATGCCTTTGCATAAACTATCCTCCAGATCAAGAATACTGTTCCTCCTCACCTCTGTTTCATGTAATCCCAAACTTCTTTCAAAGTTCAGTTTAAGTTCTCCACAGGGCAAGCTGCGAAGACAGGTAAATGATAGGAAATGGTGAAGGTCACCTTCCTTTATGACCTCAACCAACCAATGCCTACCTAGCCACTCTGCTAGACATTATTTCATCTGATTTTCACAACAACCCAGTCAGGGGCTATTATTATTATTATGATTTCTATTTTTCAGAGGAAGAACAGAGGCCAAGAGAGGTAAATCAAGTCAACAAATATTTGTTAAGCACTTATTATATGCCAGGCATTATGCTAAGCACTGGAAATATAAATACAAGCAAAAAGAAAGACAGTCTCTGTCCTCAAGTAGTTTACAAACTACTGGGAAAAGACAACACATAAAAGAGCTGAAAAGTAGGAGGTAAGGGAGGAAGGAAAATTATATACGGTCATGTTGGAGAACTCTGGAGAGTCAGGAGCACAAGTTGGAGAGGAGGGAACAAATGAGCATGGCTGGCTTGGATACTTCCTCAGACCGGAGGGTCTGAGAGAAATTCAGCAAATGGAGGAGTGGGCTACAGGTTAAAGGCAACTTCCACATTATGAAGACTGTTGAAAGAAGTTAAGTGATTTAAGTGTCTGAGGCAAAACTGAATGAATGAATGAATGAAAAAATATTTATTAAGCACTTATTATGTGCAAGACATTGTGCTAAATGCTAGAGAGAGGAGGGGTCATTAGAACAGAAGAGACAGTCTCTTCTAAGGTGCTCACATTCTAATGGGGAAGGCAATACATATAAGAGGCTTCTGCTGCAAATCAGATAAAAAGGTTCTATGGTCCTTAGAGTGCAACAGTAAAGCAGATCATAATTCATCTTCTTTAGTGTTATTTCAACTAATAAAGTTACATCTATTTTTTTTGGTTATTTATTTTATTTTAAACTTAAATACAAAATGAGAAAAGAAAATAAAACCATTGTCATGTACACAGGAGATCATAAGAGAGGATTCAATATAAAATAATAAATTGCCATGCCAAGAAAATCTATATAATAAATACTACACGTTGTTTTCAAAACTGTCCAGCTTTTCTTTGCTTCCTTATTTGTTTTCCTTTGTTCTCTGCTGTGCACTTTTTATTTTACTTTTCCCTTCCCTTTCCCCACCACCCTAAAGAAGGCTACAATTTAGCATAGATATCTATAAACATACACATATATACATATACACTCATACACACATATGTAAAATTATACTATGCTTACTTTCTCCTGTCATCTGTTTTTCTAAAGGTAGATAGCATCTTCCTTCATAAGTCCAAGTCTTTCCATGTTTTTCTAAATCAACCAACTCATGATTTCCTACATTACAGGAATATTTCAACCTAATCACATCCTATCTGAAAGATTGTCTATTAAAGCTTTTTCCCCAATTTTCTTCATTCCTTCTGTTCCTGGCTACAAAATTATATCTATTTCTTATGTAGAATGATTTGACAATGCAACAGACTTTGATGCAGAGGACTTTCTTTTTTAAGTCTATAGTAGCTGTGGTTATTAAGGAGTTAGTGGATTTAGCACCTGTAGAAGTAGCTGCCAAGTTGAAGTACCACAGAGTGTGTGTGTGTATATATATATATATATATATATATATATATATATATATATATATATATATATATATATATATATATATATATATATATATATATATATATATATATATATATATATGCAGAAGTCTCAGTGTGAAAAGACAAGTGGTCTGGGAGTCACTACCATTCCTGAAGCTCTTGGACTTACTTGCCTTTTGGTGATAGTTGGTCAGGGGTTGTTGTTGGTCATGGTGAGGAAGATGAGTCCCTTCTACACAGAGACTGTTTCCCTCAGTGTTGGATGTAGAGGCAATGTAGAGGAGGTAGTAGTAGTGGTCTATGACTACCTTTGAAGGTCTAGGGGCTCTGCTACTCCCAGGACTTTTGAGTTCAAATTCATAAACTATATCCTCTGGTGTCTAATGGGAGGTGACAATCAAGATAGTAGCATTGATTTGACTCACCTGACACATCCTGTCTCTCCCACAGGTCTTCTAGACTCCAAGTCTACCACTCTACCAGATGGAAAAACATGGGGAGAGAGAGAGAGAGAGAGAGAGAGAGAGAGAGAGAGAGAGAGAGAGAGAGAGAGAGAGAGAGTTGACATAGATAAGAAATTTAAAAAATAATCAGGGGCAGGGGGTACTTTAAAAACATCCTGATCAAATTCCATTTTATGTCAACCTGTTACTTTTTTTAAAATTCCAACTCTGTCATTCAATTTTTTTTTTTACTAACCCTCCAAGTTTTATGTCATATGGAAATGTATATAAGTATGTTATAGATGCTTTTATCCAAGTCATTGATTTAAAAACAGCAACAGCACTGAACAACACAGTACCAAGTACAGATCTCTTGGACATCTCCTTCCAAGTCAACATCAAAAAGTTAATAACTAACTCCCCTTTGGTCCTAATCATTCAAACAGTTCCAAATCTATCTGTCTTATCGTCTAGCCCACAATTGTCCATTTTATCTATAGGAATAGCAGGCAAGACTATCAAATTTTTTGCAAAAGTTTAGGTAAACTGTGTCTAGACTTCCCCCAACATACCAGTTTAATGAACTTGTTGAAAAAAAAGAGAAAACAGTTTAGCCAGGCTTTATTAATATGTCATTTAATTTTTTTGTATTGTAAACAAAAAAAATTGGATTGCCAAATCCAATAGTCAAATAGATGCCAAAAATGGTATCACTTTTCAAGGTAAAACCAAATGAATTGTCAAAAACTTAACAAGTAAAGAAAATGTGCTTTTTGTGTTATGTATTCTGTGTCCACTTTCAGATATATCTGTAGCAGCATCTTTGCATTTTTCCCTCTATTGATAGATATGTCAGCTAATTTTATGAGTGTGAGGTGTGTTTTAATTTCGTGGATGTATTACTTCTGGATTGTTTTAATTTGCATTTCTCTGATGCACATTACAATTTTTCAGATAGCTGCTTTCTTACATTTGATGGGGGAAGATGGAGGATTGTTCATATTCTTTGACTACTTTGATAAATGGCTCTTAATTTTTGAGATATGTGTGAAATCCCTAAATATTTTCTCAGACTTTTATCCCAAAGTTTGGGCTGGGACTTATTATTGGACAATCAATGAGAGCCAGAGTGAACTGGGTTTAAAGCACAGTCCTTAAGAAAGAAATCTAGCCCATAAATCTGAAGATAACTCTGGATGTTTCAGCAATCAATATTCACATTCCTTTGGACAGAGCACTGACAGATAAGGATGTGATGCCTTTTATGGACAGAGGGAGAGGAAGGAGGAAAGTGAAGGGAAGAGAAGGGAAGGGAAGTGGTCATTTTTTGGGCCCTGATGGCTCAGAGTAAGTATAAATAGCAACTATTTCTGTTTTGACCAGAAACCCTGAGGGTCTTCCCCTCCCAGATTGATGTTTTTTAACTAGGTCAAAGAAGTCATTCTTTGCCTCATTTTTCACCTAGCCTTAATCACTGAATGGGTGTCACCTCAGTCAAACTGAGACCTGGAAAATACCTTAGCTTAAAAAGGCCAAGGTTTCCCATTGAATCCAAGGCCATCTCTAGTCATCTTAATCTATATCTTGCCACTGGACCAAGGTGGCTCTAGAGGTAAAAGTGAGGCTGGTGACTTTGCACAGTCCTCCTTCACTTAAATCCAACTCTCATGTATGCCATAGTAGCACCTCCCTGATGTCATGGTCTTCTTTGAGAACAAAGGACAAACAACAACAATGATCCCAAAGTTAGATTTGATAGTTTTTTGTTTTTCTTCTATTTTAGTAGGGGGTGTCTAAAATTTACCTTGATAAGCATTTCTCTGATTGTTAGGAAATTTAGCTATCTGTTTTCATATATTTATGCTGAGAGTAAAAAGTAGAATGAATAAAATAGTCCCATCCTCAGGAAGCTTACATTCTAACAGAGAACTTTTATATGATATATTTTACCAAAAATGTTTTTGTCCAATTCAGTCTTTTAATTTTAGAGCGATTGCTTATGGACATATAAAATCATTTTATCTTTACATTAGTAAAACCCATTGATATCATCTCCATTGCTTACATGGACTCAATTGATAGAAGAATCAACCCCTCAATAGATGAGACAAATACATTTCTTTGCTAATCCAGGTATAGTTCATTTTGGTGTCCAGATATAGTTCATTTTGGGGAAGTATGGTTCCTGATTCATTTTTTTTGCAACACATCTATCTTTTTTCCCCAACAGCTTTTACTAAATGACTCCACTCCCTAATGTTTTCTAAATTTAGCTTTATCAAACACTAATCACCTAAATATTTTAAATCCTATTCTTTGGTTCTTTATTTTGTTCTATTGGTCTATTTCTCTATTATTTTTAAAGTACTGGATACCTTGAAATAATTATTATTTTCAAGGTCATTTGAAATGAGGTAGTCATAGTGATCCTCCTTGCCAGTTTTCTTTTTCATAGTTTTTTGAAATACTCTTGTCATATTTTTCTTGTTAATTTTGTATGAATTTATCTAATTCTGTTAAATAACCACTTAACATTTTGATTGCATTGCATTAAAGCTGCAAGTTTGTTTGGGAAATGTTGATATTTTTACTACATTTGCTCCACCTAAACATGATCTGTGGTTATCCCTTCATTTGTTTAGTTCATCCTTGCTTTCTGTCAAAATGTTTTTAAATTATCTTTTTTTCTAAGTTGTTGGATGTCTTGATAAATCAATGTCCAAATATTCATTAGTTTGCCATTATTGTAGAGGATATTTCTCTTTCATCAGTTTTTCTTATTTCTTGGTGGCAGTCCAAAGAAATGCAAATTATTTTTGTGGTTTTATCTTGAATCCTCCTACTTTACTTAAGTCATTTATTAGCTGCATTAATTTTTTTTTGCTGACTGTTTTGGGTTTTCTTGGTATACAATCATATCATCTGCAAATAGATATGTATTCACTATTTCATTTCCAGGGCTTATTCCTTTAAATTCTTTTTTACTTCTTTTAAGATTTCTAAAACCATATTAAATAGGAGTAGTGACAGCAGACATCTCTATTTAAAATCTGTTTTAATGAAAATATTTCTGTTTCATATATGTGTGTGTGTGTGTGTGTGTGTGCATGTGTGTACAGAGAGAGAGAGAAAGAGAGAGAGAGAGAGAATGTTGAGTTATGGTTCCAAATATATGAATATTTGTGTAATTATGAAATGATGCTTGCATTCCTACATTTTTAAAGCACTGTATTTTCTCAAAGACATTCTTTAGCTCTAATATCATTGTGTGATCTTTTTTTTTTGTTGCTATTATTAAGGTTAATTTTATGGACTGTTTTTCTCCTATTAAAGCATCCTTGTATTCCATTTGTAAAAATCCTAGTTAGTTATAATATTTATTCATTTTTTTGTTTTTTAGTGAACTGCTATAGCCTAGTTGTGAACACTTAGTATTTTTACATTGGTGTGCATTAAGAATCTTTTCCAGTTTTTTTGTTCAATTGAGGGATCTAAACTTTATTTGTCTTATATAAAAAGATGGGTAGCCTCATACAGGGTGTGCAAAAAGCCTTGGTGCTCTTTTAAACTTTAATAGTTCAATACTGCACTAAGACTTTTTTTGATACCCTGTATTTTCCTCTTTTCTTTGTAATGTTCCTCTAAAATTGTTCCTCTAAACTTTATTCCTCTAAAATTTGGTATACTGTGTCTGCTAATTTTTATGGGCCCAGTCTCTTTTTACAGGTCACTTCTTTAATGATCTATCGTATTTTTCATTCCAAAATTTTTCTATTTGTCTTGTCCTACTTTGGGGATTAGTTTTGGTAGTTTATACTTCTGAGACAATAATCTTTTTTGTTTCTCAAATTTTTTGCACAGACATCTGCAAAATAATCTCCGATATAATTCCTTCTTTCTTTTGCCCTGGTTATGATCTCTTTCTCATTACTAGACTTGGTGGTTTGGATTTATGGTCTTTTCTTAAATTAGACTTTCTAATCATTTAGCAGTTTTGTAAGTCTTTTTTTAAAAAAGCAGGCCTTGAATTTATTTATTCATTTCAATTGTTTTCTTACCTTAAAATATATTCAAATGATCTTTTCTCTAACTTTAACTACTTCTCAGTTTCTGCTTCCTATTGGTTTGTTAATTTGTTCTTCAATTTTTTCTTTTAGTTATAGGCTCAATTCATTCATTTTTTTCTTTCTTAACAATACAGATTACTGTTCCTTTTCTTAGATGTTTATGAATCATCCTTTTAATAATCAGATCTGAATCTATGATTTCATGGGTATAGAGAGATCCTCAATGAGGGCACTTCACCTGCTAATGCAGATCAGTATTTCGTTGGCAATTTATAACCAATAGAGTTGCCTGATGCTGTACAGTTTAGTGCTATGTCCAGAGTCACATGGCCAATATGCTAAAGGTGTCACTTGAAATTAGGTTATCCAAAACACTATGCTATTCTGAAATTTTACTTGCAATTTCACTAGCTTAAAGTTCATAGGCTCTACCTTCTTCCCTTTTTTGAAAATAAAGACAACATTCGCCATTCTTCATCCTATGACTCCTCTCTCATTTTCTATGATCTTTCAGAGATCACTGGCAGGAGTTCAGCAATTATATTTTCCAGTTCTTTCTGGGATATAATTCAGTGGATAGTGAAGCTACCCATAACAGGCTGCAAAAATCAAGTGAAACACAGGATTAGGTTAACATGAACAGAAAGAACTTCATTTCAAAGAGGTCCTGGTGGCCTAGAAACTCAAGATGAGTCAGCAATGTGACATGGAAGCACCAAAAGCTCATGTGGTCTTTCATAGGGGCATGGTGCCCACAATGAGAAAGGTAAGCATCAACTTTCTTTTACTCAGTCCTGGTCAGAACACACCCAGAGTATTATTTTCAGTTCTAGGCATCCCATCTTAGAAGGAATTCTGAACAACTTTAGTACAGATGCAGAGGAGGGAAATCAGAAGAGTAAGGGCACTTGAAATCATTTTTTCATTCATTCAACAGATGTCTTAAACATTTGCTAATACAAAGCACAATACTGAGTAGTGGGGAGAATAAGGGGTTTATATAAAAAGTGGTCTTCCCTTTATGAATTTAATTGGGTAACCAAGACATAAATATGCATAATCATAACATAAAATGACACATGATAAGTGCATATGAGAAAGGTAGAAACAGAGGGATGTGATGTCTGAAAAAGGAAGGTCTTAAGCCTCACAGAGAAAGGGACAATTGAACTGGGTCATAAAGAATCAGCCAGAATTCAATAGGTAAAAAGGAAGACAGAGAGCAGTCCACCCATAGGGCGAGGAGGTAGACAGGCACAGGACATGTTCAAGGGGCAGAGAATAATTTGGTTTTCTGGTGCATAGTGTGTGGAAAAAAGTCAGAAAGACTCAGAGAAAGGTAGAATATTGCCATATTGCTGAGGTTCTTGAAGTCTAGACAAAGGAGTGTGAACTTTATTTGGTAGTACATAGAGAACACCTGAAGATCTTTCAGCCAAAGGCATGATATGACCAGATCTTTTTGAATAAGGAAAATTAGTCTGGCAGTAGTATATATGATGGGTCAAAGTGGAGAGAAAGTAGAAATAAGAAGACCTGTCAAGATGATATAATCCTGATTTAGCACTGGGTCAGTGCAGACAATTTCATTCATGTTCAATATTACTAAACAATCTTTAAAAGAACTTTATCATAAATCTGTAGGTTCATTGAACAACTACGAGTCAATGTATGAATGACTGGCTGAATGAACTAAGTATGTTTCACTTATAGGAAAGAAGACTTGGCAGGAATGGAGGAAGAGGAAGTGATAGATTTCTTTAAGTGTTTGAATGGCTGTCAGGTGGAAGAGAAAATATTTGTTTAGTTTTGTCCAAAAGGGCAGCATTAGGAATAATGGGTAGAAGTTACAGAGAAGTATGTTTTGGTTTGACATAAGGAAAGATTTCCAAAGGTAACTCCTCCCCAGGATTATTGCCATGGTGTCTTGTAATAGGAATGCTGGTATATAGGCATTACCTACATTTCTCAAGATCCTAAGATTCTTTTTAAACTTGGGGAGAACTTCTTTTCACAAGGAAGTAATAAAGACAAGGGGAAGAGAAGACATGTTGCCTGATCAAGGAAGGATATTGTGATTTACACTGGTACCCTATGAATCTATTGGATAGTTTGGGGCTTGGATACTATACTGAAACAGAAATCAGGGCAAGAAAATGGCAGAGATACCTTGTGATGTGAAACATTCCTTAAGGAAGGGAGAGCAATCATCAGGTGATGAAGAGCTCACTGGCAACCAGTCCATTAATTTCATTTAGTTTTCCCTCTTACTGGTAGGAAGAAGAGTTTGGGGATGGAAAGGGAAAGAGATTCTGCAGAAAAAAAAGGATTCAACTCCATCTCAGTTCTATTAAAGCTTATTATAATTATTGCATTTCTATATTACTTGAAACTCTTTTTAAAGAATATTACCATCAACTGTGACATATCTAAGCCTGTAAATGCACAGGTTGAGATTGGGAGAGGAGAAGCAAACCCTAAAAGGGAAAGGAGATTCTCCTCATCTCAGTCAAAAGTGAGCGAAAGTCAATCAGAGAAAGAATTCTATATTTTAATAATATCTGAAATCTCAATATACTAGATGCTTGTTAATCCAGAGAGATTTAACAAAGAAACAAACCAGAAGTAGTGAGAGGTGAAAATTAGTGAGTTTGTTCTAGTAATCCTGAATCTTGCATACAGCCTATATCTAAATCCCTACTAGACAAGACTGACAATTAGATCTGTCCAAAAATGAGATGGTCTGCCACAGTAAGTAGTATATTCCATATAACAGGTAGCCTACAACAAAGGTTTAATGCACACTTGTTGAGCTATATAATATTCATAATGTTGTGTAGATTTGACTAAATGCCACTTGAAGTCTCATTCACATCTGAAATTTTATAATTCTCTAAGTACTACAGAATTTTTATTCCCATTTTACAGATGAGTAAACTGAGATCCACAGAGGATAAACAACTTATCCAAGGGTCATATAGCAAATTAGGGGCAGATATTAACTTAAAAATCAAGTTTCCCAACACCAAACTCAATGATCTTTCAACATATATTGCATTTATGGAGCATTTTCATGGAGCTAGTATGAGGAAGGTTAAAGCACCAAAGACTAGTTGCTATATACATTAACTCAGTTAACTCTCACTACAATTCTGTGAGGTAGTAGCATAGAAACCATTATTCACATTTTTAAAGATTTAGAGAAGAGACATTAGAGGTCATTTTGTCCAAACAATTTTTATTTTATTTTACAGATGAGAAAAACTGAGGATTGGAGAGACTTATTTGTCCAAGGTAACACAGGGATAGTAGCAGAGGCAGAATTCAAACTCATGTCCTTTGACTCCAAATCCAGGTTTCATTTCACTAAATGACACTGACATTCTTGATGTGTGTATATGTCATATCTCCCCTACTATGTCTTAATCCTTTTAACGGCAAGGACCATGTCCTTTTGATGAGAAAACTTAAGATCAGAAGTTGGTGACTTTCTAAAGACTACACATGAGAATGGCTGACCCTGGGCTCAAATCTAGTTCATATAATTCCATTTAGCTGAGTCCAACAAGCACAAAAATCCATCTTTTTAACACCAGTCTTCGGGTGATGCAGTAAAACTACGAATCTTGGAACACCTAAACCCAAAGTCTCAAAGCTTCTGATTACCCCAAAATCAATGAACATATATATTATGGGCACCAGTTGCCTAAGGAACATCACTCAGAAATGTAGATAGGTTAGTTATGTAGCAAAAGCAGGAGATAGCAGATGGATTGATTTGTATCCACGTAATATTGCATTGTGCTGTGCTGTTTGTTTATTTTAAAAGGTCTCTAGATGCCTCGGTGGAGTATCTATGCAAAAGAATTATGCAGGAGGAGAAGGTAAGGATGAATGATCATCTGTACAGATAGAGGGAATACCCACCCACACACTAAGTGATAGTAAAACAAAAGTTAAAAATTGCATCATTGCCACCCTTGATAAGCTTATAAGCTACAATGAGGGAAGTCACACTGATGCGCCCAAATAAATATAACACAAAGAAGAACGTGATGATACAAAGGAGGAATTCCAACAAAATACCATGGAATGATTTTTCACCACACCACATAGGCTTTTTATAACATGGTACCTCTTGGGTAAGATATCCAAGGCCACCACCACCATTTGGGTCTTATTCCTTTGTCTCACTTCCAGGCTTGTAAATCTTAAAAAATGTCAGTGGGATGCTTTTCTTCCCAAATAGTATTTTAATAAGAAATCTCTCCCATTTAAGGGGAGGGCAGGTTGCCTAAGTTCAGCTTCTGTATCTTTAAAAGGGTCCTTTGTTGCGATGGATACCGTCTGCTGCGGTGTGCCTCTTCTTAGATCAGCCACTCTGCATGAGTTAAGGACAGAGGTGTATGTTTTGCTGAAGCTGCCCACTTCAGTTTTCTCTTTATCAAATAAATTAAAAGCGCTTCATCTGTACTTTTAAGTGCATCATTACTTCTAAGTGCTTTATCATCGTTATCAGAGTGTTCTTACACTATCATGGAAAGACCTTGACTCTCTGTAAATAACTTTGCCTTCTGCATTGAAGTTCCCAAGACTATTTCATTGTTTGTATTGTTCAGCGAGCATTATTGATGCCTAATGTGAATGAACTGGAGAGGAAACACTCCAACTAAATAGATACACTTTCTGTTTCTATTCAAGGTTTCAAACCCATTCTTTAACCTCGGAGGATGCTGTATAAATCAGCTTTGCTTGGGGGGTGTGAAAAAGCTCAAAGGGAAAAATTATCCTCAGAGACCTTAATTTATCTCAATAGATGGAGGGGGAGATAAAAGAGAGTGAAACTAGTGCTGGGCAAACCTCAGAAGGTTCAGGGGTCTGCTTATGAATGTGGGAGTTTTGTGGCAAATGTGAAGGTTATCTGGATTTAATTGAATTTCTCTGGTTTGGAAGACACACATTGCAGGAAGGTGCATAGTATTTGCTAGTTTTAGCAGGCTTAAGAGACCCAATTATTAGTGTTCTAATGCATTCCGAATTTTTCCTAAATCAAGGCTGTGTAGGGATTCCATGTTGTCAGTCTTCTGTTAAGATTTCTAGCTGGAGGAGAATTTAGAGAGGACTTAATCAATCCTCCTCATTTTACAGATGACAAAAATGAGAGCCAGAAAGAGGAAATAACAACTTGCCTCCTTCTCAGAAATGGTGGGTAATAGAGCAGATATTGAAACCCAAATGATACCTCCATGCTTCCTACAATATCATGTTGCTGCCATGCCAATAACCTACTTACTAATAAGTCCATGTTATTTGAAATACAAATCAGTTTGGAGCTAGATGGGAAGTCAGAGACCTTTTAGTCCAATCCCCTCATTTTACAAGTAAGGCAACTGAAGCTCAGAGAGGAAAAGAGAATTTGCTGAAGGCCACACTGGTACTAAACATTGGAAGCAAAGTCTGAACCCAGATCCACTGACTCCAGAATTAGTTTTCTCTCTCTCAGTCATACTAAGCACTTTCACATAATGGGAAGAGAGAGTAGGGATTAATGGATGAGGAAACATTTAATAGATGAGTTATATGATTTACAAGTAACAGATCTGAGACTAGAACCCTGGTCTCCTGTCTCCTAAACCAGTGGACTCTCCACTGTGGAATGGAAAGAAAAAAAAAGGCAGTAAGGTCAGATACTGGAACTGAAATTCAACCCCAGGAACCAAAATGACAGGCAGTTAGTTATTCAGACCCTTACCAGAGACACAAATGTGAGAGTCAGACATGGCATTTGGTAGTATGACATAATGAAAAGAGCATTGAACTAGAAACCAGCTGCTAATTGGCCTTCCTGCTTATAGTCTCTCCTTGCCCATTATGCTGCTGCCAAAATAGTCATCGCTTAGGCACAGGTATGATCATGACACTCTTCCACTCAAAAACCTCCATTGCTCAAATATAAAAACTCAAGACTACTTAGCCCAGCATTTAATGCTTATTGAAATAAACTGAATTGAAGATCTGGGTTCAAGTGCAAAATGCCTAATCTACCTACTGACATTGAACAATCCACTTGTCTTCCTGGACTACATTTTCTTCCTCTGCAAAATAAAGGGATTGAATGAAATTACTTGTTTTCAGCTTATTAACAGAGTATTTGTCTTTACTCTGTTAAACCCCTAGCCAACATCTTTCCCCAGGCTCTCTGGGGAGATGGAAGGGGAGGCACACACAGGCTGGACAAAACACAAAAGGACCAGGAGGAGGAAGAGAAGCAAAACAATATGAAGCAAATGTACAAAGCCCTATGGCCTCACCTCCATAGTGTTCTTAGGAACATATACTTAGATCCAGATGGGACCTTAGAAGTCAGCTAGTCTAATGCCTTTATTTTACACATGAGAAATCTGAGAGCCTGGAAATTTGTCCAATACTACATGCATAGTAACTGAACCAGGAGTCAAATCCAGGTCCTCTGACACCAAATCCAACACTCTTTCCATGGTACCAGGAAACAGCAGAAGGCCATCCAGTGAAGACCCCTGTCCTCTCCCTTCTTTGCATGAAAATTCATAGAATATCCACCATATACAGTTAGAACTAGATAGCATAACATGATAGACAGTGAAAAGAGTCAAGATGATCACTGACCATGTGTGATTAAAGATGAACTTTTAGTTAATATTCCAAAACATTAATACTTAGAGTAGAGCAAATTAAAATAATTCTAAGTTTCTACCTCACACTCATCAGATTGACAAATATGATAAAAAAGGAAAATGACAACTGGTAGTGATGCTATGGGAAGACAGGCACATTGATTAGGTTAACTATTCTGGAAACTAATTTGGTATTATAACCAGAAATTCTCTAAAGTGTTCACACCCTTTGATCCAGTGATATGACTTTGTGAATTTGTATGCCAATCAAGAGATCCAACCTGCCAATCTGAGCAGCAGTTGAGGAATGCTACTATTTTCTTCTCCTTCTCCTTCTCCTTCTCCCTCTCCCTCTCCTTCTCCTTCTCCTTCTCCTTCTTCTTCTCCTTCTCCTTCTTCTTCTCCTTCTTCTTCTCCTTCTTCTTCTTCTTCTTCTTCTTCTTCTTCTTCTTCTTCTTCTTCTTCTTCTTCTCCTTCTCCTCCTCCTCCTTCTCCTTCTCTTCCTCCTCCTCCTTCTTCTCCTCTTCTTCCTCCTCCTTTTCCTTCTCTTCTTTCTTCTCCTCCTCCATGTTCTTCTTTTTGTTCTTCTTATTGTTGTTCTGCTTCTTTTTCTTTCTTCCCTCCCTTGCAGCATGTGGTCCCCCTCTCTACTTGGGGCACCATATCCTTACATGTGGGTACTCTGTCCATACAAATATAATTTTGATCACTAATATTTTTTAATATATTTGGGGAGTTGGAGGCTAGTTTTTGTAATTAATTAATTTAATATTATTATTATTTTTTTTCAAAAATGGGACAGTTTATTTTTGTTTTGTGTGGTTTTCATTTATGATTTCTTAAACTACAACTCTGAAAAAAAACAGGCTTTCAAAAAGCCCACTGTGTCTCAAATGGAGCTACTTGACTGGCCTTTAAACCCTAATCACTCTGACTTTGATCAAATGACCAATAATAGTCCCCAGCTCAAGCCTCTGTGGCTCATTGTTTAGATTTTGATGACTCAGAATGAGTAAAAATTGCAATTGTTTTTTTCTTCTGGCCAGAAACTTTTAGGGAGTCTTTCCCTCTCAGATTAATATCTTTGTGATAGTAAATTAGGCCATCTTTTAACTTAATTCTTAACTAGCCCTTAGCCATTGCATAGGCATTTCCTTGGACAAGCTAAGACCTGGGAAGGACCTTAATTTAGAGCCATCACTAATCATCTTGACTTTTGTCTTGTCAGTGGACTTCAATGACTATGGAGGAGAGAGCAAGGCCAGTGCCTTTGCATAGCTCTGCCTCACTTAATTCCAATTCACAGGCAAGTCATGATATCATCCTCATTATGTCACTGGACCTCTGAGAATGAAGGATGAAGAACAACAACTTCTAGGTAATCAAAGAGAGAGGGCAAAGAACTAATATGCACAAAAATATTCACAGCAGCATTTTTGTTGCAATGAAAAATTAGAAATAAAGTGTGTGTCCATCAAGCAAGGGCTAACTAAACAAATTATTGTTATGTGAATATAATATAATATTTTAAAGGTACAAATTCAGGGAAACCTGAGAGGAATTATTTGAACTGATACAGAGTGAAGTGAGCAGAAATAAGAGAACTATTTATACATTTACTAAAACATAGCAAATGTAATGGGAGTTGTATAAAACATTCACAGAGTTCCCCTTTCTGTTTCTAACTCACCACAAGTGGCAGTTCAGTGCTTGGGCATTTTGAGTATACTCTTGGTAGCCCTGTGAGCTATTCCCTTATTGACCACTGAAGAGGAAGAACTAAGTGACCTCAATTATCCCTTTCTATTCATAGATACAACTCGAATAAGTATCCTTTGAGTTTCTTGCTTGAGGGATGGGGACACCACCCCTTTATTCCATCCAGGGCTTTTGATGAGGTCTCAAGCATGCCCATCAGAGCAAAAAGACTAAAGTATGTAAATTTGAATCCAGACCTCCAGCTGCCTCTTCTGCTTTGCATAGATGTTCATAGATGATCACACAGTGATCCTAAGATAGGCAAATCAGTTCTTAGAGGCAATCCCTTGAATTCTCCAAGTTGAAGATCCTGATTCCATCAGTTGGAGCTAACTAGCAGCAAGAGGAGTTTCTGCATTTTAGAAGACCACCACCAACCAAGGACTGACCCAAAGTTTTAGCTTGGATTGCCAGAAGACATAGATCTGGAGCTTGGACATGGTAGAACTATAGGGAAATGAAACTTAAGTTAATCCTCCCCAAGACCCTGTGATAGAAACATAAAAACAAAAAACTAGAGTTTGATGGAGGAAAGTCTAAACCCTTTTATTAAAGACCAGGTTTCCCCTTTTGTTTGTTTGTGGTTGTTTTTTGGAGGGGGGAAGGCAAGGCAATTGGGGTTAAGTGACTTGCCCAAGGTCACACAGCTAGTAAGTGTCAAATGGCTGAGGTCAGATTTCAACTCAGGTCTTCCTGATTCCAGGACTGAAGCTTTATTCACTGTACCTTCTAACTGTCCCAGGTTTCCCCCTTCCAACCCTGTCCATGGGTCCAGAGTATATGGTTGGTAAAAAGGGACTCTTAATGAAGAGAGAGGGTATACTATTTTAGCCCACTGCAGCAGTTATTATGGTAAGATGTATAGTACAAAATCAATAGTGGTGGTATCAAAGAAGAATGCAGTTCTATGTATTGTGTGGACTATCAGGCTTTGAACAAAAGAAGAAAAGATGCCCAGTACATCATGCAAAGATTTCAAGATTCCCTGGACTGTTAGGTAGCCAGTAATTCTTGGTGTTAGATTTGCAAAGCAACAACTAACAGAACCTTATGCCAGAGAATAACAAGAAGAAAACTGCTTTTATGTGCCCAGTTAGATTTTACCAATTTGCAGGTATTCTCCAAGTGAGATACTTGCCATTTTCCAAAAATTAATGGAGAGAGTAGTTGGAGAGATGATGTGTGTTAGGATACCTTTTTAACATCCCTATATTTGGGAAGTCCCTAGAAGAACATGAGATAAAACAGATGAAAGTGTTGTATTGGCTAGAGGAAAGGGTCCAAAGCTGTCAATTGGCAAGTACTAATTTTGGAGAGCTTCTGTTAAGTATATGGATCACATAGCATTGCAGTAAGGTTCGAGCACCAGCTCAGAGAAAATAGAAGCATTCCTGACTTGGCCACATCCAAAGAACCTTCAATATTTAAAGAGTTATCTAGGGTTTTGTGGTTATTATTGCAAACTTTTGTTAGAAACTATGATGCTATTACTATGCCACTGAATAATCTCCCTTGTATATATATAATCAAAGAGAACCAGAAGCAAAGCAACTGATTTGTCTTAAAACTCATAAAGTCTTTTGAAAACCAATGGATGCTCAAATTTTCAGACTTGGCTGGTTCCCCCGCACATGCACTGGTATTGGCCTATGCAGATCCAAGCAAATCTTTTGTCCTATATACGTATGCGAGCTTAGAAATCTTGAAAGCAGTCCTGTTTTAAGAGAATAATGGTCTTCAGAATAAGGTAGCATTTTTCAGTAGAAGCTTGGGTAGTAGTGAGTTTGGTTACCCCATACAGAACCTGAGATTCTTGACTTCGAAGTATGCTGGCCTTCATAAGTTCAAAGAATGAGCTTATGAATGGAGTAAAGTTGCAGGTGTGAAATGACAACAATACATGAATTTATATTGTGAATAATGCTGAATAAGATCCTCCTTTCCAGAGATAAGTAGCCACACTAAATAACTATGAATTCATTCCTGTCCAAAGAAGACCATTATAGATCGAGATGCCTTGTCTAAAAGAGCCATGCAATTTTAAGCTATGGTGATGTCTAAAGAAGGAGTAAAGTTTATACGTGATCTCCAAGAACTGAATTACAAGGAGCACAGTTGAAAGTATACTCCCACAATCAGCATGCCAGCAGCATATATGAACCTTGCTTTATTGAATCATCCTCCTTTCCTGCAGTTGTCTGTGGCTGACTGGAAGTGAGAGCAGATGGCTGATGAAGGACTGCATGAAGTGATACAGCCCAAGAACTGAGGCATTGATGCCAAAGGATTCAAGCGCCAGTCCCTTGAAGGCACCTTATTGTCAAGACAATGGCAGAAGTTCAGTTGTGCAACAAAGTACCGTATTGGACTGTCACTGATTCCATACATCTTACCAGGAAGCATCTGGTACTACCCAGGGCATATTGCTCTATGGCTATGAAGACTCTACATGATGATTTTGAACATATGGGTCAGGAAAGGGCCCTAGAGCTAGTAGGAAAAAGGTTCTACTGGCCTCTATTGGCTGCAGATATCACCAAAAAAAATCTGAGACTTAGGTTTCTTTATGCAAAGAAAAGTACTATCAATTTGTTGAGTCAAGTCAATAAACTTTTATTTATCAAACACCTACTAGGTTCTAGACACTGCGCAAAGTGCTGGAGATACAAAGGCAAAAATAGTGCCTAACTTCAGCAACACGCAAATGGCTATGTACAAAGATATACACAAATAAGATATAAACACATAGTAATCTCTGAGAGAAGACATTATTCTTAAGAGAGCCTAGGAAAAACTTATTGTAGCAGAGATTTTAGCTGAGATTTGAAGGAAATGAGGGAGGTCACAATGTAGAAATGAAGAGGAAGAGAGTTTTGTGCTACATATCTTGCAAATATAAATACTAATAACCCCATGAAACTTTTTATTTATTTGTCTCCTTAAGGGGATAGTAAGAACACAAAGCTATATATTGATAATGACTAAAAATTTCACAAGATTTGCACAGGCATGTCCAAGTGGCAACCAAAAAGCTTTAATGGTTACTAGAGAATTGTGGCGGAAATATTTCTTAGTATATTAGTATATTCCTGTCAAGTCCACTAGTATATTCATGACAAGTTCATTCTGACCTTCTGTTTTCCTTGGCTTCAAGTCTCAGTTAAAATCCCACCTTCTACAAGGAGCCTTTCCTGATTTTTCTTAATGTTTGTACCTTCCCTCTAAGATTATATCCAATTTATCCTGTAGGCATCTGCTCTGTACAAATTGATTCTCTTGCTATTTCCCCCATTATATATTATACTCCTTAAGAGCTGGGATCATTTTTGCTTGTGTTTGTATCTCTTGCACATAGCTCTCTGTTCCACCAGTGTCTGGCACTTGGTAAGTGCTTAACAAATGCCTTGACTTGACTGATTAAGTCTAGAAATACTTACACACACACGCTTGTGTGTGTGTGTGTGTGTGTGTGTGTGTGTGTGTGTAAGTATATTACTGTCCTTAAGGCGAATCACAACCTGAATGTTTCAATCACACCAATACGCTAGGAACACTGAGAGCAGAAGAAAAATTTTAGGTTAGATAATGTGTGGATATTCTAATAGACATACACACTCCAATAGGAACAATGTCAACATCTTTACCACCTACCGGCTGATGTTTGGGCAGAAACTATGTCTGTCTATTGAGTTTTGAGGTGAGTCTCCGGGGATGAAGAAGCTGCAGACACTCACAACCGCTGTATCTCTTGACTAAAAGAAAAGTGGAAAGAAGCACAGCATTCATCTATAACTTTGGCAAAGAGGATTGAGAGCTGGGCCTGGAGTCAGGCTCATTTTCATTAGTCCAAATCAGGCCTCAGACACATACTTGCTGCATGACCCTGTGTAAGTCACTTAACACTGTTTCCTCAGTTTCCTCATCTGTAAAATGAGCTGAAGAAGGAAATGGCAAACCACTTCAGTATCTTTACCAAGAAAACCCCAAATGGGGTCACTGAGAGTCGGATGTGACTGAAAATGACTAAACAGCAACTTCAATATGATGCCTGAGGTGGTAGTCATGAATTTCAACAAGGAAAAACTGAGTTCATAGACACATAAGATAAGAGACTGGTGGAAAGTTACTCCATACTTTGTGGTGGAGAAACTGGGAAACTTCTCTGTTTACAAAATAGACTAGTGAGGACACTACAGAGACATCAACCACAACCACTTATTGCCTATATCTGGGTGGCAACCTGCAACCTTGAGGCCACATGTGCCCCTCTAAGTCTTTCAGTGCAGCCTTTTTGAATGAATCTAAACTTCACAGTCAAAGGGCCATACTTGAGGACCTAGAGGACCACATATAGCCTCAAGGCTGCAGGTTCCCCACCCATGGTTGATATTATAGTTTTGTAGGTGATACTCCCTAGTGGGTTGGCAGAGATTGATGTGATAGTCAAAAATTGCCTAACTCATACAATGTCTCAGAAACAGGAGTTTCAAGTGAGGAAGACTCAGTGTTATATAACCAAACAGCTAATTCAAGTAACAGGAGAAGACTGAACCCAGATAAAACACCTTATCTGCCTCCTATTTCAGTTGTAAAGATTCTTAGAGAACCACAGACATAACCTCTCACATGAAGTAACTCTGTTAGCCAGTTCAAGTTTGAGAAGGCATGACTACGCCTTCTCGACTTATTCAAATATTAAAGCAGACAGATTTATTCAACTGGTGACCAGACTATAACACAATGTCCAACAGGAAACTTAAAGGCTTCAGTTACACATGCAGTCAGACAATAATGCTAATATTTATCCATGTGATTTGTGCCTTGCATGTAATTGTACATGTTCATTGCTACAATCTACATTGTTGCATGTTTTGAATATGTTTATATTATTTTATCAATAATAAATAATTATTAACAATTAATAAATAATTTCTGGAACAATGCCTGGCACACAGTAAGCACTTAATAAATGCATATTTCCTTCCTTGTTTGTGCTTTTTGTTAGTATCATACATTCATTACAACTGCATTAAAATTTGTTGGATATGTATAATTTTGTGGTTTGTTTATATGTGCATATCTTGCTGCTTCTGTAAACCTATTGATCTTATTATTGCTTAACTTTTACTTGCTGTTATATTTTGCTTGTGTTCTATGAATATGCATGTACTTCTCTAATCTATGCTAGACATCCTGGATATAATTTAGTCCTGTGGTCACTGAAGAGGCTAAGTGATACTTTATACTCTCCAATATCTGTTTCTTATCTTGTCTTTACTGTCTTTACTTGTTTTTACTGTGAGTGGCAGAAATAAATCATTAATAATTATTAGTTATAATTAATTATAATTATTATTTAAAAATAATATTGACAAATACTCAAAATGTACAAAAATGTACATGTTCATCAATGATCATATGTAATTACATTGAAGGCACATATTATATGGGTAAGCATAGGATAACATCAGACTATGAAGAGCCTTGAATAGTAGGTGAAGGATTTTGAAATTTGCTTGCAAAAAATAAGGAGTATTTGTTGATTTTTGAGCAAAGGCATGACCTGACTAGAACTATACATATGGAAGTCCAATCTGACAGTGATATGAGTTTGTTCTTGTCTGAGAAACAAATTTGTAAAACTATGTGTTAGTATATACTACTTCTACTTGGTGAGATTCTTTCATCCAGAAGATCACTGCATTTCAAGCTTATAAGGAAAACATTTTCTGCCAAGCCTAGAGGCCTGTATTGGGCTACCCGAGTCTTTCTTACCTGTCCAGGTCTTCGGCTGGCCACGCCGGATGCACGTATGAGAGAAAGGACGTTCCAGAGTCAAACAGGGGTTGAGCTTTATTACAGGGTTTCGGTTACAAGTGCAGGGGGTCTTCTTTCTTAGGACGAAGAGGGGGAGATTTCCTAAGGAGATTTCCTAAGAAGGCTAAGCTTAAGGGAATGGAAGTAGAAGTACAAGCGGGGAGAGAGGGGGAGGGGAGAGAGGAAAGAAAAGAAGCGGAGCCCTACTTTTCTCTTTGGCTCCACACGTGCTAAGAGCTTTCTGGCTTCCTCAATCCTACTCAATCTTCAGCCACACAGTTTGCATCTCAATACCATGCTGTTAGGTAACTAGGTGTGCTCCAATCCGGGACGACCTCGAGGGCAGGGAGACTCCACCCATCAGGTATCTCCGGGGGAGAGGCGGAAATACCCGAGCTAGCCGAGCTAGCTCGGTCTGACCTTCTCGAACCCCCGCTGTTCATGGAGGGCCTCGTAAGACTCTAAGATTTAGAAGTCCCACTTTTACCTGCCCGAGACTGTCCACACGGAATTGAGCTTCCAGTCCCAACAATTTTCCATTCCAACAAAGATTGGCTGAAAGAACTGGGGATCTTTGGCCTGGAGGAAAAACACCCAGAAAATGCATTACTTGTCTATTTCTGGTCTTCCTAAGAGAAATTTGTATGTGAGAAGGAGTAGGAGAAAGACCTAAACTGAAGGAGAAAAATTTGTGAAAGTCATCATCTCTTACTAGGAGTATTACTATAGCTTCCAGTCTCTCCTTTATCCAATTCATTCTCCACATGGTTACCATGTTAACATTTCTAAAACACTTGGATAGCAAATAATTTCTCAGTTACCCCAACCCCCACCTGTCTTTTCCTTGTTTCATGTTAGCTTGGACCTCTTAGCTTACTGAATCATGTTCTTATTGATGCCACTGAGTTCTATTTGTCTTGATCTTTGGTCAAGTTATCCAGTATAATTTTTCTGGCATGATATACTGGCAATGTTCCTAGCATCAATAGAATTTTCCTAAACTGAGCTCCCAGTTTGAACCTCTGTTGGAACAACTCCAGTGATGGAGAACTCACTATTTCACAGAAAGCCATTTATAATGCTTTAGCATATATACAGAATATATAAAGCACAGAATATAGAATGTCTGGTCTGGAAAGTAAATTACAGTACAGTACATAGAATTTTAGAGCTGGGAGGAACCTTATAGTTATATGCCATAAAATATCAAACCTGGAAAGGACCCGGTGGACACAGCATATAAAACATCAGAGCTGGAAGTGACCTTGGAATCACAGAAACTAGAATCTCAAATCTAAAAAGAACATTGTGATCACACAACAGAGAATGTCAGAGATAAAAATGACCCTGGAATCATATAACAGAATTTCGGTGCTAGAAGAGATCACTTTGCCTGAGTCTTTCATTTTACAAATGAAAAGATTGAGCTCTAGTGTGGTTAAAGGACATTGTCCAAGTTTAATGCCCACTTTGGTGACAGTTAGGACGCTGGAGTTTCACTCCTATGTTCTCATTTCAATTTCATAGCTCAAAGGGAGAGATTCTCACAATAACTTTTTTCCAGAGCCAAGAAAAGAATTCAATTTAAAAAAAAAATTGAAAGTCAAAGGCAATTGATGGAGAAAGAGAAATATTGTAGCAAATAAAACTATGTTTCATAGGAAACATTTGACATGTTAGCAAATGAGAAATAAAGTATCATTTTTATTTTTTGAGAGGGGACAGGTACATATAAAAAGCAATTACACAGTGCTGTGGGTTGAGAGCTGAACTTGGAGTTAGGAACATCTGAGTTCAATTTCTCCTTCAGTTGCTTCCTAATCAATTGCGTGACCTTAAACAAGTAACTTTATCTCTTCTATCCTCAATTTCTTCCTCTGTAAAATGGGCTTATGATAGCATGTGTAAAGAGTTTTACAAACCTTGAAATGCTATATAAATGCTAGCTAGTATTATATGCTAGTGGGAAAGGAAACTATAAAAGGCATCAAAGAATTGCAGTAACTTGATATTTCAGACTTTGAAAGGATGATTCTTTGGAGACCAGAGGGAAACACAGTGGAACACTTTGAACAAGTTTCTTAATTTTAAAAGAAAAGAGAAATTATTCTAAATTTCACTGGCAGCCCAGACAGTAGGTCTGCTACCACCTAGACAAGGAAATTAGTTGCCATGGTAATCTGAGTTTGCATCATTAAGAATTTTTTACATGTTTGACAGTTGGGAGGTAGTGTTTGAAACATTGGGAGAAGAACAAGAAAGACAAGTGAGGCTTGAGAAACAGGGGAAGCAATCAAGGGATGAGTGCACTATTCTGCATGAAAGATTGGGTAGGTGGAGGTATGAGGATCAAGCTACCTCTTTATGTTGAGTGGAGTTTTTTCATTCCTAGTGTCACTGAAGCAAAAATATGTGGTCTCCACTTAGGTTTCTCTTTGCCTCACATTGCAATTTGATCATTTTTCTTTAGTTCATTAAAAAATTATAAAGATGAGGTAGATTGAGTGAACAGCCTAACTTAAAGCAAGTGAATCAGTACATTTCAAGAGCTTTATCAAACTTTTAAAATCTCCTCAGTTCTGAACTTGCCAGTGGGATAAGAAACACAAAATAGAGACTTTGTTACTAAACCTTAAACCCCTAGAACATCTCTTAGTTCCCTTTTAGTACTGAAAAGCCAGTAGGAAAAAAAAAACATTGTCCTACAGGTACAGACTAGATGTCATTATAATTGCATTCACATCAAGCAAAACATTTGTATTCAGAGAACTCTATGTTCTCTCAATACAGATATGAATCAATAAAATATGATTTATTTTTTAAAATGTGTGGTTTCCTTTTCTTCAAAGATGTCTTTATACAGCAGAAAATAAAGCAAGAAAGCCGTTATCTAGATAATTATGAGCAAAAACATCCCACTTTCATCTGAAATATCTCAGCAATTGGGGTATACTGGGAAAAGCACTGGACTAGGGAATCAAAATACTTGATTTCTAGACATAGATTTGCCCATGATTAGATGAGTGAATTGGAGCAAGTCACCTTATCTTTCTAGACCTCAGAGTACTCCTTTATAAAATACAGTTACTGGAAATCTGATGTCTAAGGTATCTACCAGTTTATCCTGTTTTCAGTAGTCTATCAGAGTAGATATGGCTAAAGGCTTTTTATGGCTTTTTGTACCTGCCCTCCCTAACACTGTGCATTGAGGGAATTGATCCCTAACAAAATTTATACTTAGTAAAGTCCACCTCCTCTTTCCATGGCTTCCTTCTACTTCTACATCCCCCATGTTTTTTTTAATCCTGTACTATGGGATTCCACATTTACTCTCACCTCAAGCAAATGTCCTGTCTTCTGAAGTTTTCCCTCCTCCTTCATCAAAAATATGTTCTAATTTCCCATTCCCTCAAGACTCTGCTAATAATCACAGATATATAATATCTGAATAGAATAATCACAGTTAAAACTTAAATACTAGTGAGTGAAGATGGTAAAGTAGAGAAAAGCACCTAAGCTTTGCAAATATTTCCCTCCAAACAACTTTAAAATAATTCCTCAATTCAAATTCTGGAGTACCAATAAAAATTGGAGTGACATATTTTTTCTGTCCCAAGACAAATTGAGAGGTCAGATGGAGAGGTATGTCACTGGAGTAGGTGCTGGCCCACAGCCCACATGAAAGCAACACCAGCTGTGGGCCTTGGAGGTGGCAATTGTAGCTTTGAGGAGCTATCAAGTCAGAGATAGTAAGGGGATCTGTCAACAAATCAGAAAGAGATTACAGAGGAACGCTTATGCTAGCACCAGGCATCAGAAAAGGCACTGACTGGCAACTCCATTACCATATCCACTTCCAGGTAACAGTTCTAGGATAGAAAGGAATATTTTCAGTCATAAATTAGCAGAGGCCCTGAGAAGCAGCAATACTTTCAGGGAACCTAAGGAGCAGTAGCACTTGTTGTTCCAAGGTATCAGTTAGCCTTCCTGTGTAAGCACTAGAGCCCAGACCAGAAAAATAGTGACTACACCTCCCCTCAGATCACACCACCTTGAGAGCACCAAAAAATTCCAAACCCCATAACAAGCTCTAAAAACACACATGAAAAAATCTGAAGCTTGTGATAGTGCCCTCACCCACCTAAGTGTCAGAGCTTAATTTTAACATAAAGTTCAAAATAAAGAAATAGGCTGTGGGAGGGTGAGGGGCAGAAATGAGCAAACAGAACGAAAAGAACCTAGCCATAAAAAACTACTATGGTGACAGGGAATACCAAGATACAAACTCAGAAAAATACAGAAATTTCAAAACAGCTACAAGCAAAATCTCAAAGAGAGGAAAATGTGAATCGTATACAAGTCCAACAAGAATTCCTAAAAGAACTAAAAAAATTTATTTTAGAACTCAAATAAGTGTTGTAGAAGAAAACTTGGGGAAAAATGAGAGTGATGCAAGAAAATTATGAAAGACAATTAACAACATGGTAACAGAGGCACAAAAAATACTGAAGAAAATAACACCTAAAAAAATTAAATTGGCCAAATGAATAAAATGCATAAACTTAAAAAAAAAAAAACTCCTTAAAAATCAGAATTGGCCAAATATAAAAAGAGTTATAAAAGCTCACTGAAGAAAATAGTTCCTTAAGAATTAGAATTAAGGGGGGACAGAGCCAAGATGGCGGAGTAGAAAGACGCACATACGCTACCTCTGAACCCACTGCCCATAAAATATCTGTAAAAAAAGAACCACTGGTGAAATCTGGAGCAGCAGAAGCCACAGAACATCAGAGCGGAGGAGATTTCTGCTCCAGAGAGCCTGAAAACCTCTCGCAAAAGGTCCCTCGCACCCCGGACCCGGAGCAGAGCCCAACCCTGCCTCGGCGGCACGGTGCCGAAAGGAATGGATCTGAGCAGGCTTCAGGGACAGAATCTCCAGCAGCCACGCGGGTCCCCCACCCACAGGTGACAAGGGTCTGTGAGAGGGTCTCTTCGGCAGGTCGAGAGGGGTGTGGGGTGCCCCCATAACTCAGGCCCCCTCGGGAGGCAGCAGAGGAGGCGGGAGCAGACCAGGGCTCCCCAAGCAGGCAGGAGCTGGGATCCATTGTTGAAGGTCTCTGCATAAACCCCCTGAGGGAACTGAGCCCTGTGAGGCGGCCCTGTCCCCACCTGAGCACCTGAACTTAATCTCATACTGAACATCAGCCCTGGCCCCACCCAAAGCCCTGAGGCTGGGAAGCAACATTTGAATCTCAGATCCCAAGTGCTGGCTAGGCAGATCTGGAGGCCAGGTGGGGGTGGAGAGGACACTCAGAAGTCAAGTTACTGGCTGGGAAAATGCCTAGAAAAGGGAAAAAAAAATAAGACTATAGAAGGTTACTTTCTTGGTGAACAGGCATTTCCTCCCTTCCTTTCTGATGAGGAAGAACAATGCTTACCATCAGGGAAAGACACAGAAGTCAAGGCTTCTGTATTCCAGCCCACTCAATGGGCTCAGGCCATGGAAGAGCTCAAAAAGGATTTTGAAAATCAAGTTAGAGAGGTGGAGGAAAAGCTGGGAAGAGAAATGAGAGACATGCAGTCAAAGCATGAACAGCAGGTCAGCACCCTGCTAAAGGAGACCCCAAAAAATGCTGAAGAAAATAACACCTTGAAAAATAGGCTAACTCAATTGGCAAAAGAGGTTCAAAAAGCCAATGAGGAGAAGAATGCTTTCAAAAGCAGAATTAGCCAAATGGAAAAGGAGGTTCAAAAGCTCACGGAAGAAAATAGTTCTTTCAAAACTAGAATGGAACAGATGGAGGCTAATGACTTTATGAGAAACCAAGAAATCACAAAACAAAACCAAAAGAATGAAAAAATGGAAGGTAATGTGAAATATCTCATTGGAAAAACAACTGACCTGGAAAATAGATCCAGGAGAGACAATTTAAAAATTATGGGCCTACCTGAAAGCCATGATCAAAAAAAAAGCCTAGACATCATCTTTCATGAAATTATCAAGGAAAACTGCCCTGAGATTCTAGAACCAGAGGGCAAAATAAGTATTCAAGGAATCCACAGATCACTGCCTGAAAGAGATCCAAAAAGAGAAACTCCTAGGAACATTGGGGCCAAATTCCAGAGTTCCCAGGTCAAGGAGAAAATATTGCAAGCAGCTAGAAAGAAACAATTCAAGTATTGTGGAAATACAATCAGGATAACACAAGATCTAGCAGCCTCTACATTAAGGGATCGAAGGGCATGGAATAGGATATTCCAGAAGTCAAAGGAACTAGGACTAAAACCAAGAATCACCTACCCAGCAAAACTGAGTATAATAGTTCAGGGGAAAAATTGGTCTTTCAATGAAATAGAGGACTTTCAAGCAATCTTGATGAAAAGACCAGAGCTGAAAAGAAAATTTGACTTCCAAACACAAGAATGAAGAGAAGCATGAAAAAGTAAATAGCAAAGAGAAGTCATAAGGGACTGTACTAAAGTTGAACTGTTTACATTCCTACATGGAAAGACAATATTTGTAACTCTTGAAACTATTCAGTATCTGGGTACTGGGTGGGATTACACACACACACACATACATGCACACACACACGCACACACACATAGAGACAGAGTGCACAGAGTGAATTGAAGAGGATGGGATCATATCTTAAAAAAATGAAATCAAGCAGTGATAAAGAAATATATTGGGAGGAGAAAGAGAGAAATGGAATGGGGCAAATTATCTCTCATAAAAGAGGCAAGCAAAAGACTTATTAGTGGAGGGATAAAGAGGGGAGGTAAGAGAAAAAACATGAAGTTTACTCTCATCACATTCCACTAAAGGAAGGAATAAAATGCACAGTCATTTTGGTATGAAAACCTATCTTACAATACAGGAAAGTGGGGGATAAGGGGATAAGCAGGGTGGGGGGGATGATGGAAGGGAGGTCATGGGGAGGAGGGAGCAATTTGAGGTCAACACTCATGGGGAGGGACAGGATCAAAAGAGAGAACAGAAGTAATGGGGGACAGGATAGGATGGAGGGAAATATAATTAGTTCTTACACAAAAGTTAAATAAATAAATAAAGAAGAAAAAAAATTAGAATGAAGCAAGTAGAAGTTAATGATTCTATGAGACATCAGGAAACAATAAAAACAAAGCCAAAAAAATGAAAAAGTAGAAAATGTGAAATACCACATCAGAAAAATAACTGACATGGAAAATCGCTCAAGGAGAGATAATTTAAGAATTATTGGAGTACCTAAAAGTCAAGATTGAACAAAGAGACCAGACATCATATTTTAAGAAATTATAAAAGAAAACTGTCCCAATATCCTAGAACTAGAAGGTAAAATGGAAATTCAAAGAATCCATCAGTCATCCCTGGAAAGAGATCCCAAAAATAAAACCTCCCAGGAATATCATAGTCAAATTCCAAAACTCTGAGGTCAAAAGAAAATACTTCAAACAGTCAGAAAGGAGCAATTCAAATGTCATGGAGCCACAATTGAAATTCACAAGATTTAGCAGCTGCCACATTAAAGGAGTGAATGGCTTGGAATATGATTTCTGGAAGGTAAAAGAGCTAGGATTACAACCAACAACAATCTACCCAGAAAAAAATGAGTTAATCCTTCATGATGGAAATGAGTATTTAATGAAATAGAGGACTTTCAAGCATCATGATGAAAAGACCAGAGAATAAAAGGAAATATAACTTTCAAATACAAGACTCAAGACATTAAAAAATAAACATAAAAGAAAAAATATAAGAGACTTAAAAGGTTAAACTGTTTACAATGCTATATAGGAAGATGATATGTATAATTCCAAAGAACTTTGTCACTATTAGAGTAGTTGGAAGAAGACTACATAGAAGACCCAAAAGTGAGATCATTATGTTGGGATAATCTAAAAAAAAATGGATGTGTGAAAAAGAGGGATGCACTAGGAGTAGGGAATGCAAAGGAAGAATGGGGGAAATTATTTAACATAAAAGAGACAGGTAAGGGGCAACATTTACAGTGAAGGGGGAAATGGTGGGGAGGTGTGAAACAATTGAACCTCACTCTTACCTGAATTGGTTCAAAGAAAGAATATCTATCAGTCTATCTATCTATCTATCTATCTATCTATATCTATATCTAGATATCTAGATATAGATATAGATATATAGATATATATATACACTCAGTTGGATGTAGCAGTCAAACTTACCAATCAGGGAAGTAGGAAGGGATTGGGATAAGAGAAAGGGATGGTAATAAAGGGGAATGGTCAGAAGCAAAATAGACTTTTCCCCCTTAGTAGTATTTTTTTTTCAATTATGTGTCAAGATAGTTTTCAGCTTTCACTTTTATACGATTCTGAGTTTCAAATTTTTCACCCTCCCTCTTTTCCCTCCTCCGTTCCCAAGACAGCAAGCAATCCAATATAGGTTACACATGTACAATCATAATAATCATATTTCCATGCTAGTCATGTTGTGAAAGAAGGATCAGAACTAAAGGGAAAAACCATAAGAAAGAAAAAACAAAAGAAAAAGTGAAAATAGAGTGCTTTAATACACATCCAGACTTCACAGTTCTTTCTCTGGATGTGGATACCATTTTCCATCATGAGTTTTTCGGAATTGTCCTGGATCATTACTTTGCTGAAAAAGAGCTAGGTCTATCATAATTGATCTTCACACAATGTTGCTATTATTGTGTCCAATTTTCTCCTGGTTCTGCTCACTTTACTCAGCATCAGTTCATGCAAGTCTTTCCAGATTTTTCTGATATTCACCTGTTCATCATTTCTTATAGAATAATAATATTCCATTACATTCATACGACATAACTTATTTAGCCATTCCCCAATTGATGGACATACTCTCAATTTCTAATTCTTGGACACCACAAAAAGAGTTGCTATAAATATTTTTGTACTTGCAGTTTCTTTTCCCTTTTTTATGATCTCTTTAGTTTACAGACCTAGTAGTGGTATTGCTGGATCAAAAGGTATGCACAGCTTAACAGCTCTTTGGGCAAGTTCCAAATTTCTCTCCAAAATGGTTGAATCAGTTCACAACTCCACCAACAATGCATTAGTGTTCCAATTTTCCCATATCTTTTCTAACATTTATCATTTTCTTTTTTTTTCATATTAGTCAATAGGTATAAAGTGGTACCTCAGAGTTGTTTTAATTTGCATTTCTCTAACTAATAGTGATTTACAGAATTCTTTCATATGACTATTGATAGCTTTAATTTCTTCATCTGAAAATTCCCCGTTTATATCCTTTGATCATTTATCAGTTGGGGAATGACTTGAATTCTTATAAATTTGACTCAGCTCTCCTGGGATACAGAGGGTACTTTCCCAAGTTTCTTGTGCTGGGGGCCAGGAGCCTGGTCACTGGTTTTCTACCCCAGTGCCTGAGGTACTGGTGGTTTGCCCACTGTGCTGGAGTAGCCCAGCCTAGTTGCACCTGTTGTCCCCTGGGTTTTGGGGCTGGCAATTTGACTGCTGCCCTAGAGCTGGAGTCTTCACAGCTGACCTGCTGTGCCACTGGCCTGCTGACACAGGACTACAGGGTCTCAGATGCTCATCTATGCTATGACTAAGAGCCTCATGCTGGCTTGCCTGGACACCAGCTGCACTGGCCTCTGCTCCCTTTTTACCTAAATGAGACAGACCTTTTCTGAATTCCTTCTTGGTTTTCTTGAGCTAGGAAATTGTTTCACACTATCTTCTTGTGGATTTTTTCACTCCAGAATTCTTTCACAGTTTTAATTTAATATTGTTTGCAAGGGAAACTGGAGAGCGTTCAGGCAACTTCCTGGCTACTCTCTGCCATCCTGGCTTCATCTCCTGAAAAACAGACTTTTGAAGAAGGATAGGAGAGAGAGAGAGAGAGAGAGAGAGAGAGAGAGAGAGAGAGAGAGAGAGAGAGAGAGAGAGAGAGAGAGAAAGTAAACAGGAGAAAATAGAATGGAGGGAAATGCACAATTGGTGATCATAACTATGAATGTGAATGGGATGAATTAATCCATAAAATGGCAGCAGATAGATGAATGGATTAGAAATCAGAATCTAACAATATGTTGCTCACAGGAAACATACTTGAAACAGAAACAGATAGAGAGAAAGTTAGGAGCTGGAGCAGAATCTATTATACTTCAGGTGAAGTAAAAAATGCAGGGGAGTGGTCATAATGTCAGACAAAGCAAAAGAAAACAAATAAATTTTAATCAAAGAGATTAAAAGAGATATAAGCAGGGAAACCACATCTTGCTAAAAGGTATGATAGACAATCAATACTAAACATATATGTACCAAATGGCACATAATCATATTCTTAAAGGAAAAGTTAAATGAAGTATAGGAGGATATAGTATATCTATACTTGGGGGACCTCAACTTTCTCCTCTAAGAGCTATATAAATTTAACCCAAAAAATTAACAAGAAAGAATTTAGGGAGATGAATAGAATTTTAGAAAAGTTAGATGTGATGGACTCCTGAAGAAAATAAAATGGGAATGGAAAGGGTTATATCTTTCTCAGCTATACATAGCACCTTTACAAAAACTGAACATGTAATAGGGCATCAAAACTTCACAAGCAAATGTAGAAAAGCTGAAATATTAAATATACCATTTCAGACCATACTACAATAAAAATTACATTCAATAAAGGGAAATAGAAAAATATAGATTGAAAATTAACTGGAAACTAAAGAATACTAAAGAATGAGTGGGTTAAAGAACAAATCATAGAAACAATCAATGATTTCACTAAAAATAATGACAACATACTAAAACTTGTGGGATGCAGCCAAAGTAGTACTTAGGGCAAAATTTGTATCTCTAAACATATACATCAAAAAAGATAGAAAGAGGGAATCAATTAACTAGTCTTGAAACTAGAAAAAAACACTATAAAAAGAATAAATTACAAACCCATAATTAAACATTAAATGAAAATCCTAAAAACAAAAGGAGATATTAATAAAACTGAAAGTTAAAAACTGAACAAACAAATAAAACTAGGAGCTGGTTTTATGAAAAAAACAACAAAATAGATAAATCATTGGTTAATTTGACTAAAGAAAAAGCCAGATTATCAGTATTAATAATGAAAAGGGTGAATTCATCACCAATGAATATAAAACTGAAGCAATTTTAAGTTATTTTGCCCAATTATATGCCACTAATGCTGACAATCTAAGTGAAAGGGAAGAATATTTATAAAAATATAAATTGCTTATAGTAACAGAAAAGGAAATAGAATACTCAAATAACCCCATTTTAGAAAACAAAGAAATTGAACAAACCATTAAATGAGCTCTGAAAAAAAAATTCCCAGGACCAGATGGATTCACAAGTGAATTCTACCCAATATTTAAGGAAAAATTAATTGCAATACCATATAAAGTTTTTTGAAAAAATAGGTAGGGGCGGAGCCAAGATGGTGGAGTAGAAAGACGCACATACACGTAGCTCCGAACCCACAACCCACAAAACGGCTACAGGGGAGTAACTCACGGTGAATTCTGCATCCAGAGGCCACGGAATATTGGAGCGAGGGAGATTTCTGTTCCGGAGGGACCTGCAAACCTCTCGCGGGGGGGTCCTTCGCGCTGCGGACTGAGCACCGGGACTGGGAGCTGAGGGCAGCCCTGCAGCAGCTGCGGCTCCGAGAGGAAAAGATCCGAGCGGGCTTCGGGGACGGGATCTCCAGTGGCCACACGGGTCCCTCCACCCACAGAGGGACCTGCAAACCTCTCGCAAAAGGTCCGTCGCGCTGCAGACGCGGAGCCCAGCCCAGACCTGCTGCGGCCACGGCACCAAGAGAAACAGACCTGAGCAGGCTTCAGGGATGGGATCTCCAGTGGCCGCACAAGTCCCTCCACCCACAGGTGACGGGGTTTGGTGAGAGAGTCTCTTTGGCAGGTCGAGAGGGGATTGGGGTGCCCCCATGATTCGGGCCCCCCCCCCGGGAGGTAGAAACTGAGAGGCGGCTGCAGACAGGGGCTCCCCAAGCGGGCGGGAGCCTCAATCCATTGTGGAAGGTCTGTGCATAAACCCCCTGAGGGAACTGAGCCTGAGAGGCGGCCCTGCCCCAACCTGACCACCTGAACTTAATTCTCACACTGAATAGCAGCCCTGCCCCCGCCAAAAGCCCTAAGGCTGGAAGCAGCATTTGAATCTCAGACCCCAAACACTGGCTGGGAGGACCAGGAGGCGAGGTGGGTGTGAGGAGAATATTCAGAGGTCAAGTCACTGGCCGGAAAAATGCCCAGAAAAGGGAAAAGAAATAAGACTATTGAAGGCTACTTTCTTGGAGAACAGACATTTCCTCCCTTCCTTTCTGATGAGGAAGAACAATGCTTACCATCAGGCAAAGACACAGAAATCAAGGCTTCTGTGTCCCAGCCCACCTAATGGGCTCAGGCCATGGAAGAGCTCAAAAGGAATTTTGAAAATCAAGTTAGAGAGGTGGAGGAAAAACTGGGAAGAGAAATGAGAGAGATGAAAGAAAAGCATGAAAAGCAAATCAGCTCCCTGCTAAAGGAGAACCAAAAAAATGTAGAAGAAATTAACACCTTGAAAACTAGCCTAACTCAATTGGCAAAAGAGGTTCAAAAAGCCAATGAGGAGAAGAATGCTTTCAACAGCAGAATTAGCCAAATGGAAAAGGAGAGTCAAAAGCTCACTGAAGAAAATAGTTCTTTCAAAACTAGGATGGCACAGAAAATATAGGTAAAGGAGGAGTCAATTCCTTTTATGACACAGATATGGTTCTGATATCTAAACTAGAGAGAGAGAAAAGCAGAAAAAGACAATTATAAGCCAATTTCCTTAATAAATATTGAGGTAAATTTTTAAAATAAAATGCTAGCAAGGCAGTAACAATAATATATCACAAAACTCATACACTATGACTAGATGGGATTTATACTAGGAATGCAGGGCTGGTTGAATATTAAGAAAACTATCAGCATAATTAACCATAGAAATAAAAAAAATGATCATATCAATAGATGCAGAAAAAGCGTTTGATAAAATACGACAACCATTCCTTGATAACTTGAAAGCATAGAAATAAATAGAATCTTTCTTAAAATGATAAGTAATATCTATCTAAAACTAAGAGCAAACATTATTTGTAATGTGAATAATCTAGAAATCTTCCCAGTTAGATCAGGGGTGAATCTAGGATGTTCATTATCTCCACTACTATCAACATTGTCCTAGAAATGCTGGCTACGGCACTAAGACAAGAAAAAGAAATTGAAGGAATAAAAATAAGCAATGAGGAAACAAAACCATCACTCTTTGTAGATAATATGATAGTATTCTTAGTAAACCCTAGAGAATCTGTTAAAAACTAGTTGAAATCATTAATAATTTCAGCAGAGTAGCAGGATATTAACTAAACCCATGTAAATAATCAGCATTTCTATATACGACCAACAAAAGTCAGCAGGAAGAAAGAGAAGTTCATTTAAAATCATTGCAGACAATATAAAATATTTGGGAATCTACTTTCCAAGACAAACCCAGGGATTATAGGACCACAATTACAAAATACTTTTCACACAAATAAAGATAGATCTAAACAATTAGAGAATTATCAATCGCTCCTGCATAGGCCAAGCCAATATAATAAAAATGACCATTCTAGCTAAGTTAATTTACTTATTCCATGCCATACCAGACAAACTACTAAGGAATTATTTTGTACAACTAGAAAAAATAATAACAAAATTATTCATATATAACTTTTCTAAAACTCAATTCAAGTCCTGAACTTCTTTTATATTTATCTAGGGGCAGGGATGTATTTCTCTAGTTCTGAAAGGTGTATGTTGAAGCTCTCAATTTTTATAGTTCTGCATAATTTTCCTAATTCAATTAAATTTTTCATCATGTATTTTGTAAGTACTCTTTTTCTTTCTAGATATTTGAGGTATTTTCTCTGACTCAAAATATCTCTATTTTGGCTATGATATTCCTATTTTCAATTTGAAGTTTCTTTTTAAGAGCTATTAATTGTATCTATTTTCACTTTCATCTTAGGTTCTAATAAATCTGAGTAGTTTTCTTTTAATGCCTTCTTGAAATATGGTGTCCAGGTTTTTTCTCTGGCCACAATTTTCAGGTAATTTAATGAATCTTCAGTTATATTTCCTTTATTTATTGTCCTGGTCAGCTCTTTTTGATGGTAAATTGCTTACATTTTCTTCATTTTTTTTAATCTGTCAAATTTGTTTTAATATTTTTGTTACTTCATTGAATCATTGAGATCTGTCTGATCCATTCTATTTTTCAGGGAGTTCCTTACTTAGGTAAGGTTTTCCACCTTTTCTTCTGAGCTACCTATTTTCCTTGACTTTTTTCCCCAAGAGTTCTAATTCTACTTATAATTTTATTTTTTTAATTGCTAGTTTCTTTTCTTCTAGACACTCTTAGAAACCTTGAAGCTGAGCCATTCTTTTCTCTGAGCCTCTGCTTATATCTTATGAAATATTGAATGAGTACTTTATATAAGTACTCTTTTCTTCTGAGTTTTCCTCATAGGCTACTCAGTGTAAAATTATTTCTTCATAGCGTTTGGCACTTTTTTCTATTTATTCATATCTGTTACTCCAGTTTCTGAATTAGGACTTTGCACTAGACCAGATTCCACTGTTGCCTGCACTTCTGAATATGGTAGATCAGGCCCTGCTTGATTCCTCTGCAGACTGCATGTCACTCTCATTGTTGTTGTGTTTGTACTTTCTTCTCAAAGAGGACCGTGACATCAAGGTGATGACATGACTTGCAGTTGACTTTGATTTGAGTGAGGGACAACTGTGCAAGGTTACCAGTTTCACTTTCTTCTCCTGAGCCATCTGGGTCCAGTGGCCTGATATTCATCAGGACAACTGGATATAGCCCAGGATGTAATGTGTGACCCTGGTCCTTTCAGGCTACAGTCTTATAGCATTCTCACTTAGAATAAGATACACCCATTCAATGAATAGGCTTCTTTAAGTAGTTGCTCAAGGAATGGTACCTTTAATGAAAAAAAATCAAACTGGGAAGAGAAGACCCTCCAGCTTCCTGGGGAAAAGAGAAACAATTACTATTTAGTATTTAAATCCATTCTGTGCTAGGTGGGTGGAGACTTATTGTCCAGTCTATGAACTCCAGAGTAAATTGGGTTTGAGGCTTGATCTTTGAGCAAGAAATATAGCCAGTAAACCCAGAAGAAAAAAGGCAGATTTTGGGGGTGGAACACTGGAGAAAGAGAAGGAGGAGGAGGGGAGGAGGAGGAGAGCTGCTACTCACTCACAGGTTGTGTTTGTCCTTTGTTCTCAAAGAGGACCATGACATCAAGATGATGACATGACTTGCAGCTGACTTTGATTTGACTGAGGGAGGTTCTGAATCAATTTGCTAAGAATAAGCCCTAACCTCTGCTATAATCATTGGCTTCTGGATTTGTCTCCTATTAGCCCAAAATAGGTGTTGTCCTCAGGAATAGTGGACATAGCACTGAGTCTAGAGTTAGGAAGACTCAGATCCAGTCTCAGATGCTTACCAGCTGTGTGACCATGGGCAAGTCACTTAATCTCTGCCTCAGTTTCCTTATCTGTAAAATAAGATAATAATAGCATTTATCTCCCATGATTGTTGTGAATATCAAATGAGATAAAATTTGTAGTAAAATAGTAAGCATCTTAATTAAGCTCATTCCTTTCCTCTTCCCTCCTCCCCTTCTCCTTGCACAAACTCCAACATGGTCTGGTTCCATCTCCTGTTGTGGCCCTGACAGGCTCCCATTAGATGCTAGAAATTGGGCTGGTTATTGTCATCCTACAAGGACCGCAGTGTTGGAACTGTCTTATTGTTATGATGGCCCTCTCTCTTCCAATGGCGTCAATAATAGTTCAGACTTCAGATCTCTTCATGGGACCCTGAGGTATGAGCTACCTGTTTGTTTTAGTGGCTTTAAATCCTAGCATGCCCTTGGCACATGATGCTGGTGTTGCCCTTGCTTTGTCTCTTCCTATGGCTCCACTACAAACTGCTATGATATTCACTTCTGGCCTCTTAGAAGGCTCTAAGCAAGCATAGATAGCCCAGCTCTGTCTTCATATGCAGTAAGGTATGGTGACTGCCTTTGTCTCCTTTTGTTCTGATAGGCTAGGGTTTAGGCTTCAATTTGGGTACTAAACTCCTCCTCCCATGTTATCTCCACTCAGAATATCTGAAGACTTCTGACATTCTATCTCTGTAGGACTAGACTCAATGGACAAGTTTATTGCTATTTCCCTTTAATTTTTTAAAAATTCTTCCCTTTGGTGAATTACGGAACTTTTCTGAAATGTCTGTGACTGAGATGGGCTTCTCTAGGACCTTTCCCAACAACACCTTCACCAGAAGTTCCCCTCATTGCATATAATGGTATATTATAGCAATTCAAAGAAGTGACACAAGAGATATTATGAAGGGCATATATGGTTGGAAAAGGGCCAATACTGTACAACAAAAGGGCTAAATACAACCAGGGTACCCCTAATAATAAATGATTCTAATGTATTGAATTCTAATATAAGGGCCTAATTAAGCACAATTAAGAATTTGTGCTCCCTAAATGATAGTCAAAGGTTATAATAAGTTTTCTAATTAGCAAAATGCATGTTGAAGCAACTTTGACTTTATATTGCATGCCTAGAAGACTGTCAAAATTGACAAAATTAGAAAATGATGAATATTGTATTGGAGAGGTTTTGAGAAAACTGACTCACTAATGGACTGTTGGTGGATCTCATATGGTACAACCATTTTGGAATCAATTTGGATCTATGCCTATAAGGCTACTAAAGGCACCTACCCTTTTACTCATTAATATCATAACTGGGTCCATATAGCAAAGAAATATGTACAAATATATTTCTAGCATCTATTTTGTGATGGCAAAAAAATGGAAACTAAGAGGCACTTATTATTTGGGGAATGACTGGACAAATTATTGCATATAATGTAATATAATACTATTGAACTATAAGAAATTATGATGGAGACATTTTCAGAGAAATGTGGAAAAATTTGTATGAACTGATACAAAGCAAAGTGAACAGAACTATGAGAACAATTCATATAGTAATATTTTTGAGACAAATAATTTTGAAAGATTTAAGAATTCTCACAAATGCAATGACCAGTCATGATTCTAGATGACTCATAAAGCATGTTACCTGCCTTCTGACAAAGAGATGTTGGACTCAGGGTGCAGACTTACACATACATATCTTTTAGACATGACTAAAATGAGAGGGGGGTATTTTGTTTGTTTATGTATATTTGTCCTAAGGATTTTTTTTATTTTTTCCAACTGGAGCAGGGTAGGTAAGAGGGAAAGAAAATAGATTTTTGTTCACTAAAAAATCAAAATTTAGTTTCAAAAAGAAATAATGAAAAATCATAAGCAAGATTTCATAAGAAGAGAATTGTTGCTATGTTCATCAATGGAAGGAGCACCTATACTGATGAAATCATGAAGCCACCAAAGATCTTTTTGACAACAGTGTGAGATAGGCAGAACCATTTTAACAGATAAGCAAACTGAGGTCCTTAGAGGTAAAAGGATGTATCCAAGTATGAATAGCAAGCTTAGACTCAAATATAAGAATCTTCTGATTCAATACTAATGATTTTGCCCCTCCAACACAACGTATCCCTTATATTAGCTATATGGCATGTGTAGAAACCAATCTCTCACCTCTTCCATCCATCCTTCACACAATTACCAAAGTACTATTCTGAAGGAAAAGGAGTAACTGCATAATTTCTTTACTCAAAAATGTGACACTTTCTAAGAAAATATATAAACTCCTCTATACACACTCTTTATTACAGTCAAACTGGGAAAATCACTTAACCTCTCTGAGATTCAGTTTCTCCATCTATAAAATGAGGTGACTAGACTGTATAACCTCTAAGATACTTTTTTAGGTTTAAATTAATGATCAGCTGATCCAATAACTACTAGCTTATTACCTGTACTTGGTATTCCAGATTCCAGCTCCAGGACTTCTACAGATTCTCCTTTATGCTTAGAAGGCACTCTTTCCTTGACCATATCCTATCCCTGATCTTGCCCTGCCAAACTTCAGCTTTGAATCACTCCCCCACCCACTGCCTTTGCTGCTGAAAATGTTTGAGAAATAATTATAACAGCCAACATAATAATAGCACTTACTGTGTGCTATTACCATGCTAAACACTTTACAAATATTACTCATTGAATCCTCACAGAAACCCTGGGAATTAGGTACTATTGTCATACTCATTTTGCAGAAAGGGAAACTGAGGCAAGCTGGGGGAAAGTGACTTGCCCAGAGTCACCCATCTAGTAAATGTCTAAGGTTAGATTTGAACCTAGGTCTTTTTTTACTTTAGGTCTAACACTCTATCCACTGAACCATCTATTCCAGATTCTAGGAGAGGGAAACTAATACCAAGGAGGTAGCCTCAACTGATAATTTTAACACCTTTCTACACGTGGTTCTCCATTGAAGGAAGCAAGTAAAGTGCTGAAGCTATCTACTCCCAAAGACGCAATAGTCTCTTGAGGGTTATGTTTGATTCAGGGATGTCCCAAAATTGACACCACAGATCACTCGGACTAACCCTGATGACCCTCCCCAACCCATCAGTCCTTTAAATGGCGTATCCTGGAAGCCTGGGGCCTAGCCTAGCCAGGGCATGCTCCAGGCATAGCAGCAGAGTTCAGCTACCACGCAATTTTTTTTCTCCTTTATTTGTTAATAAAAGTGCTTTCCTAGAGTGCAAAAAGTACAGGGGAAACAAGAAGTAATAACATGTATTAGCCGTCTCTGATATTAATAGCACAGATTGTCACATGATATGACAGTGATTAAAGTAGGCATGGACGAAGGTCCCCCTCTCTTCTGGGAGGCTCTGTTCCCCCTTGCAAACAGAAAATAAACACAGCCCTTGTAGAGCATGAATGCCAATAACTGTGAAATTTTGATTAAATAATAGATATGTGTTCAGAAGCACTTCTTTATAGTGTGTGATTAAGAAAGATAACTAGACATTCTTACAGCTCTAATGATAATAATTACCACAACACATAAAGTGGAGAATATGACACCAGAAAGGCCATTATTAACCTTTCCTAGGGTTATTTTTTTGGTGCATTTTTGACACTATGGACAGCCGTGTTCAAGAGCTAAATAAAACTCTAGCCACGACAATTGTCTCCAGCCTGCACACCGATCTATAAGGAGTGGAGGGGTGGGGGGGAGAAGAGGGGGAGGAGTGGGGAAAAAAGAGAGAAAGAAAAAAGTCTTTTATTCAAAACAGATGCTTGTTTAATATTGAACATCTGGGCAGTCTTATAAAGATTTTGTATTAACATTTCTGCAACTGTCAGTAATTCAGAAAACTGACAGAGCTTCCCCATATACATTTTAGCTATAAATAACAGGGTGCTTTTTTTTTTTTTTTGCTCCTTGCAAGCAAATTTTGGTCCCTAATATGCAATACCACACTATTCAGCAGATAGCATCCATTCCAGAAGGAGCAAAGGCTGACACTGTATCTGAACAAGACATTACAGACAGTACTACTGGACTGGGAGTCAAAACAACTGGATTTTAGTCATACCTGTGACACTTGTAGGCTGTGTGACTGTGGGAAACCTGAACTTCAGTTTTCTCACCTATAAAATGGGTATAACAATCCCCACTATAGAAATGTGAATACTAATGATGGTGACGGTAGCTCCTTTTGCAGGAACTGCTATGCTTCCGAAAATTATTAATTATATCTTGGTCTTCCTGAAACTGACTTTTGTTGCTACCCAAATTCTTGAATTTCTGGTCTCTAAATGCATTCCTCCCATCTGTTGATCCCATTGACAACTTCCATCTTTAAGAAACAGGAACTGTAAGAGATGCTTGCTCTAACATCAGTCTATTTGCATTTAAAGAAGAAACACATCTCATGCTCCTCCAGTTGTAATTTGATTTTTTTAAAAATGATATAGAAAGTATATGTGACAGTCTATGACATGGACCCAGTTTCCCCTTTGTCCTAATTTGAGACCTAAACACAAGGTCCATCTAGGGCTGGTTAGTTGTGCAAAGAATACAGATTTACCCAAATGGGTCCCAAACATTGAGCTTATACCACTTCGCACACAGGAGTACAAAGGGAGTGATTCACCAATTGAGGAAAAACAGATCCCTGGCACCTTTGAATATACTAATCATAAGTAAACTCAATACGGCCCCAAACAGGAGGTGTTATGACTCTTCTTGTGTTCAGGGGTAAAAATGCTTGACTGATTCATTAGTAATTATGGCTACAGGGGAAGGACCCTAGTATGACTGAACCTCCTCACTATGTAAATGCAAGAAGTATGTTTCCATTTACTATGCCCTAGGCAGGCTGCTAGATCTCCGTCTTTGGGTGCTCTGAGTCCCCTGAAGGGTTTGGTTTGTGTCTTTCTCTAAAGCAGTCAGCTTGAGTCCCCACTAGTTAGGTTGTCCCTACTGTTAGATGTGACTGGTACTCCAGTTTCATTTTAACAGCAATTAGTTTTTAGAAAGGAATATTTACTTTGAAGATACAAGGAGAACAAAAGTACCAATATTTCTACTCTGATACCTTAGGGGCATACTCTCTTCTATCCTGCTTGTCTCTGGGGAGAGTGTGTGCACTCTTACCCATATAACATTGGTCCTACCAAGTTCACATCCTGGTACTGAATGACTATGGGATGAGTTCTTATCTCAGGTTCTGCTGCGTTGGATCTCAAATGTTGCTATTCTGTTGTAGTTGTTGTTGTTCAGTTGTGTCCAACTGTCTGTGGTCCCAGTTGGGCTTTTCTTGGCAAGGATACTAGAGTGGTTTGCCATTTATTTCTCCAGCTCATTTAACAGATCAGGAAAACCGAGGCAAATAAAGTTAAGTGAGTCAGAGTTGGTAAGTGTCTGAGGTCAGGTTTAAACTCGGGAAGATGAGTCTTCATGACTTCAGGGTCAGCACTCTATCCACTTCACCAACTCTTAAAGAGTATTGATGCTGAACTGGTTGTAAGACTTCTTGAACTTTTGGACATTGAGAAGTCAGGATGCCACAATGCTCACACTTCTGACTTTTTTGAAACTCACAAGGTCATTCTCCAATCCCTTCACTTAAAACAAATAGTGAGTCAAAGGATCAAAGTTTGTTTTTCTTTCAGGGCTTTGCATGTCAGCCTCAGAGTGAAAAAGGATGAAGTCCCCTCTTCCCTTACAAGACTGTCTCTCATCAAACATCATCAGTGAAAGAGTCACACAAAAAGTTAACAATCAGAAAGAATCTTTGGCCAAAGTCCATCAAAGGTCTTTATGAAAGGACTTTCAATTCTGTTTCCATCACTGCAACCAATCAAGGAAGCTACCATTTTTCAAACAATGGGCAAACCAAAAACTAGTTGCAGAATGTCTGTATGCAAGCTCCATAGTCTCTGTAAACATCACCATAGTTTTTTAAGAGGCAGGATCTCCAACTTCTCCACATGGAGGGGCATATTAAACTATATTCTAGATATGTGTCAGTCCCTGTTACTTAAGCAGTAGCCAAGCATACCAGCAAAGATTTACCTACGTATGATTGCATCATTTATCTATGTATCATTTACCTATGGTGTCATAGGTAAAACATCAGGTTTGAATTCAAGGAGATCTGAGTTTGAATTCTGCCTCAGATATTCAACTGTGTGATAAATCACTTAAGCTCTTGACACCTTCATTTCTTCATCTGTAAAAAGGAAATAATAATAATACCTACCTCAGAGGGTTATTGTGAGAATTAAATAAGAATATACATTAAGCACTTTTTCAATCTGAAAGTGTTATATGTTAGCTATTATTATGAATTATCGCTATTATTGTTATCATTGATATAATGGAGATGGATTTGGGTTGTACTAAGACCTAAGTTCATATCTGGATTCTGTTACTTACTACCTGTACGACCTTAGGCAAATCATTTCATTTCCCTGGGGTTAGGATATTTCCTCATCTACAAAATTAGAGGGTTGCACTAGGTGGCCTTCTCTTAAGGTCCCTTATACCTCTGAGTCCCATCCCATAAAAAAAGGATGAGGAAGCATTCAAGATTTAGGAGATAAACAAAAAGGATCATTCTCCAGATGGCATTTGTAATCCATTTGTAGTCTCATTAGGAAGTTATCATCTGAACTAGTCCTCTTGGGATTTGAGGAATAATGAAAGTACCTCTATCCTAGTCTATCCCAGGATCTATCCTATACCTGAAATACTCAACTTTAGTTACTTTAGTCAGGACCTTTAAGTTAAGGTCATGAAGGTCCCTGTTAAAATGCAGGTGTCATATGGAAGCTAATTGGCCAGCCAATTTTTTCTATTTATACCTCAGAGAAAAATGATTTAACAGATTAATTTGTCACTGAGCAAGGCCCTTATAAGAATGGGACACAAAACCAGTAAATTTTTGTGGGAAAAACTGTCTGTAGAAGGCAGGCCCATGTAAATGCTACCGTTGGGTGGTAGAGAGGGAACCTAGTATAGAGATTCTATAATCAGAAGGGATTATGGAATCCTAGAGCAATTAAGGGCTGGGTGGTGCAATGGATAGAGCACTGGCCCTGGAATCAGGAAGACCTGAGTTCAAAACCAGCCTCAAATCCTTAATAGCTGTGTGAACTTGGGCAAGTCACTTAACCCTGTTTGCCACAGTTTCCTCATCTATAAAATGAACTAGAGAAGGAAATGGCAAACCACTCCAGTATCTTTGCCAAGAAAATTCCAAATAGGATCATGAAGAGTCAGACACCACTAAACAACAACAAAAGAGCTGTAAGGAAATTTAGGAGTTACCCAGTTCAGTCCCTTCATTTTCTAGAAAAGAAACCTACCTACTGAATAGATAACTATTTACCTCTTTCCAACCTCCCTTATTTCTTATACAAATTCAGTGTCAACCCTTTCTTCTTCCCACCCACCAATACCCTCTCCCTCATTCTTCATATGAGGAGTGAAGAAAAATTTTCTTCAATATTCTAATCTTTTCTCCTTCCCCCAACCCAGGTTGCTTTGCTCTTCACAGAAACAATTTCTTTTGTACTCTTGAGTTAGACTATACTTGTACCCAAGCCTTTCATTAATTTATGAATTCTTAGAGATTTAAAAAAGAATCAGGGTGGGGTGTGTGTGTGTGTGTGTGTGTGTGTGTGTGTGTGTGTGTGTGTGTGTGCATGTGAATGTGTATGTGTTTAGGGGAAAGGCTCAGTGGTTTTAAGAAATTTCTTGTATTTATTCTGACATGATATTTCCATATTTTGCATTGGACTCCCCTCCCACAGCAAAAAAGGTTGATGACATAGGCAAGAAAATAGTGGTCCCACAGAAATTTGTGGAAAGAGTACTCAAGTTCAACTATATCCTAATGGTAATTCCCAATTATCTAAAGATACTCCACAAAGGATAAGGGAAGCGTTTATGACCAGACAAGAGAAAGAGAGAATCATGGAAGGAAATGGATAATTTTGATTACTTAAAACCTTTTTTTCCACAAACAAAATGAATGCAGCTAAAATTAGGAGGAAAACAGGAGACTGTGGGATAGGGGATATTACAGAAAGTTTCTCTATAAAGAGAACTCCCTTCCTTCCATCCTTCCTTCCTTCCTTCCTCTCTCCCTCCCTCTCCCTCTCTTCGTTACTTTTGTACAAATCAGAAAAGTTGTGGAACCAGATAAAATCTATAACTATATTATTAGTGATGTATAAATTACTATAAAGATGCTTTATGAGCTTCTTCTCAAATGTAAGCCTGAAGCCACCTTTCTCAAGAGAGGACATATCTCCACTACTAAAAAATATTAGTAATGTCTATATAGGTCAATTGTGGTTTTTTGTCTTTATAGAAAGCATTCACAACTTATATCACAAAAGAACTCTATTAATACCTAAAATAAAATAATACGTTGACTGAGGAGCAAAGAATGGATGAAAGGATCCCAGGGGAATAAAAGAGCAACTTAGGATCAATTTGGTAATTAGTGATGAATTGTTCAAAAATAAAGAAATATTTACACAGCTTTTATTGATGATCACATAGCCTTTGACTCAGTTCCACATTCCTGGCTTATTTGTAGATATACAAATATGCAAGTAGATCCAAGTATAGTGAGAAGGCTATAGAGTACTAGCTGGCCCCCTGGGAAACCACTCTCTAAGACAGTTATCTAACTAAAATATCCCACCAATATAATAATGTTCAGAATAATTAATGAGGTATTTTTCAGAGATACAATTTAAACCCATTATGGTTCTGCCTTGCCTTAAACTCAATATCACCTCTCCTAAATAAAACTAAAATTGTTTCCAAATTAAGGAGGAGCCAAATGAAATCTCTTATCAGTCATTTGACATGGATGATTTCAAGTTATATGGTTCCACCAAAAACCACATTAAACCACTCCTTTATTTTATGAGATTTCTCTGTACTACCAAGATTCTGTTTGCACTAGGTAAGTAAAAAATCTTAACATATGTCAAGGAAATGTAGAGACTGAAGGCTTTGAGTTTATATACAGAGATCAAAATGAACCAATGGAAAAAGTCACCACTTTTAAATACCTTGGTATCCTCCAGGCAAGACGCATCAAGCAGAAAGCTACCAAGCAGAAAGCTGTGACTGAATATGTTAAGAGACTTGTTGGCATCCTGAAATCAATGCTTACTTGGAAGAATACATTTAGACAATTGACAAGTATACAATACCAGTCCACATTTCCATTTTCAGAATTATAAAATAGTCTATAACGGATTTGGAAGCCATTCTAACATAAGTCCATACAATATTAATGAAACACAGGACCTATCACCCTAAGGCAGATATAGAGAAATTTATACTTGCCAAGAAAAAGGAAGAGGATTGATAGACATTCTCAGAGCATATGATAAACAGTCTAGAAACCTACAAAAATACATTTGGAAAGCAGATGTCATTTCTGCAAGCAGAGGTAAAGACTAATAATAGGTACTCACCATTGGATTTGTCAGATGTAACAGGAAGTGATTTACCTCTCAATAGAACCTATGAAATGGCTTACATCCAAGAGTGGAATTTAAAGACACGCCATGGTCAGTGTCCACATGAGCTGAGCCAACAATATATCAACAAAGAACCACCAAATAGATAGCTAAGTTATATGGATTTGTTTATGGAAATAGAAGGTTTAAGGTAAGGTAACAATTCAGAAACAGGTCAATACCAGCAGAAATTACCAAGAAGTCATACTTAAGCCCCTGTATTTAATGATAAATTCAGAAAAGGAAATTGATGCAAGAAAATAGTAGAAACTATACAATGCATCACTATAGACTGCAAAAATTTAGCACTACTGAGTACTTCATAAGATATAACCTGTTAACTAAGATTATACATCAGAAGTTCATTATCTTTCATGAGCTGACAGACGACAAATTTGTGAACTGCAAATACAGACTTCAAACTATATTTCACTATACTGAAACCACAGTATTATCATAGACCACTGCTTAGCACAGTGCCTGACATAAAGTAAGCATTTAATAAATGCTAGTTGACTGACAGAATGATCAAGCTGCTGCCCATAATCCCCTGACTATAATATTGATCCATAAAATTTAAAAACATTGTTTTTAAGAGATGTTACCTTATTAAATATGCATTATTTGTAAACTACATGGAACAAAAAGCTTTCAAAACATAGAAACCTATCACAAGAGATCAAATTCTTATGCAAACAGGATAAGGTACATCTCATACCTATCATCTAGTCTTTTACTGGAGTTGTACTGAGGATGCTTTTACTAAGCATCCTAAAGATCAAACTATATCTCATTATGTTTATTCAATTAGAAAACAGTTATTTTACTCACTTATGCAATAGTACACAGAGTATTAACTACTAAATAATACCAGTATTGAAACTTGCCTCACGATTATTTTTATTTGAACTTCACTGAAAAAGATGAGAATAGGATAATAATAATCTCTTAGATTTAGGAAGGAGAATAATATGATGGAAAAAGAACTAGACTGAAAATGGTAAGACCTAGCTCTATCAGTTTCTACCTTTGTGACTTTGAGCAAGTCAAGTAACCTCTCCAATCTCAGTTTCCTCATCTGTAAGTAACTCTTTTTTCTTTATTGTAAAAATGCACCAACTCTATGTTGAAGAATTCCAAAATCCCCTTATCTCACCATCATCTATTGACTTTCTACCTCACCCTCTCCCTTCCTTTACCAAACTCTACTCTTAATCCAGACATGACCATGACCTCAGTGTACCAGTTTTCTACCAGGTCATGTCCCCTGTCCTAGTCACTCTCTCCTCTTTTCCCCATCTTGACCACTTGACAAGTCAGTTCCAACTACACAAAATTCTTGAGTTCCTGGGCCCTTTATCATATCATTTATTGTGCCTTGCTAAGCTTCAGCTTTGGATCAAACTTCCACCACTTTTGACCCTACACACATACTGTTGAATGTACGTGGAGGAAATCATACAACTGTGTAAAGTGGGTCCATTATGAATTTATGTTACACAACCTCAACTGGGCTCTCACTGCCTCTAGGCAATCCTTCTACATCTCTTACTAACTCACTATCCCAATATCCACAGCAGCTCATCCAAACACTTTCATCCCTCCCCAAACCTCCCAAGGTTTTCTGACATCCACCTTCTCATCTAAGAACCTTGACTCATATTTTATTGTTTAAAAATTAGGCCATTCACCATGAGCTCCCCTTTTTCCCTCTTCCTAATCTCATATCACTCAGATGACTTTTGCCACTATCTCCCCTTTTACCCCTTTTCTACATAAAGAGGTGGCCTTACTCTTTACCAAGGCCCACAACCTTTATCTGTACAATCCCATTTCATTTCATCTTCTTCAATACATTTCTCTCTCTGTCATCCTTACATTATCACTTATCTTCAATCTCTTCCTTTCTACTGGCTCCTTTCCTATTGTCTATAAATATCCCATGTATCCCCTCATCTTAAAAACCCTTCACTTGACCTTTCCATTCTCAATAACTATTGTCCTATATCTCTTCTACACTTTGTGGTCAAATTCCTTGCAAAGGTTGTCTGCATAGAGATGCCTCCAATTTTCCTGCTTTCACTCACTTCTGAACCTCTTTCAATCCAACTTCCAACCTCATCATCCCATTGAAATTACTCTCACAAAGCTGCCAATGACCTGTTTGTTAATTGTCAAACCCAATAGCATTTTCTCAATCCTCATTCTTCTTGACCTATCTGCAGTTTTTGACACTGTTAATCACCCTATTTTTCTTGATGCTCTATTCTCTCTGGGTTTTTGGTACACCACTCTCTCCTAGTTCTCTTCCTACCTACAAGACCTCTCCTCATTCTACCTGGTGGATTATATCCTAGTGTTCTATCTTAGGCCCTCCTTCTTTTCCTTCTATATTACATCATTTGGTGATCTCATCAGCTCCAGAGTATTTATTGTGTCTATGCTCTCAAGTCTACCTTTTTATCCTAACCTCTCTGATCCTCAAGTCTACCTTTTTATCCTAACCTCTCTGCTGACTTCCAATCTCATATTTCCAATTGCCTTTCAGACATCTCAAACTGGATATCCAGTAGACATCTTAAACTCAACGTGTCCAAAACTAAACTCATTATGTTTCCCATTAAACACTCCCCTCCTCCAAAATTCCTTATTAATGTTGAGACCAATACAATGCTCTCAGTCCCTCAGGCTGGCCACATAGGTGTCATCATCAGCTCCTCGTTATTTCTCATTTCCCATATTCAATCTGTTGGCAACTCCTGGTTTTTTTATGGGGGGAGGAGTAACAAATTTATTAATTTATTTGCCTTCAGTTTTCAACAATCACTTCTAAATTTTCTCTCCCTCATTCCCCTCTCCCTCCCCAGGATGACATGCAGTCTTATATAGGTTCTACCATACATTTCTTTTAAACACATTTTCTATGTTGCATAGAAGAATTATAAAGAATGGGAGAAACCATGAGGAAAACAAAACACAACAAAGGAGAAAATAGTCTGTTTCATTCTGCATTCTGACTCCATAGTTCTTCTCTGGATGCGGATGGCATTTTTTATCATAAGTCTTTTGGTTTTAGGTCCTCACATTGCAGTGAAGGGCTAAGTCTATCAAAAATAGTCCTTGCACACTGTGGCTGTTGCTGTGTATAACGTTCTCCTGGTTCTGCTCACTTCACTCAGCATGTAGGTCTTTCCAGGTTTTTCTGAAATCCACCTGTTCCTCATTTCTTGTAATACAATAGCATTCCATTACATCACACAACACAACTTGTTTAGCCATTCCCTAATTGATGGGCATCCCCTCGATTTCCAGTTCTAGGCCACCAAAAAAGAGCTGCTGTAAATAATTTTTGTACATATGGGTCCTTTTCCCATTTTTATAGTCTCTTTGGGATACAGCCCTAGAAGCCTAGGCTTTCTAGGTCAAAGGATATGTAAATTTTTATAGCCCTTTGGGCACATTTCCAAACTGCTCTCCAGATTTGTCAATTTCTATTGATTTGACCATTGTAACCTTTTAAATATGGTCCCTTTACTCTTCTGATATTGCTACCTCCCTGGCACAGGCCCTCAGCAATTTAAGGTTGAACTTCTGCAATTACCTGCAGGTGGATCTGCCTGTCTCAAGTCTCTCCCTAATCCATCCATCCTCCATTCAGCTGCCAAAGTGATTTTTTCTAGGTGTTTTTTAAAATTTATTTATTTATTTTAAACTTTCAACATTCATTTCCACAAAATTTTGAGTTCCAAATTTTCTCCCCATCTCTCCCCTCCCCACAATGCCATGCATTCTGATTACACTTTCCACCAATGGGCCCACCCTTCTAACATTTCTGTCTTCTCTTATCCCCATCTTCTCTCTTATCCTGTAGGGCAAGATAAATTTCTATACCCCATTAGCTGTATTTCTTATTTCCCAGTTATACGCAAAAATAATTCTCAACATTTGTTCCTAAAACTCTGAGTTCCAATTTCTCTTCCTTCCTCCCTCCCCACCCATCCCCACTGAGAAGGGAAGCAATTCAATATATGCTATATGTATAGTTTTGCAAAAGACTTCCATAATATTCATGTTGTATAAGACTAACTATATTTCCCTCCATCCTATCCTGCAACCCATTTATTCTATTCTCTCTTTTGACCTTGTCCCCCCCAAGAGTGTTTACTTCTAATTGCTCCCTCCTCCCACTTGCCCTCCCTTCCATCATCCCCCCACCCCACTTATTCCCTTCTCCCCTACTTTCCTGTAGTGTAAGATAGATTTTCCTACCAAATGGAGTGTGCATGTTATTCCTTCCTTGAGCCAAATGTGATGAGAGTAAGCTTCACTTTTTCCCTCTCACCTCCTCCCTTTTCCCCTTCATTGGAAAAGCTTTTCTTGCCTCTATTATGAGAGATAATTTGCCCCATTCCATTTCTCCCTTTCACCTCTCAATGTATTCCTCTCTCACCCCTTAATTTTATTTATGATCCCTTCCTATTCAACTCACCTTGTGCTCTTTGTCTCTTTCTCTATCTCTGTCTCTGTCTGTCTCTGTCTCTGCCTCTGTCTGTCTGTCTGTCTGTGTCTGTCTGTCTGTCTCTCTCTCTCTCTCTCTTTCTATATGTGTGTATGTGTGTGTAATCCCTCCAACTACCCAGATATGGAGAAAAGTTTCAAGAGTTACAAATATTATCTTTCTATGTAGGAATATAAACAGTTCAACTTTAGTAAGCCCCTTGTTATTTCTCTTTCCTATTTACATTTTCATTCTTCTCTTGATTCTTGTGTTTGAAAGTCACATTTTCTTTTCAGCTCTGGTCTTTTCATCAAGAATGCTTGAAAGTCCTCTATTTCACTGAATGACCATTTTTTCCCCTGATGTATTATACTCAGTTTTGCTGGGTAGGTGATTCTTGGTTTTAATCCTATTTTCCTTGGCTTCTGGAATATCATATTCTAAGCCCTTCTATCCCTTAATGTAGAAGCTGCTAGATCTTGTATTATCCTGATTTTATTTCCACAATATTCAAATTGTTTCTTTCTAGCAGCCTGCAATATTTTCTCCTTGACCTAGGAATTCTGGAATTTGCCTAAAATATTCCTAGGAGTTTCTCTTTTTGGAACTCTTTCAGGAGGTGATTGGTGGATTCTTTCAATGTTATTTTTTCCTCTGGTTCTAGAATATCAGGGCAGTTTTACTTGATAATTTCATGAAAGATGATGTCTAGTCTTTTTTGATCATGGCTTTCAGGTAGTCCCATAATTTTAAAAATGTCTCTCCTGCATCTGTTTTCCAGGTCAGTTGTTTTTCCAATGAGATATTTCACATTATCTACCACTTTTTCATTCTTTTGGTTTTGTTTTGTAATTACTTGGTTTCTCATAAAGTCATTAGCTTCCAACTGTTCCATTCTAATTTTTAAAGAACTATTTTGTTCAGTGAGCTTTTGAACCTCCTTTTCCATTTGGCTAATTCTGCTTTTTAAAGCATTCTTCTCTTCACTGGCTTTTTGGACCTCTTTTGTCAACTGAGTTAGCCTATTTTTAAAGGTGTTATTTTCTTCAGCATTTTTTTGGGTCTCCTTTAGCAAGCTGTTGACTTGCTTTTCTTGGTTTTCTTGCATCGCTCTTACTTCTCTTCTCAATTTTTCCTCCATCTCTCTTACTTGATTTTCAAAGTCCTTTTGGAGCTCTTCCATGGCCTGGGACCATTGCATATTTATTTTGGAGGTTTTGGATGCAGAAATCTTGACTTTTATGTCTTCTGATGGTAAACATTGGTCTCCCTCATCCACAAGGATGGGAGAGAATACCTGTTCACCAAGAAAGCAATCTTCTATAGTCTTACTTTTTCCCTTTTTGGGGCATTTTTCCAACTAGTTACTTGACTTTTGGGTCCTTTGTCAAGAGTAAGGTATACTCCGGGAACATGTAAGATCTCAGTTCCTGCAAGGTGGCACAATCAAGTGGGGGAGTAGTTTACTCCCTGGCCAGGCTCATGGCTGAGATTCAGATCAGCTGCTCAATTCCTCAGCTTTATGCTGAATGCTCCAACAATGGAACTATGGATGTGGCTGCTGCCTGCTGCCAAAGTGATTTTTCTCAAGTGCAAACATGGTGCAACAATCCACCACCTCCCACACTCAGTGAACTCTAGTGGCTCCTTGGCACCTCCAGGATCAAATACAAAATTCTCTATTTAGTGTTGAAAACCTTTCATGACTTAGCCCCACCCCTCTACCTTTCCAGTCTTCTTGTACCTTACTCCCTGCCATGTACACTCATTCCAGTGACAGTGGTCTCCTTGCTGTTCCTGGAACAAGATACTCTATCTCTCAGTTCTGGGCATTTTCTCTGACTATTCCTCCTGCCCGGAATGCTCTCCCTCTTTATCTCTCCCTGCTGGATTCCTTGGATTCCTTCATGGGCCACTCAAAATCCTGTTTTCTCTGGGAAATTTTTCCCAACTCCTCTTAATTCTACCTCCTTCCTTATTTTAATTACTTCTTATTTATCCTATATACAGCTTGTTTGCATATATGTATATGTTTGTTGTGTCTCCTAGTTGATTGTGAAATTTTTGAGGACTAAGATTATCTTTTGCCTCTTTCTCTATTCTTAATACTTAACATAGTGCCTAGCATATACTAGGGGCTTAACAAATGTTTAATAAGTGATTGACTAAGTAATCAGAAGATCCCTTCTAACTTCAAATCTGTGAATCCTATAATTCTATTATGCTTTAAGGTTTGTAAAATGATTTGCACAAATTTTTCATCCTAGCTTAAAACTCAACAAGCTTCCTATTTATACTGGAAAAAAGACATAAAAGATGCTGGAAATAAGGAATCTGGGGGGCGGAACCAAGATGGCAGAGTGAGAGCAACGACTCACCTAAGTTCTTAGACAAACTCCTTCAGATACCTCTAAAAAGAGGATCTAACCAAATTTTGGAGGTGCAGAATCCAATAGGAGACAGACTGTGGCAGATTCACAGCCCAGGACAGACTGGAAGGTCGACAGGAAGGATCTGTTCTATGGGGAGTGAGCCCACAGCACACAGCACAGCGCATCCAGCACAGCAGAGCAGGAAAGCCCCAGGGAGGTCTGAGGCAGTAGCAAGAGGAATGACTGAGCAGCAGTCCAGGGTGAGAGACCAGAGGAGCCAAGTGAGTGACAGCCACTGAGCCCCAGATATCAACTGCAGCAGCTCCTGAGGCTTTCAGTCTGAAGATTTTTTTTTTTTTATTGATCTGAGGGTCCGGGTATTTATAGACAGAGGGCATTTATAGACAGAAATTGCAAGCCTACGTGACATTCTGCTTGTCTCCACCCTAGTGATTAAATCAGTCTCATAAGATTTATTATTATATTAGTATTAGTATTATAATGGATAATCACATCTTATGAACACCACCACCACAATAGTTTCCCTTAAAGTATCCATTAAATTGTATGTACAGATAAACCAATTGATACAGAGGAAGCCAATGCATCTTTTCTGTCTTACTTTCAACATTAACTGATTAAAAGTTTGATCAGATACAGACAGATACCAGCCTTCACTTTTGATAGGCATTAAAGCAAACCTAGGACACATAATTACAGATATAATGCTAGTGCTAGCTGTATGAAAATCAATGTATCTATATCAATTTGTTTCCCAAAACCCTTAGACTCATATGCTACCATTACTTCCTCTATCTTCCCTCCCCATTTCACTACTCATAACCCAAGGCAGATTATGTACAAAAAGTGCATATATCTTCCTCTCAATCACTTCCTTCTGCTGCATTGGTCAGCTGGAGGGTGCCCAGAAGCAGAATGAGTGTCTTCGTTGTCCTGTCAGTCCCATGACAGGTTCATTGTGGTCTTGGCTTTTTTTTTTCTTTCCTCTTTTTCTTGATCCTTATCTTCTCCAATGTTTCTTTCTGGTTTCCAGATCATTTCTTCACCATTTCCTGTGGAAATACAAGCATACCTTTGCCCCCATGTTAACACAGGGCCTGTCTTTGTGTTGTTCCATTTCACTCTCACTTTTTTCCAATCAGTGAAGTGTGTTTTGCCTTTTTGAAATTTTTGAGCAGGCATAAGCTTCTCTCTATCTGGTGTCACATATACAACACCATGTCAACTCTTCTTTCCTTATTCTTTTGCTTTCTCCCCCTTTCTTTTTTTATTGAAGGAGAGTTTTTATGTCATGACTGTGACATTCTACAATGGCTTGACCAGTAGGATTATATGGGATGCCAGTTCTATACTATATTCTGTATGACAGACAGAACTTAGTAAAGGCTTGACTAGTTTAAGCTGGACCATCATCTGTTTTTATAATTTATGGAATATCTAGAGTTGCAAAACACCTAAACAGATGATTGATAACAAATTTTGTTGATTCCCCAGTCAGTGGGGTGGCCATAGTATAACTTGAATATGTGTCTAGTCATATGAAGGTATTTATTATACCTTCCAAATTCTGGGACATGTGTGACATCCACTTGCCATATTTCAAGAGGATTGCATCCTCTAAGATTGATGGATGTATTTGATGGAGCTGGCAAAAACGGAATGCAATGTGGACAAGACGTTACTACAATGCTTCTTGCTTGCTCTCTAGTAATATGAAATTGCCTGCGAAGCATGGAAGCTGGCTGATGAAATTGTTATAAGAATGCTGTGCTTCTAAAACTTGACAGTATGAGCAAGCTATCTGCTTGTCTATTTCCCTCTGAAATAGGCCCTGACAATTGTATATGGGATGGGACCCAAGATCTTTTGGAGTAAGGGATGAAGGTCTCAGCTTCTGAAATTGCTTCCTACTGAGATTGGATGTACAGCTGTCCCTGCCTAGATAGGTCTTATTCAAGGGGTATGTAGCCTGAGCAGTTATCTGGAAGTTGTTGGCTTGCACTCTGGAAAAGACAAACCTTAGTTGTCTTGTCACAACTTGGAATTCCAAGGGGGCCACTATCACCGAAAGATGAGTCCCTTTCCTGGATCAGGTCCCTGTTGAGACACCATATGTAGTGGATGGCCTGCATCCCTACACGGCTCGGTGATGTGGTGAAGAAGAAAGACACAGGAGGTGGAAGAAGAAAGACCAACTCCCCAGTCTGAAGATTAAACATTTGTAAGTCACCTACTTGAACTTCCAGGAGCCAAAATGGTGGAGTGCTCATCAAATGCTCTCTCCTCTCCCCTTGTTGACCTCGAAAGAACCATAAAATATTTCCCCCAAAAATCCTGGATCAGTGGGAACAGTGAAGGGGCAAACAGTCTCATAACACTTGAGGCTAGGAAAATAGCTAAGGGGGATTCCTCTTACTGTGGCAGAGTTAAACCAGAAAGAGAGGGGCCCCAGGGAAATGGAAACTCACATGAGGACCCAGGCATGCCTCAGCACTCCAGGGTGAACGGGAAGACAATAGGGCAGCCAGGATCACCGACCCCTGAGCTTGCCTTTGCCTCAGCTCAGCTGAGGAGATCTCCCATGACCAGACCACCCTTCCCTCACACTTAGCAAGGTAGCCCCAGGGCTGATCAGGGAAACACAAAACAAAAAGATAAAAAGGCACCCGCCCTTAGCTTTTTCACCCCAGTCAGCTCAACACCAAGTTCTGAAGCTTCTAACTGAAAGAACCAGAAGTCACAACACAAATCACCACCATGAGCAAGAAAAAGCAAAGCAAGGGAGAAAAAAAACTACAGAATCTTTCTATGGGGTCAAGGACCAAAAGAGGAATACCACAGAGGTCAGTACTGAGACTGTAATCCCATCTGAAACTTCAGAAGGGACCGTGAACTACTCGCATGCACAAACTGAAACAAGTGAAACAGGAAACAACTGAAAAAGGAAATAGAAGAAAAACTGGCCAATGATTTCAAAAGTATAAAAAAAGAATTCCATGAAGAGAACATCTCTTTAAAAAGGAAAATTGAACAAATGGAAAAGGAAGCACAAAACCTAACTGGGGAAAATGGACAAATGGAAAAGGAAGTAGAAAAAGTAACTGGAGAAAATAATTCCTTAAAAGGAATAATTGGACAGATAGAAAAGGAGATATTAAAGTTAACTGAAGAAAACAATTTGATAAAAGTTAGAATTGGGCAAGTAGAAAATAATGACTCTATGAGACATCAAAAATCAGTCTAACAAAATCTAAAGAATGAAAAGGTAGAAGAAAAAGTAAAATATCTAACTGGAAAAACAACTGACCTGGAAAATAGATCCAGGAGAGAAAATTTAAGAATTATTGGCCTACCAGAAAGCCACAATGAAAAAAAGAGTCTGGACACTATCTTCCAAGAAATCATCAAGGAAAACTTCCCAGAAGTGCTAGATCCAGAGGGCAAAATAGTCATAGAAAGAATCTACCGCTCTCCTCCTAAAAGGAATCCCAAACTAAAAACCCCAAGAAATAGTACTGCCAAATTCCAGAACTATCAAGTGAAGGAGAAAATACTACAGCCAGCCAGAAAGAAACCATTCAAATATTGAGGAACAACAGTCAGGATCACACAGGACCTTGCAACTTCTACATTAAAAGACCGAAGGAATTGGAATATGATATTCCATAAAGCAAAGGAGCTGGGACCATAACCAAGAATCAATTACCCAGCAAAGTTCAGCATAAAATTTCAGGCAAGGAGACAGACATTCAATGAAATTAGGGATTTCCAGACCTTTCTGACAAAAAAGTCAGAACTCAATAGAAAATTCGATCTTCAAACACAGATCTCAAGAGAGGCATAGAAAGCTAAATGGGCAAAAGAAAAACTTGTTACTCAGTTTGAGCAAACTGTTTCCCTCCCTGTAAGGGAAGATGATACTTGTTAATCTTGAGAATTGTACATCTATTATGAAATATAAAAGGGATATACATAGAGGGAATGGGTATAAAGCAAATGGTGTGATGATAAAAATATGATTTAAGCATGTGAAAGTATTGTAACAGGAGATGTGAAAAGGAGGAAGCAGAAGATGGTAAATTACATCACAGGAAGAAGTACAAAATTATAGTAGAAGGAAAGGGGAAAGAGATGAGCATTGTTTGAGAGGTACTCTCATCTGATTTGGTTCAAGGAAAGAACAATAAACTTAAGTATATAATTCTAACTAGCTATAGGCAGTAGGAGGGGAAGGGGGAAGAAAGGGGAGGGGAAGCTAAAAGGGAGGGAAGGAGGAGTAAGGGTAAAGGGGAGTAAAAGGGAGGGAAGCTGAAAGAAGAAAGGGAAGACTGCAGGAGGTGGTGGTGAAAAGTAAAAAATCTATTGAGGAGGGGAAGGGAGATGGGAGAACTAAAAGCACAAATGGTGGGAAAAAGGATGGAGGGAAAGACACAGATTGTAATCATAACTATGAATGTGAATAGAATCAACTCTCCCATAAAAAAGAGATGGATAGCAGAATGGATTAAAAGCCATAATCCAACAATATGTTGTTTACAAGAAACACATTTGAAATGGGGGGATACACATAGGGTAAAGGTAAAAGGTTGAAGCAGAATATACTGTGTCTCAGATGATGTAAGAAAAGCAGGGGTAGCAATCTTAATCTCAGACAAAGCAAAAGCAGAACTAGATCTAATCAAAAGAGAGAAGGAAGGAAACTATATCCTGCTAAAAGGCACCATAGACAAAGAAGCAATATCATTACTAAACATGTATGCTCCAAGTGGTATAGCATCCACATTCTTAGAGAAGAGATTGGGGGAGTTGAAGGAAGAAATAGACAGCAAAACTATACTAGTGGGGGACCTCAACCTCCCCTTCTCTGAACCTGATAAATCTAACTTCAAAATAAACAAGAAAGAGGTTAAGGAGGCAAATACAGCTCTGGATAAGGTAGATATGATAGATCCCTGGAGAAAATTGAATGGGAATAGAAAGGAAAATACTTTTATCTCAGCAGTACATGGCAGATATACAAAAACTGACCATGTTCTAGGGCATAAAAACCTCACAGTCCAGTACAGAAAGGCAGAGATAGTCAATGCATCCTTCTCAGATCATAATGCAATAAAAATTATATGTAATAAAAGGCCATGGAAAGATAAACCAAAAATTAACTGGAAACTAAATAATCTAATCCTAAAGAAGGATAGAAACAATAGAAATGATAGAAACAATCAATAATCTCATTCAAGAGAATGACAATAATGAGACACCCTACCAAATCTTATGGGATACTGCAAAGCAGTTCTTAGGGGAAGTTTTATATCTTTGAATGCCTACATGAATAAAATAGAGAAAGAGGAGATCAATAACTTGGGCATGCAGCTGAAAAAGCTAGAAAAAGAACAAATTGAAAATCTCCAAGTAAATACCAAATTAGAAATACTGAAAACCAAGGGAGAGATTAATAAAATTGAAATTAAGAAAACTATTGAATTAATAAATAAAACCGATTGCTGGTTTTACAAAAAAACTAATAAAATTGATAAACTTTTGGTCAATCTGATTTTAAAAAGGAAGAAGAAAATCAAATTACTAATATCAAAAATGAAAAGGATGAATTCACCTCCAATGAGGAGGAAATTAAAACAATAATTAGAAATTATTTTGCCCAACTTTATGCCCATAAATTCAACAATCTAAATGAGATGGATGAGTATTTTAAAAAAAAATACAAATTGCCCGGATAAACAGAAGAGGAAGTTGAATACTTAAACAATCCCATCTCAGAAAAAGAAATTGAACAAGTCATCAATGAACTCCCTAGTAAAAAATCTCCAGGGCTGGACTGATTTACAAGTGAATTCGATCAAACATTTAAAGAACAGTTAATTCCAATACTATATAGACTATTTTTGAAAATTGGGGAAGGAGGAGTCCTCTCAAATTCTTTTTGTGATACAAATATGGTTTTGATACCTAAACCAGGAAGAGACAAAACAGAGAATAAGGAATCTGAATGGTGTGGCAGTGGTGATAAAGGGTAAAGATACTCAGGATCAAAGTTCTCAGATGGTTCACAGCTTCTTACCTGGGAAACAATATTTTTTGACAAGCCAGGTGGACAAAAAGGATGGCCTGGGCCAAAACATGGATCAGAGTTTGAGAAATGGGAGCAATTTTTAAGGCCACCCATTTCAACCTCCTCATTTCACAGTCAAGTAAGCTGAGAAAGACGTTTAGTGACTTGAATAAAAGTAACACTGCTCAGGGTTGATATTTGCGCAAAGCCTTCTGACTAAATAAATCACTCTTCCCTCTGCACTGGATGTCATTATCAGTCACTAGGCCATAGTACAATGGCAGTATTCCCATTCAGATTTCTTCATAACATCATGTGGCTTGTCTTCTCATCTCTTGTAGGAATCATTCTTAAAACATTCCTAACCAGTGGTCAACCAAGCCCTGTTTGAATGTCACCAGTAATGAAAAACTCACTCCCTGATTAAGCAGCCTATTCCATTACTGAATATTTCATTGTTAGGCAGTTCTTCTTTAAAGTGAACAGAATCTGTTTCCCTATAAGGTTTGCCCATTATTTCTAGTTCTTAAGCTATACAGAATATGTCTAACCCTTCTTTCACATTACAATCATTCAGCTATTTTTAAATCACTATCATATTCCCCTTAAGTTTACAAACATCTCGTTATCCTTTACTTAATTTTCATATACCATGATCTCTAATCCCCTCACTCTTATCAGTTACTCTCTGTCACAGGTGGAAAATTTGTGCTAAATTTGTGACCATAGCTGGACCCAATATTCCATAAATAGTCTGACCAAAAAGGAGGACTAAGGACTTTATTGAGCTGGAAATATCTAATGTCAGCACAATTCTGTTCATTCAGATTATATTAATTCATTTCCCAATGAATACAAAATTCTCCTGTGATGTCCTGTACCCTCAGCTACTGTTTCCTTATTTTGCTGGCCTCCTCCTAATGTTCTACAACTCACCAAGGTCACAGTATAGGGGATCTAATTAATAAGCCACTATTTAGGACACCAAATCCTTGGGGATGGTTCTCTAAAGGAATAAATATTTGTTGAAGAAAATCTCAAAAGATCCTGGAGGGTGAAATGCAGGATGCTACCTGATAAGAGAGAAGTGATCTCTAGAAGTAGGATGAAAATAGAGGGAGTCAAAGATCAATCATGAGAAGAAAGTCAAGATTACAAAAAAATAGCTTCTGGAAGTCCTGAAAGTAGAGGAAACTAAATGAATGACCCCTACCACAGCGAAAGGCCCTAGAACGGCAATATGGAATTTACAACCCTTTTTCCCCAAGGACCAGAAACAAATTCACAGAAGGTTTTTTAAAAACATATTTAAAAACATTTTTAAGCTATGACTGCTTGGTCTAATCTCTTTTTCTTTCTTAGCTATTATAAATAGAATTTCTAGCACAATGTCAAATAACTGATAATGATAGATATCCCTACTCTACCTCTAATCTTTCTGGAAAGGCTCTTAGTTTTAGATAGCTACTATTTACCATATTGGGGTGTAGGATTTGTTCAGGGAGGACCGGTACCTTTGGTGTGATAGCTGCTGAGCCCTTTTCAGGGCTCCTTTCACCTTTGGTGCCCACCTGTTCCATGGAACTCTCACCTGTGGCTCCAAGAAACTGCAGCATGTGCAGCAGCCACACCCTGGTAAACCATTTCAGCAGATGGGCCAAACCAGGTTGAGGGTAACCAAAGGGTTCTCAAACCCATTGGTGAGTTAGGGAAGTGTTTACACCAAGTATGTGAAGACTTCATCTGGTGGAATGGGTGGATGAGAACAATTTATTCCAATGGCCATGAAGGCAGATGAAGCAGGCCACATGCAATGCTTAGAGCACCCAAGACACGAAGGTTATCCACTGCATCCTGAGCCATTGCCAGCCATCTTTAGTCTGTCCTGCCACTGGACTAAGATGACTCAGGAGGAGAGAGTGAGGCTGACCATTTTGTGCAACTCTGCCTCACTTAAATCCAATTTATGCACGAATCAAAAGACATCACCCCTACCATTTCACTATCATGTCTCAAAGTCCTGTGGCAACAGGCAGGTGATAAAGCAGCAGGTGCCGATACACTGGGGGCTGTAGTAATGACCCTGCACAAAGGCAGTCCAGGCCATAGGGTCATTTCTCACTGGAAACAGCAGTGGGAATCGGCAGCCCCCTGAGTGTCTGAGCAGCCTTTTAAGGATTGCACTGCTTACCTCCTGGGGTGAGGAAGGGGGCTAAAAAAGGTGCCCTAAACATTGCCTGCTTACCCAACCCTGGCCGGATAACCACAGCAGGCAGGGAATCCCACTATTCAGTCAAAACACACACACAAAAAAAAATGTGTGAAAAAATCTGTAATGATTCCACTCACCATTGCCACATAGAACGTGTGCACACTAATAGACAACACAAAATCCAGTAGACCTGAAAGAAGAACTGCTCTTATTGCAAGAGAACTCAACAGGTATCACATCCAAATAGCAGCCCTGAGTGAAACAAGATTGGCAAATGAAGGCCAGCTTACTGAAGTTGGAGCTGGATATACCTTTTTCTGGAGTGCGTGCATTGAAGGGGAGCGCCATGAAGCTGACATGGGTTTTACAATCAAAACTAATCTAGTCAGCACTCTGGTATGCCTGCCAAAGAGAGTGAATGATAGGCTCATGACAATGCAATTGCCACTCGCAGGAAAATGCCATGCCACCATCATCAGTGCCTATGCTCCCACTATGACAAACCCTGATGAAGTCAAAGAAAAATTTTATGAAGACCTAGAGACCCTTATCATCAATGTGCCAAAAGGGAACAAGCTTATAATACTGCTAGAGTATGCTCAGACCACCAGACTTGGCAGGGAGTCCTAGGGAGGAATGGAGTTGGAAACACAACGGCAGTGGTCATTTACTGCTGAAGACTTGTGCACCAAATGACCTTCTCATCACTAACACTGTCTTCCATTTGCCTAAACACAATAAAACTTCGTGGATGCACCCTTGCAGCAAACACTGGCACCTAATAGATTATGTGATTATAAGAAGAGACAGACAAGATGTGAGAGTGACAAAGGCAATGTGTGGTGCAGAGTGCTGGACTGATCATAGACTTATCCTTTCCAAGCTCAATATTCACATTGATGAAAAGCGCCACCCCTAAGGCAAAATGACTACCAGAAGAACTAATGTCAACAAATTAGAGCTCTTCTCTGAGCATGAACAGTTTGCTGCTGACTTGGAGGGAAAGTTGAGTCAACATAAAGTTGGCAACAGTGGAACAGAAAAGGAGTGGGCAGCTCTCAGAGATTTGGTGTACAGCACTGCATTTACTCATCTATGTCAGAACACTCTCAAACACCAAGACTGGTTTGATGAAAATGATGAGGAAATTCAGAAGCTGCTAAATGAAAAATGAGAACTCCACAGGATTTACCAGCGGGATAGCTCATCCACCTCTAAGAAGGCAGCATTTAATTCCATCAAAAGCAAAGTACAAGCAAAGCTTAGAGAGATGCAGAATTTCTGGCTCAGTAAGAAGGCAGATGAAATTCAGCTTTATGCTGATAGTAACAATCCAAAGCACTTTTATTATTCCCTGAAAACTATTTTTGGACCAAAAACCTATGGTGTTAATGGAGCCACATTGATTAGTGATAAGGACATGATCCTAGAGAGATGGACTGAACACTTCCATAGTGTTCTCAACAGACCATCATCAATCAATGCTGAGGTCTTTAACCATTTACCTCAGGTTGAAATCAATCCCTCCTTAGCTGAACTTCCAACTGAAGAAGAGGCTTTGAGGGCCATTAGCTTCCTTTCATGAGGCAAAGCACTGGATGCTGATTCTATTCCAGCTGAGATTTACAAGGTAGGGGGATCATTGCTCATACAAAAGCTGACTGAAATTTTCCAGGTTATATGGCAAGAGGAGGTTATCCCCCAGGAATTCAAGGATGCCTCCATTTTTCATCTCTATAAGGGTAAAGGGAATAGATTGCCCTGTGACAATCACAGGGGGATCTCTCTCTTAGTCATTGCTGGCAAAATTCTTGCTAGAGTCCTCCTTAATAGGCTGATCCTTCACCTGGAAGGTGCGCATATACCTGAGAGCCAGTGTGGCTTCAGAAAGGGCTGAGGAACACTCAATATGGTGTTTGCTACCTGACAACTCCAGGAGAAATGCCAGGTCTGTACACATTTGTGGATCTGACCAAGGCCTTTGATACTGTTAGTCATGAGAGCTTATGGAAAATTATGTCAAAATTTGGTTGCCCAGAGAAGTTCATCAATATTGTACATCAGTTTCATGGTGGCATGTTTGCCCAGTTTCTGGATAGTGGACAAAGCTCTCGTGCCTTCCCAGTCACCAATGGAGTGAAACAGGGCTGTGTGCTTGTTCCCATGCTTTTTAGCATGATGTTTTCAGCCATGTTGACAAATACTTTCAATGAGGACGAACATGGCATCAAAGTCAACGACAGTACTGGTGATAAGTTCTTCCATTTGAAAAGGTTATAAGCCAAGACCAATGTGGAGGGAGAGTTGGAGCATGATTTTCTGTTTGTAGATATATTGTGCACTCAGTGCAGTCTCTGAAACTGAGATACAACAAAGTATGGATCAATTCTCTGCTGCCTGTGCTAATTTTGGCCTAATAATTAATATTAAAAAAATGCAGGTGCTTCATCAGTGACTGCCACACCATCCATACATGGAACCATCAATTACAACAAATGGAGAAGTTTTGAATGCTGTGGATAAGTTCACTTACCTTGGTAATGTACTTTCCAGGGATGTACTCATTAACAGTGAGGTTGATGTACACATTGCCAGAGCTAGCTCAGTATTTGGGAGGCTCCGAAGAAAGGTTTGGAAGAGAAGAGGTATTAGACTGACTACCAAACTGAAGGTCTACAGAGTCATTGTGCTGACCTCATTGTTATATGCTTGTGAAACATGGACAGTCTACTAGAGCCATGCCAGGAAACTGAATTGCTTCCATTTGAACTGTCTTAGGAAAATTCTTAGGGTCACCTGGCATGATAAGGTACCAGACACTGAAGTCCTTGCTTGAGCTGAATTGCCAAGTATTCAAACTATACTTCAGACAACACAACCCTGATGGGCTGGCCACATTGTTTGAATGAAAAATGTATGCTTGCCAAAAAGACTATTTTATGGAGGACTTGTATGGGGCAGGTGATCATATGGTGGCCAGAAGAAACAATGCAAGGACACTCTCAAGGTCTCTCTCAAGAATTTTGAATTTAACTGTGCAACATGAGAGACACTGGCACAGGACTGCTCAGCATGGCGTGCTCACGTATAAGAAGATACTGTAATAATAATAAAATAAAATTTAAAAAAAAAAAGAAGAAGATAACTGTGCTCTTTGAGCAAAGCAGAATTGAGATAGCACAAAGTAAACGCAGGATGCACAAATTTGGGATATCCATCCCAAATATTCAAATGGATTATCTGTGCCCAACCTGTGGTAGAGCATTCTGAGCTCATATTGGTCTGATCAACCACAGTCGGACACAATGAAATTTCACTTTACAATGGTGATGTCATTTTGGTCTTCTTCGAAGATGAAGAACAACAACCATTTACCATATTAAGGAAAAATATGTTTGTTTCTGTGTTTTTTTAATATTTGAAACAGAAATGTTATATTTTGTCAAAAACCTTGTCTACATGTAATGATTTTTATTGTTTTTATTATGAAGATGGCATTTTATGTTCATAGTCTTCCAAATTTTAAACCAAACCGGTATTCCTGGTATAAAGCCAATCTAATTATAGTGTACAATTTTAATATGTTGTTATAGTCTCTTTGCAAATATTTTATTGAATATTTTGTATCTATATCTATTAGAAATTTCAGTCTATCATTTTCTTTCTCTCTTCTGTCTCTTCCTAGTTTGGGTAGCAAGACTATATTTATATCATAACAGTAATTTGGAAGGTCTATTCTTATCCTAATTTTGCAAATAGTTTGTATAATATTAATATTAATTTTTCTTTGAATGATAGAATTCACCTATAAATTCACCCTTTTCTTTGGGAATGGATTTATTTGTAGCTTATTTGTTTTTCTAAAATTGGGCTATTTAAATTCTGATTCTACTTCTGACAATTTAAGTGTTTTTCTATTTTTATAAATCTTAAATTAAAAGTTTGTTAGCATAGAATTGGGCAAAATAGTTTCTAATAATTCCCTTTATCCTCACTTAATTTATTATGAATTCTCCTTTTTTCATTTATAGTATTGGCAATTTTCTTACTTCCTTCTTTTTAAAATACCAAATTGGATAATGGTTTATTTACTTTAAAAAAAAATCTCCTGGTTTTATTAATCAATTCAGCATTTTTCCCCCCTTTCTATCTTATTCTTTGATTTTCAGAATTTCTATTTTTGTATTTAGTTAGGATTCAGGGATTTGTTACTTTTCTAATTCTTTAAAAAAATTGCATGCCTAATTCATTGATCTGTTATTTCACTCTTCCTGCAATGAAAATGCTTAGAGATAAATTTTCCCCTCATGACAGCTTTTGCCGCATCCCAAAATTGTTGCTACATTGTGTCCTCGTTATTTTGTTTAAAAACATTATTTCTGTAATTTGTTCTTTCACTTACCAATTCTTTAGAATTAAATTAGTCTCTCAGTTTGAATCCTTTATTCAATTTTCCTTTATTGATTATATTTTTTATGTTTCAGTCACCAAAGGTTATGTTTGATATCTCTGCTTTTCTGAATTTTTAGAAGGTTTTTATGTGCACGGTCAATTTTTGTAAAGGTATCATAAACAACTGAGATATATATACATGTTGCTATCTTCATTTCAATAATCACATAAAGTCTGTTATATCTATCTTTTCTAAAATTCTCTCGGTTTCTTTCTTCTTTATCTTCTATTTAGATTTGTCTGGGTCTGAGAGGGGCAGAATGAGGGACCCCAACCATGAGAGTTTTGATTTCTATCTCCTGTTATTCAATTAATTTTTTAAGTACTTAGATGTGATGCCATTCATGTTTATGGCATATATGGCATCAAATAATGCCATTCATATGAAATAACACTATTTGTCTATAGTGCCTTTATGCAGAATATAAGATCACTTGTAACTTTTACCCATGTCCATTTTTACAGTAATCTTGACCGAAATCATGATTGTTATCCCTGCTTTTTGAGTCTTTATGAAGCATAACAAATGTTACTCCAGCTCTTCATTTTGTCTCTGCATAAATCTTTCTGTTTCAAGCATGTTTTTTCTTATAAACACGTTGGTGGATTCTGTTTTATAATCCATTGTTACCCTTTTCTGCTTTGTGAGTTCATTCTTTTCACATTCATAGTAACAATTTTTATTTATGTGCTTCCCTCTATTATGCCCTCATTTTTCTCTCCCCCCACCCTTCTTTTTACACAGTATGTAGTGAAAAAGATATGTTATCAGTATTAATTAGTGATCGTTAATTGAAGAAATCTGATTTCACTCCCCTTACCATCCTCTTGCTATGTCTTATCTTTGTCTTTGGACAGCCCTACTTCAAAGTCACCCAAAGGTTGGGAAGACTTAAATTTCTGCCTTCATGTTCAAGGGATTTTTTTTAAAGATAGTATTAATTAGGTTTTGTATCGGAAAAAAATAAATATAAAAAAGGTAAAAAGGGAGCAGAACTATACAACTTTGGGTAAATCACTTTATCTCTGTAAACTATAGGTCCTTGTCTATAAAATTAAATTAGTAATATCAGATCTACAAACCTCTAGGAGTTTTATGAAGACCAAAGGGCAATAATGTATATGAAGAATATATAAGGTTAATGAGGTATTAGACATTATTCTTGTTAATGACAGAGTTAAAAGGAGAAATACAATTTTGTGAGGGTTGTGAAGATACTGTTGGTCAGTTCAACTGTTTCATGTCAGAGCAGCCAACAGCTTTCCAAGCCTAGAAGAGCACTTTTCAAACACTCTAATTAAGGCAGATCTAAGCAAGTCCAAGTCAACCAAGATTCCTCCTCCAATTTATTATTGAAAACACAATTAGCTAGAGGCAGTGGAAACAGCTTTGTAAAATCAAAGGCCAGGGTATATCTTAGAATCACTTTTTCAAGTGGCAGCCTCATTAATATTAGAGGAGGTCTGTGTGTCTGGAAGGTATTGGATCAGAAGAAAAAGCAAAAGATGGCTCCTTGGGCCTCTTGCTCTCCATTTGGCCCAAACCATCCATTGGTGACATAATCTGTTCCAACCACCTTTGGGGAATTCTAGTTACACTCAGCAAAATATCTGAGCTCTGTTTCCCCATTTCTAATTCAGCTAAATATTAACTTTCCATTATCCTCTCCAAGAAACACCTGCAGCCTGGGTATTTCAATGGTATTGTAATTTCTCTCCAAATTTTTCTTCCCCTGTTTTTCTTTTATGGGCAAATCCAGGAAGTCTTTTGTTTAGCTTCAAATAAGATCACTATTCTGTTAAACTAATAAGAGCGTAAGATATGGGAGAAGAGTAACAGAATGGGACTCTGGAGACCTGCGTTCTAGTCTTAGCCTGCCATTAGTTGTGCAGGACTCTGACCCAGAGATTTTTGATCTTTGTATTTATATCCCTAGTGCCCAGCCAGTGCCTGAAATACAGTAGGCACTAAATAAATGCTCATTTATGAATTGTGGCAGAACTGGGTTGTAAGTTGTTTACCACAATGGCTGAAAGTTGCAGAGAAACAGATATTAGGTCTACATAAAGAAAATCTCCTAGCAATTTGAATTTTGCCAAAGTGGAGTGGGCTGCTTCAAGAGGTAATGAGTTCCCCTTATTGAAGTACAGGTTAGATGGCCACTCACATCAACTATAGATAAATGACCTCTAACCTTGTTTTCAACGGAGATTCTATGACTATATGACCATGCACAAGACACTTTAAATTATCTAGCTTCTACTTTCCTTATATATGTATATAATCATTTAATCAATATTTATTAAGCACCTACTATGTGCCAGGTAGTATGCTAGATGCTAGAGATACAATGACAAAAATTTAAAATCCCTGCCCTCAGGGAGCTTACATTCTATAAATGTAAATGAGGATCCTAGGATTAAGTACGTACAGAAATTTTAGAAATCAGCTAGTCCAACTCCCACCTCACTTCTATTTTACATATATAACTCAGCATATGAGAAAAAGGAATCCCAGAGATGCTCAACGACATCTGCAATTAAGTATAGATGATTTCTAAAGTTTCTTTCAATTCACTCTATGAGTCTATGATTAGACCTTGCTTTTTTCTCTAGACTTTGACTTCCTCCTCTATAAAATGAAAGGCTTATACTAGGTGCTCTCTAAAATCTCTTCCAGCTCTGACATTGTATGTTCCAACATTTTCCACTGAATGAAAGGCATTGCATTGTAGTGGAAAGAGAGTGGGATTTCGAATTAGAAGTCCTGGGCTAAAATTCTTAAATCCCTCATTTACTAGCTGTGTAGTTTTGCCCATGTTATTTCTCCTTTCTGAGCCTGCATTTTTTTTAGCTGTAAAATGTGGATAACAGTCCTTGCATTCCTTAACTCTCCAAATTGTTGTATGGAAAGAACACTATAAAACTTAAGACATAGTAGAAATACTTGAAGTGGCCTCTCTGAGCTATTTCCCCAAATTGCTCCTGAACTCACAGGTTAGATCTCCAGAGACTGACCTGGTACTTTGATTCTAGGCATAATTGTGTGTGTGTGTGCGCACGCAAGCATGTGTGTGTGTATGAACTCCTAACACTAACTCAAGAACCTTGATCAATGTGCTTCACTCTAACAATCAGCCAGCAACCATATTTAGGTCTTAGAAAAGACATTTACTAATGACATCGTAAGAATGTCTACAAAACGTTAACCCCATAGAGTTGGGGTGCACTCTCCTAAACTATACACAGCATCCATTCAAATAGGGGATTCAAACTTAGAGTACAATGGTAGTGAGGCAATTGTATAGGATAGACTTGCTCTCCTGGTGCTTCAGGACCTGGAATTACTTTGTTTCTGCATTGAGTACTCCCACAGATCATGCACTTGGATTCAGCACCTCAATTAAGTGGATTGCTTGCCTAGGTTTCTGGTATTTGTTTCTTTAATTAGCCATCTCTCTTCCCTAGGGAGCCTGTTCCTCAGTGCTTCTGTCCATAAGTCACTACCTTTCAATATCTATGTCTATCTGGAATGTGTGTTTCTGTTCCCTCAATTGTGCCTCAAACTCTTTTGTACAGAACTTTTTAAATTATAGTATAGGTAATCTCCCTTGAGACAAGATTCTGCTAGATACCAAAGCCACTGTGTGGGGGTAGGGAAAGGTGGGAAAGAATAAAGGGGTCCCCTCCACAGAGCACTTATAAGCCTGGTCTCCTTCAAACTGAACTCACCATGTTTAATGATGTACAACCTCAAGGGCGTGGCTAATTTGTTTGCTCAATGACTTTGCTTCCTTTAATTCACTTAAGAGACTTTCCAGGTCCCTTCTAGCTCTAACATTTTGTTTTCTAACTACAACTACAAAATAACTTGAGAATGACTCACAGACTCCAACCACTATCTTCTCCTCCCCTGTGACTCTCCTGACCCTGTTATAGCATCGTTAGGGCTGGGGCCTCCACATGATGTGACATTCATGATGAAGAAGCCAGCAGGGAGTTGTTAACAGCTATAGTCATCTGGAAATACAGCCTTTAAAGGCAGAGAAGCTTGTCTTGTTAGGTTATTTTTCTTTCTCTTTTTCCTTCTTTTTCTTCTTCTTAAATATGATGATATCAGGCCCTGCAGGGTCTTCTTGCCTTTTATACTAACCACTCCATGATACCATTAGGAAGGCTATTCTGTAGCACTGCCTCAAAATATGACACAATTCCCTTCCCTAACCCATTCTGAGATTTCTCTGAACTTTCCAAATGATTCAAAAAGCCATGGCAACTATGGGAACTAGGCTAATAGCTCTCCTACCCTGAGAGTTCATGAACCACAAGGACCTCCAAAGGTCTCTTTTCACTTAGCTCTTCAGTCTGACCTGGTGATGATGATGGGGGTGGGGGGGCAGTCCCATACAGATGACAGAGCCATTAGCCAGGGCAATGGGATGAACAGACCTTTCATCAGTCAAAACACTGACTGTTACTAGCATGACGCTAGAGTGGTGATGATAATCCTTGTACTACCCTCCTTACCAACTTGTTAAAGGAAGCAGCTAGAATGCTGTAATGGACAGGACCCTGGGCCTGGAGTCAGGAAAAACAAAATTCAAATCTGCCCTATTTAATAGCTCCATGACCTTAGGCAAGTCATTTAACCAGTCTCCCTCAGTTTCCTCACCTTTAAAAGAGGGATGACAATAACACCTACCTCTCAAGGTTGTGAAGATAAAATGAGATAATATTTGGAAAGTGTTTGGCAAACTTTAAAGTGCTATATAGATGTTAATCGTTGTTACTAAAACTTAAATTACTCAGATCATAGAACATGAGGACTGGGAAGTAATTTAGGAGGTGACCTTGGTTCAATTTCCCTCATTTTACTAATTATAGAACTCGGGCCCTGAATGGTTAAAAAATTTTTCTTGAATCCATGCAAATAACAGACCACATAGGTATATGACATTATTGCCTATTACTAAGCACAGTCGTATGCATAAAAAGAATTGATATGGAGCATTTTAGATCATTAAAGATTGCATAAAAGTAAACTGTATTATAATCAATAGCAGCTCTTATCACTATTTCAGAAAAATCATTCCTATCTTATTCATCATAGTTCAGAAATGGTCCTGGGACAAACCATTATCTTGCCATTATTCTTAAGTTCTCTGGACCATTCCTTGAGTGGATAAAATAACTGCTTTTCGGAGTTAAGTAAAATTATTAGGATTTAAGTTCATCTTCTGTGAGCTTGCTGAAAGCATCCTCAGTACAATTCCATCAGCAGACAGAATGATGAGGATAATGTGTACCTTATCCTGTTCGCACATGATCTTTATTTCTTATTCTAGGTCTCTATATTTTGAAAGTTTTTCATTCCACTTAACTTAGAGATTATAAGTTTTTGGCAGGGTGATATCTTTTTTTAATGATGTATTTCTAGAAGCATGTATTATCTCTCCCTCCTCATCCTCCCCAAATAAACAATAAAAATGAAAAATTAAAACCCTAATAACAAATATACATGGTCCAAGAAAAAAATTTCCATGCTGACCATGTACAAAAACGTGAATATGCATGTCTCAGTTGTCATGTTGTCTATCACCTCTCTGAAAGGAGGTAGATGTGCATTGAATCTGTAGTCCTCTGGACACTTGGTTTAGTTCTAATTTAATTGAACTGATCAGAATTCTGAAGTCTTCCAAAGTTGTTTTTCTCCTTAATGTTCTTATCGTTGTTAAATTGTTCTTCCAGTTCTGCTTATTTTATTCTCCATCAGTTCATAATGGTTTTCCAGGTTTCCTCTGAAATTACCCACTTCATCATATGTCATAGCATAATAATAATGTATTACAACGAAAAAACATAACCTTTTTAATCATTCTCCAGGAGATGGGAACCTCCTTAGTGTCCATTTCTGAAGTACTACAAAAAAGAATTGATATATTCTTATTCATATATGTGATATGGTGACTTCATATAACCATAGTCAATAAACATTTATTAAACATCTACTATGTGCAAATGCTGGGGGCACAAATGGAAAAAGGAAGACAGTCCTTGCCCTCAAAGAGCTTGCAGTCTAATAAGGAAAGATAACACATGAAAGAAAGCTGGGAGTGGGGAGAGAGGAAGGGCAGGGTCCCCAGAGGGTACCCAGTGCAGAGGCATGATTCTCATGGAGTCAAAATTTAGCAGCTGACAGTAAATTAAGTTAAATGGAAAAGTCTGAAGCCTCTAATAAAGGCAGGCCTTTATGGGCTTTGCTCTATCTTTCACCTCTCCAGTCAGAGGGGAGAGGCAACTGAGGGTGCTGAGAAGGAACTGAATATTAATGCTGAATCAATCTCCAACATGCTGAAATTTCAGGTGCTGATCATATCCAGGGGGAAGGATGATATTTGTGGAACTGAAACCGAGCCGAGCAGCTGATGAACATCTATTAAAATGTTCGTACTTTTTTTATGGATTAACAGCAATACCAGGCTGTTGCAGGCAACAATTTGGTCCCCAATGACGTTCTATTTCTTATATAGTTTATTAGTTGAGTTCTCCAGGACATTTTGCTGTATGCTACAAGAACTTATTTAGTGCATGGGAATTGTTCTTTGTCCTTTCATAATATAGAGTCAGCTTCTAATGTATAATTCTACTCACCAGGTCATGTCTTCCTAGATATTATATCTTGGTAATGATTATCTGGTTGTATTTTTATGGAAGTCAGATAGAAATGGTTCTGGTACAAGTCACTATCCTGCTATTAATATTGTGTAGACTACTGCACAGGTAGAAAAATGACCACATTTTCCAACTAAATAAGAATATTAAAATGTAAGCTCATCTTCTGTAGATTCATTAAAAGCATCTTTGGAACAAGTCCAATTGCAGACAGGGTGGTGGGGATGATATGGACTCTATCCTGATCCACATTCTTTTAGTCTATTCCATTATCTATACATACATACATACACGCATATATACATACATACATAGGTAGATACATAGATTGATGCATAGAGAGATGTATAGATTGATACATAGAGAGATACATCGAGACATACATAGATTGATACATAGATAGATACATAGACTGATACATAGATAAATATTTTAGACGCTTTTCATCCCACGTTGTTTGGAGATCACAAGTATTCAGTGTGGTGACAGTCATACAATGTTCTTAAATTTTTATGGATTAGTGTTATATTCCTGTAGTTTGGGGCAAACTTGCTCTGTCTGCATGTAATAATGCTCCAGCTCTAATACATAAATATTTGTTGAATTTTCAAGGACACTTTGAGCTTTGTATTTGTACTAGAGAGATTTTTCATCTGCCAGTTGATGAAGAATAGCAAGCTTCTGGTTTTATAATCTTAACTATGTAACTCGTTGGTGTTAAATTTTTGCAGCCTGCAGTGACACACTGAAGTTTCCACCATTATTATCATTATTTTTATTTCCAGATTGTAACAGATCTAGAGCTTTGTGTTCAAGCCCAGGTACTATTATGTAACATTATATGGTACTATGACTACCATAGGGAACTGAGCTGGACAAGAAGAAAATTGAAAGGTTACTTTACATCTCTCCTTGGAACAAGTTCTAAGTAGCCTATAGTTTTACCAAATGAAGAGTTCACAAAGCCCTGAAACCTAAAAGTCCCATCATCCCATTCTCCCAACTAAAGGTCTCACATCTGTCGTATGATATCTACTGCTGTGGAGCATAGGAAGAGAGGAAGAAGAAAAATATGTCTGCATCCCCTTGTCACAAGTAGTATTGTTCTGTCTTTATCATTATCTGTGTAAATCTGAACAAGTCATCTCACCTCTCTGAGCCTGTTTCCCAATCTGTAAAGTAAAGAGGCTCACTCAAAAGCTCTGTGAATATTGACATTCTATTTATTACTCTGTGATGTAACTCAGATATTTTAAAGATACATATAGCAGAAATATGTTCTCAGCTGCCCTATTTTTTGTCAGCCACCTGCTCTGGACCAGCATTGAAGGACTCAGGCACCTTAGAATAAAGCAACCTCAGTCTCAAGTTCTCAAAGCCCTAGCTACCTCTTTTGCTTTGTATTTCTTTCCTAGTTATAGGTGACTGAAAAGCAATCCCATGATAGACATCTCCAGCATTGGACTCAGTCAGGTGAGTTTGAGAGCTTGGGTGCTCCAGGAGCTCCTCACTGACAGTTACACCATACACGGAGCTTATTATTTCTTGGACAAGATGAACACCAGCAAAAGGATGAGCCCAACCCCTGGGCTGGCTTGCCAGATGTTTTGGACCTAGAAAGAATAGTTTAGATAGTGCAGAGCTGATGTGAAAGTAAAATATTTATTTATGGTCCCCAAAATTGTTTCATATTTTTGTGTTTTTACTATCAACCTCTCAGGAAACTGTAACAGCAGTTATGCTATTACTGCTGCTTGTTTAAATCATTATTAATAGTCATTTGTGTCTTTTGTTGGTCATTTAAAATCCCTAAGGAAACAAATAGCTGTCCTATACCTAATTTACATTGTACACTGAGTACTCTCATATTCTTCCCTTTTGAAGAGACCCTAGACATGAACCAAATCTAAGTTTTAAGTATTTTTCCCAGGACTATGTGACTGGGGTATAAAGAGCCAAAGAGTATGAAAAAAGATCCTGATTCCTCTCTTTAGGGGCTGGAGTCCCTGAGAACTGAATTTGATCTATGTTTATTCATGGAACTAGTGCTAAGAGGGGTCCTTTAATGGAGAAGAAAAGACCACATAATCCCAGACCCAATGTGTTCTGTAACAGCTATTATTTGTGTTGTTACATGATTGAAGATCTAACTAAAAGCAAGTAAATAATGATGAATATAAAATTGTAACACAGACCAAGAAGAATCATGCCAGGTACACTAAAGCCCAGAATGAGCTGAAGCTAGTGATGCTAAGAACAATAATAGAAGTTTTTAAAGCTATTCTCTGAGCAAGAGGGAGCTAAAAAAAAAGGAAAAGACTGCTACTTAGGCAGAGTGGGATGATAATGCTACTTGGGCAGGGTGGAGTATTGATCAACAGTGGGAAAAAAGGGCAAAAATATAATTTTGCTTCTCTTTTTCTACTCCCCCCCAAAAACACCTTTATTTATTTGGCAGACAAAAACACAAGGTACAGGCACAAAAGATACAAAGAGAAATCTAATTGTCTAGTGAAATTTACCCACTACATTTCATTTCTATTGAGCTCCAGTTAAGCATCCTTAACTTCCCTAAAAGCTATGCTGTCTTTAATCCACTTTCTTTTTTCCAGTGTGTATATGATCAAAGCATGGCCTTAAATACTGCTACCTTCTGAATGATCCTATAAAAAAAAGCCCAGGGTGACATGATACATAAACAATATCATCTCCTGTTATAGTGGAAAGCAGTAGAGAAGAAGAAATATCTGCTTTGATATGAAATCCATGTATGTAAGCTAAGCAATTGTGAGAGCATGTATAGCTGAAACTGGAAAGAAGGTAACAAATTGGCATCAAATGCAGTAGAATTGTTGGTGTTTCTGCAGGTACTTATTCTCATTATCAGTGAGAGTGGAATGATCACATTTGGCTTCTAACACTTCAGTGTCTGATGTGTAATTTAAGAAGCAGAAAGAGTCCTTAAGATGAACACAGGAACGATGGATGGCCCTGAGTAAATAGACACAGAAGAAATCCATGTAATTTTAAAGGCACTAATAATCAATTTTTCAAGATAACTGAAAGGCAAAGTTCCAAAACAATGGAAGAGATCACATATAGTGATTACCCAAAAAGGTGACCAAGACATTGGCAAGGATTTTGCCATATGCTACACGCATGGTGCCTAGCACAAAGAAGGTGCTTGATTCAACTGATTGATTGATCTCCAAAAGAGTCTTCATGAGAATTGTCCTCACACATGTCAAGGATATCCTAGGTAACAATGTGAGAAAGGAACAGGCAGGTTTTGTTATGGTAATGATAATAATAATAATAATAATAATAATAATAATGACATGACTTGCACTTGACTTTGATTTGAGTGAGGGAGGGCTATGCAGGTCACTTCTCCTCCAGAGCCACCTGAATCCAGGGACCAGATATTCATCAGGATGGCTTGAGATGACCCAAGATGAGGCAATTGAGGTTAAATGACTTGCCCAAGGTCACACAGCTAGTGAGTGTCAAATGTCTGAGGTGAGATTTGAACTCAAGTCCTCCTGTACTGGTGCTCTATCTACTGTACCACCTAGCTGCCCCAATAATAATAATAATACAGAATTGAGAGACTATCATGCTTTGGGATCAGTTCAATTGATAGAACTTTGAGATAACATACACTTTGAGTAAAGTCATTTATCCTCTATGGGCTTTAGTTTCCCCATTTATGACATTAGTATAATAATAATCTTCCTACCTCAATGAGCTATTATAAGAAGCAAAGAAAGGAAATATATGTGTACTCTATGTAAACACGATCAGTTAGTATTGTTATTCTATATGGCAAAGCATTACAGAAACGAGCTGTTGTGACTATTGTTGTACATTCTCATATGCTATAGGAATAGAATTTTTTTAAATGGGTCACATTGCCATTACTCCTTGTAGTTTACAAACCATAAAGATATGCAGCCCAGAAAGGCAAACAGCATGCTTGATCTTGACTTACAAAGACCTGAGTTCAAATGCTACCTCATAAGTTTACAAGTTGCAGAACCCTAGAAAAGTCAATTCACCTCTCTGAACTTTAGTTTCCTCATCTGCAATATGAGTATAATGTGACAGAGATTTGAGGTTTGGGCTGGCTAAATTTTGCACAAGAAAGATCAGAAATATGACTAAGTAGTCAATCAATAAACATTTATTAAGTACCTACTATGTGTTTTGTATATGGGAATAAAAAGAAAGAGACAAAAAGCAGTCCATGTTCTCAAGGAGCTCACAATCTTTTGGAAGAGATGACAAGCAAATATGTACAAATAAGCTAGGTACAGGAAAAACAGGAAATAATTTTAAAAGATAGAAGACAACAGAAGAGAAGTTGGGAAGGGCTTCCTGGAGAGAATGGACTTTTAACTGGTTCTTTAAATAAGCCAGAAGGTAGAGATAGGAGGGCAGAGCATTCCAACCAAGGGGGACAGTGAGAGAAAATGCCCAGAGCCAAAAAATGGACTGCCTTCTTGGAACTGCCAGGAGGACAATGTCACTGTATCAAAAAGTAGGTAACAGGAGGTAAAATGTCAGAAGAATGGAATGGTAGAGGGTGACAAAGTTATGAAAAACTTTGAATACCAGAGGATTTTGTGTTTGATCCTGGAGGTAACAGGGACACTAGGAGTATGTTGAGTTAGAGAAGAGGGAACATTGTTGGACCTGAGATTTAGGAAAATCTCTTTGGCGGCTGAATGGAGGACAGATCTGAGGCAGGCAGACTCACTAGCAGACTATTGCAGTAGTCCAAGAGTGAAGTGATGAGGGCCTGCAACAATCAATCAAGCAATAAACATTTATTAAATGCCTACAGTGTGTCAGGCACTATGATAAGCACTAGGGACAAAAAGAGGCAAAAAAAGAAACCCCTGTCCTCAAGGAGCTCATAATCTAATGGGGAAGATAACACCACCAAAATGGTGGCAGTATCAGAGAAGAGAAAGGAGCAAAATATATTCTAGAGATGTCACAAAAATGAAATCAATAGACTTGGAAGACAGATTGGATATGAAAGGCAAGAGACAGTGAAGAGCTGAGGATGACACCTAGGTTGCAGCCTGGAATACTAGGAGAATGGTGGTGACCTCAACAGTGTTCAGAGTTCAGTTTTGAACATGAGTTTAAAATGTTTACTAAACATCTAGATCAAGATGTCTGATAATTTGCAAGTTTGCAAAAGAGATGCAAGACTGGAGGTCACCAGACAAGTTGGGGCAAAATGAGTAGCTTTGAATCATCAGGAGAGAGATGATAATTCAATTCATGGTTGTCAATGAGATCACCAAGTGAAGTAGCAGAGACAGAGAAGACCCTGGACAGAACCCTATGGGACACCTATGGTTAGAGGCTAAGACCTGAATGAGGATCCAGCAAGGGAGACTATCAAGGAGCTATCTGATAGGTAGAAGGGGAACCAGGAGAAAGCGGTGTTCTAAAGACCTAGAGAGAAGAGAATATCAAGAACAGGATTGAGAACAATCTGATGATCTGCTCATCAACAAGTTTCAAAGGCTGCAGGGAGGACAAGGAAAATCAAGGATGGAGAAAACGTCATTGAATTTGTCACTTAAGAGATCATTGGCAGCTTTGGAGAGAGCAGTGAAGATGACCTTGTCCACTGAGCTTAAGTATGTTTCTATTCCTTTTCCCTACCCTTCATTTACATTAAAGAACCAAGGAGATCTGAAGTCAGTAAAATGGGGAATCCTGAACCCCATAACTATTTGACAGCTATTTGCTAAATAGTCCTTTTCTGTTTATAGACTTTTGTTGTTGTTGTTCAGTTGCATCAGAATCCATTTGGTGTTTTCTTGGCAAAGATATTGGGGTGGTTTGCCATTTCCTTCTCCAAATCATTTTACAGATGAGGAAACTGAGGCAAACAGGGTTAAGTGACTTACCCAAGGTCACATAACTAGTAAGTGTCTGAGGCCAGATTTGAACTCAGGAAAAAAGAGTCTTCCTGACTCTAGGCCCAGCATTCTACTCACTGTGCCACCTAGCTGCCCTATGCCTAATAGTCTACCTTCAGCAATTAAAATAAGTAAATAGTACGCTCACTGTGATCTAGAGTGAAATTGCCCAGAGAAATTCCAAGTCTAGAGACCACATCATTTAGTCCAAAGGAAACATTAAGCCCAGGGGGCAGTACCTTCCTGTGTTTATAGTCTAAAGAAGTTGTCATCAGGGGCTCCCATGCCAAGATTCTGAAAGACACTCTGTAAGGGGGTGGGGAGGGAGAGGGGAGAAGACAGCAAGTTTCCACTCTAGCTCCTCTTCCCTTCTCTCTTCTCCCTGCCATCTCCCCTGACCCCCCATCCTCCCACCCCACCAGCCTCCCACCTCCTCTACCCCACCACCCACACACATAAAGGAAGGCCTTTTACTGGTCCATGACTGAGACAGCTGCCTCTGGCTTTTGAACTGAAAAAGCATTATGGAGAGTCTCATGGCCAAACACTGCAGCTAATGCCAGTAGCAGAAACTCTGTGGGCCATGTCTGGCAGTGTCCAAAGGACATGATACACACTGAGTAGGGCATCATGTGGTGGAGTACCATTCAATGTAGCAGAATTCATGAGAAGTGAGAAGGAGGAATGGGAAGAGAGGAAGAGGAGGAAGGAGAGGCAGGGGAAAGGATTCAATCCTGTCCCCCTCTTACTAAAAAATCTGCAATGATTCACTGACAAAATAATGTTCAAATACCTTATCCTGACATACAAGACCCTCTGTAATTTGTCCACAAAGTACTTTTCTAGCCCTATGCCTCACTACTCAACTACAGGAATCAAATTTCCCAGCCAAATTGTTCTCTTAATCATCCTCAAACTCACCCTCATGCTTTTTTCTCTCCATACTTCTTCCTATGTTTGTTCTCTCAACTAGAATAGTGTTCTCTCTGTTTGATGAACTACCATTCATTCTTCAGGCATCAACTTAAATCCCACCTCCTCCATGAAGCCCTCCTTGACTACCTCAGTACATAATTTTAGTCCCCTTCCCTAAACTCCTATATTATTTATTGCCCATGCCATTCATATGGTAGTTATACACTGCTTTTGATTGTCAATTGCCTTTTTGTTCTGCCAACAACTAAACAAGTAGCTATTAAGAGTCTACTACATGCAGGGCATTTTTAGAAGTGCGGAAGGCCTATCCCCAGATAGACTATATTCTAGCATGACAACAATGGCTACTATTATACAACTAATGATAGTTGGTAATAGCAGATAGAGAGCTGATCTTGGAGTTGGGAAGTCTTGAATTCAAATCCTGATATACTGACTATACATACTGGCTATCTCTCAAACTATATTGCAGAACAACTGCTGATCTGCAGCAGTAGAGGGAGCCCGCTCAGTAGGAGCCTCTATATCAAAAAAATCACAAGTACGCAAGATGTGCTGGAGCAAGCAGGGCTTGACCCAGCCAATTGTTTAAACTTCCAGTGTGAGCCTTGGAAATTGCAAATGCTACAAATCAGAGCTTGATTTATTGTTTTGCTGATTGTCTAGACTGAGAAAGTGATGGAGAAAATGTTAACAATGCAGAGTGAGCTTAAGTGTGAGTCCTGCATGCATATGTGATTTTTTTTTTCTAGAGAGTGAGTTTTGGACATTTACCAGCATAACCGTGCATGTAAAAATTTAATAAAATACTAACAACCCACATTCCTACAGTGTTTTAGTATTTACAAAGTGCTTTCTTTATAATAATTTTGAGAGGTGGATAGTGCAAACAATTTGTACATTTTACAGATGAAGAGACTGAGGTTTAAAATATAAATAACTTGTCCAACATCACAAAGAGAGAGCATGAGGCAAAAAAAACCCAAAACTCTCAATCTGAAATGTTTTAACTCTAAACTCAGGGCTCATTCCGCTATGCCATCATGACAATGATGAGCTTCTTAAGGGAAAGGACTTTGTTTTATAAGCCTCTGTATCTCCCATAGTGCCTTGCACAGAGCCTTTCACATTCAGTAAGTACTTGAAGCTTGAATGATTCTTTACAAAAAGATTCATCAAAGGATTTCTTTAAGTGACTGACCTAAAATATGACTCAAGTGAAATTCAGTAGACAGGAGACACACCCCTTTTGAGGGATACATCTATGGCAGAAAGAAAAGTACACCTACAGTTACTTTTCAAATTATTGGCCAGGTAATTCTGGGTTGCTTATTAGCCTCTCAACAGAAACCAGTGTTGAGTAACTTAGACAAAAGTCTTTTCGCATCAATGTTTGGGAGGAAAACACCCTGTCCTAATTTTAGCCACTGTCAATCACATGCTGTGGCCTGTCTGCACAAGAGACCTTCTGGACCTTCTAAATGAGGACAGAATTCTACTAATTGGAGGAAATGCCAGCTCCTGTACCATTGGATGATATAAGCAGCTGCCTCAGCCAAGAATAGCATCCAGACCCAGCAAAGGTTCAATGAGCGCATACAAAGCTGGAGGCACATTTATATTCTGTATTGAGAATACCCTCTTGCCATAATTACTTGGAAAGATCCCACTGAACCAAATGAAGGAATTTAGGCACACGCAGTAAGAAGATCTGTAATTCTCTCTGAATGTGTGAGTACTACATTATCACTACTCTAACACTTACTACCTGGGTGACCATGGGCAAGGGATATGAGGGAGAGGGTACAGAATTTGAGTAGGGGTTGGATTAGATGATGTCTGAGATCCTGTCCTATTCTTCCTATTGCCTCTGAATCTCAACTGCCTCATATGTCAAAGGGGAATAATATTTGCACTGTCTACTTCACAGGGTTATAATAAGCATTGCAAACTTTATGCTTGTTCTGTCATTTTAGTTGTGTCTGACTCTTCGTGACTCCATTTGAGGTTTCCTTGGCAAAGATACTGAAGTAGTTGGCCATTTCCTTCTCCAGCTCATTTTACAGATGAGGAAACTGAGGCAAACGAAGTTAAGTGACTTGCCAAGGTCACACAGTTAGTGTCAGAGCAGCTTTGAACTCATGAAGATGAGTCTTGCAGACTCCAGGCCTGGCACTCTACACACTGCTCCACCTCTCTACCCTTGTAAACTTTGTAGGGTTATGCAAATATTAATTATAATTGTTTATTTTCCCCTGTTGTTAAATGTCTTGGGAGTGTGAGAGATGTTGAGAGGGAAGATGTAAACTGAGAGAGAAGAATATACCCTCACCTAGAACTAATATGGAAATTCCAGAATCTCAACATTTCAATTTAGAACCTTCTGTGGCTCCCCATTACTGACCCAATGAAAGTAAAACTCCTTATCTTGGCATTCAAGGACCTCCCTACCTCATAGTATGTCTTCACCTTCCCTTTCCAGCCTCATCTTACACAATTCCCTTCTATATGTTCTATGCTGTAGCTCAATTAGCCTACCACCCTCACCGAAACATGTTCCTCATTTTCTCACTTCTATTTCTCAGCAAACCATTCTTTTCTACTGGGCTCTCCTCTTCAATCCACCCTCCACATAGTTGCCAAAATGATTTTCCTATAGCTAATGTCTGACTAAGTCACTTCCCTACTCAATGCATTCTTTTGATTCTAGGATCAAATATTGTTTCATCTTTATCTCATCTATTTTAATTTCTATTTTTTGTGTTTTTATAAATAAATACACATATGAGAGGGAGGCAAAAAAGTCTGAAGACTACTGTCCTAGAGCAACATCACTTTAGGGGATATATTCATTCACAAAATCTTACAGAAGAAGATAATGGAAAATTTTAAGCAGTTTTGCCTCCAAAAACAGCAAAAAGCAATAGAAGAAAAAACTAGTTTGCCAAAAGCTTGGCATGAGACCCAACTGAGGTGAATCATCCCAAGAATATTTAAGGATAAAGCTGTAAAGACAACTAACAGATAGAAAGCAGAAAAGATTTGTCAAAATTTCCATAATAAACTGTTTTCTCTGTCAATTGTTGCCAGGCCTAGAGGCCTGAGGGCTACCCGAGTCTTACCTTACCTATCGCAGGTCTTTGGCTGGCCAAACCGGATAAATGTATGAGAGAAGAGACTTTCCGGAGTCGAACAAGGGTTAGGCTTTATTCAGGGTCCTGGTTACATGTGCAGGGGGAACTCTTCCTTAGGAGAGAGAGAGAAATCTCCCAAGGAGGCAAAGATCTTACAGTAAGAGAATGAAAGCAGAAGTGGAAGTGGGGAGAGAGGGGAGAGGGAAGAGCGAAGAGAGGAAAGGGGGCCTTCTGTCCTGTAAGGGCCCCTCAGCGCTAAGAGCGCCTTCGGGCTTTCCTGACCCTACTTAAGCTCTCCTGCCGCATCGTTTGCACCTCAATACCGTGCCTGTTAGATAACAATAGGTGTGCCCAGATCTGGGCCAATCTCGAGGGCAGGGATGCTCTCTCCCATCACGTTTCCCACGGGAAGAGGCGGAAATGCACGAGATAGCTCGGTCTCACACCTCAATTCCCTGCTGTTCCCTGGGGGGCCTCATGAGAACTCTAAGGTTTAGAAGTTCTCACCTTTACCCGCCCGAGACTGTCCACATGGAACTGAGCTTACACCCCCAACAAATTGCAATGGAGCCACAGTATTTCCACAACCACTTATCAGACTCTCATGAGCTCCAGAAGGAAATTGAAAGAAAAGGTAAGAAAGGAAACAAAGAAAGACCAGACCAAGAATGCTCCATTCTGCAATGGAGCTGACACAATTTGAAGGGAATTTAGGAATTGATTCTCAAACTATTTGGAAGAGAAGATACTGAACAACTGAGAAATATCAGGGGCAGGATTGCTATCATTAAAAATGTGATTGAAATGATGTTACTAATGATCCTTTTTATTCTTACTCTCTCCTACACTTCAAAGGATCTGTTATTTAATCCATGTAGATAACCCATCCAAAGGATGCTGATCTGACCCTCATGTGGGTCAGATTCTCCTTCTGTGTAGCTCTTTTCCAGGGCCCCTGAAAATTCTCCACTGATTCCCTTCTCTCATTGTGCAGAGGATGCCCTTCTAGATCCCTTGACATTTCATGGATTCCAAGGGATTCACAGCCTGCCCAAAAAGTATATCTCATCCTTTCTACCAGACCAGTCCACATCTTTTTACAGTTGCACATGTCTTTGATAATATTCTTTAGATTTTCTCCTGTGTGGTTAATTCTTCAGTGTTAACCTGTTACAACTCACACCTACCATGCAACTTTCCATTGCCCATTGAGGTACCTACAGCTTTAATCCTTTGAATACTATGGTATTAATCACTTGCAGACATACAGAATATCACTAGGAAAAGATTAATATTAAAAAAAAAATGATCCCTTGTTTCAGGGAGAAGTTTGGGGGTCATTAAAAGTACCATGCAATTTCCCAAAGACAAACCAAGTTACTCTCCTCCTATTCAACCTAGGGCTAAATTCAAGATTTATCAGCAGTTCCTACCCAAGATTGTCTACTGATTGACTAGCTATATAAATTGTTCATCCAGGGGAATAAGCAGCATTCTCCATTCACTTGGTTTTTTTTTTTCCTGTAAGTATAGTTAGTCTGAATTCTTTAAGGGAGGATAGATCTCATTTAGCAGGCTCTGCAGGGTTTCAGGAATTGATGCAATTAGCACAATGCGCCCACAAGAAGCAGCATCTGAAAGACCTCAGTGCCACCAGGGAATCGCTCTTCCATTTGGACTCTGCCTGTATCAGACATCCACCATGAGAGTGATAAGCACCTTTGGGGAATAAGCTGTTCGATGCTTCACTTGATATTAACAATCAGGGAAGTTTCAAAGTTATTTTCATTATTTGTCTGTCAAAGAAACTTGTATCATTTTCATATATATACTTGTGCGTGTGTGTGTGTGTGTGTGTGTGTGTGTATGACAGTTTGTTGTAGGTGAACTCCTTTAAAAGGGAGCATTTTAATCTTGTGTCAAAATTTAGTGCAGGCTGGGTGTGCACAGGGGAAGAATCTGGGGTGATACCTGGGGAATTGCAATAGAAATATGACGCATATCAGGTTCATGTTCTCCTTTTTGTGAGTTGACATAAAAGCATGTTGTTACCTTATCATCTACTTTCAAAAGAGTTTAGTTTCTAATTTTGGCCACTAAGTGTTGCATGGAATTACATTCCTTATTTCCTTTGTACACATGAAACAACTCTTCCAACCTCTTTATTTGTATCTCTAAAGAGAACTTAAGAGTCATAGCTCTTAAAGGCATCATTTCCACCTAGATATAACTTTCTTATACCTTCTGATTTTATTTACAGCAAGAATGTCAAAGTTAAGATGATTCCATTCCTCTAACAAGTTGTTAACATGTTGATCATTGTACAGGGATCTCACATTTAGACTACTAATAATTAAGTTAATGGTTATAGACATTTTAAGAACTGTATTATTCTTCCAGTTATTATAGGAGTAGAAGATAGGGGGTAGATGGGGGGACACAGAGAAATGAGGGTCATTTTGTATTTTATTTTGTTTCATGAATTGTTGTGGCTAAAGAATTCATCATGAGGTAAACAGTCTCCTAGTGACAAGGACTGCTTTCCTATCTCTCCAGGATCATTATTAGAATCATTTCCACACATGATGAGATTGTTCAATCAAATCAATGGTTGTTTCCTTCCTTCTTAAAACATGTCCTGTACTGGACATTGTTGACCACTCCCTTCTTCAAGATAATGTCTCCTCTCTGGGATTTCCTAGTAAACCCCCTCTCTCCATCCTGGTTCTCTTTCTACCCGCTAACTCTTCTGTCTCCTTGACAAACTCATCTATATCATTATAAAATTATAAGAAATTATAAAAAGGGAACAGACAGGCTTTCACAAATAATATTCTATAGGAGTCCACATCATTATAGTTACACAATTGATTAAAAGTACAGAGAATACAAAATCCCATTATGCTGCTTGTTTGTTGACTATGAAAAGCATTTGATTTGGCTCTACCCATGCTCCAGGCTTTCCTCCAACAAGATGTCGCCTTGTTTGTTCACCAAATGTTTTTGTCACTATCAGGGAGGATCAGAGAATTCAAGAGTCTTGCTCAAAGTTACACAAAGGTAGCAAGTAAAAGAACAAAGACTCGAATCCAGGTCTTCTGAATTCAAGTATACCATTCTTCCCACTGCCTCAGGCTGATCTGCAAGAACCACATAAAGGCCAAAAATGTAAGGGCATAATTTAACAAAAGGAGACTATTAGCAACCTCAGAGAAATCTGTTTCAATTCCAACTGTGTTGCTCCAACTGCTCAAAATATAAATCCAGCAACTCCCTAATACTTCTGGATTAAAAATAAAATCTCTTTTGTCTAGCTTTTAAAGCCCTGAAACCTGATCCTGCCCTATTCTAACTTCAGTATACATTACTCCCTCTGTGGAACAAGTCAAATTGGCCACCCCTCTGTTCCTTATACAGGACATTCCATCTCCTGTTTTCATACCCTTACACTGGTCATCTCCATGCTTGGAAAGTGCTCTCTTCTTGCCTCCATTTTAAAGAGTCCCTGTCTTCCTTCAAGAGAAAAATGAAAGCTAAAAATAATCTCTTAACTGCCAAATCTAATGGAGTTTTTAATGTTCATCCTAGAGGCAAATGAAACAGTAAATGGGGGACAGGACCTGGAGTCAGGAAGACCTGAGTTCAAATATGACCTCAGATACTTACTAGCTGTGTGACCCTGAGCAAGTCACTGAACCTCTGGCAGCCTCACTTTCCTCAAGTATAAAATGGGGGCAGTGACAGCACCTACCTCCCAGGGTTGTTGTGAGGATCAAATGAGGTATTAATTGTAAAGAGTTTAACATAATGCCCGGCACATAGTAGGCGCTTAATAAATCATTGTTTCCCTTCTTCTTGAACCATTTCTTGCATTTGACGTTGGTGACCACTTTCTCTTCTTCAAGACATTCTCTCATCTCTAGGATTTTATGATATTGCTTCCCTCTGGTTCTCCTCCTGCCCAATTCCTCAGTCTCCTTGGTTGATTTGTTATCCATATCATGACCCCTAAAGGTGGGTGTTCCCCCCAGTTCCTTACATATTCTTGCTCAGTGACCTCATCACTCCCATAGTTTTAATTATCCTCTCTATGTAGATGTTTCACAGATATATGTATCCAGCTCATATCTCCCCTGGGCTTCACTCAGTCCATATCACCAACTATCTATCAGACATATCTGAATCTTCTAGAGGCATTTTACACTAAACATCCCAGAGATATCTCAAACTAAATATGTCTAAAACTGAACTTATCTTCCCACACACACACCCCAAATTCATCCCTATTCCAAACTTCCTTATTTCTGATGAAGATCCTTTTAGTTTCCCATATTTGTAACTTGGCATTACTCTTGATTTCTCATTCCTTCCTCATCCCAAACAGCAAATTAACTGCCAAACCTTGCTCTTTCTATGCCTATAACATCTCTTCCATCAAACCCTTCCTCTCTACTCACTTACCTACCACTTCAATTTAAACGTTTATCACCTCTTGCCTAGATCATTGCAATAGCCTCCTAATTGGTGTCACTGCCTCAAGTCTCTCCTTGCATTGCTTGTCTTCTACCCTGTTGTCAAAGTGATTTTCCTTAAGTACATGTAGCAAGACTCTGGACTTACTCTCCCAACCCAAATGCAATTTAGTAGGTTGAGTCCCCAGAGTACATTGGCTATATCTCCCTCTCAGGGTTCTAGGGGTACCCCATGAAGAGCAGTGGGGTTCTTCTAAATGCTACTGATTGGCTGAACATTCTAGTTTTTCCCCAATATCATTTACTAATGTCATTTAGTATCTCTTTGGTATTATCAGTTGATATCTCCATAATATCACTCTTAAGCAATTAACATTCATAAACTTTTACAAATGGATATTTACTAAGAAGCAAGAACAAAAATACAACCACATTCCCCTAAACCCAGACCACACTCTCCCCTCTACCACTTCAGATCCTGGGTAGAGTGGGCTCAAACTTAAAGTGGCTCCTACAAACATCCTTGCCACCAACAATTCACTTCCAGATCTGCCATGGATAAGCGGTATCCTCACTTGCAGAACATGGCACCTTGATTACCAGATTACCTCTGCTGGATTGGGTTGAGCAGTTCACTCTGCATGAATGGCTACAGCTATGGTTCACTAGACTGGCAAACCCTTCTGGCTCTTCCAACCTTTCCATGCTTACAAGATCAGTCTGCCTGCAGTACAATTTCCCTAAGATCAAGACAGAATAAATACAATAAGGACAGAAGAGGCAGCAAAGTCATGCATTAATGATGGAATACCCTACAAAGTGGCCTTGATGGGGAGATGGGGATCTAAGCTTTCTCTCTCTCTCTCTCTCTCTCTCTCTCTCTCTCTCTCTCTCTCTCTCTCTCTCTCTCTCTTTCTCTCTCTTTCTTTCTTTCTCTGTCTCTCTCTGTCTGTCTCTGTCTCTCTCTTACTATCTCTGTCCCTCTCTGTCTTCTTTCTCTCTTTCTCTCCTCACCCTCCCAAAGGCTTATTACATTTTTCATCTTGATTGACATTGGGAAATATAATTTCTCTAGAGGAGCTTTTGGATGCATTCTTGTTTCTATTTCAATAGCCAATTTAAAAGTGGTGTTGTATGTGTGTGTGTGTGTGTGTGTGTGTGTGTGTTTTCTTTGCCACATAGTAAACCTAAAAATGATCCTAAAATACCTGTGTGGGTTCTGAATCAGAGGCAGGGTCATTACATATCATCATACACTTCGGAAAACAGGCTCACCAAATATCCCACATAGACAGACAGCAATTTCTCCACACACACACTCTGAAGACTGGACCTCCATTCCCCATCATACACAGATCTGTGTTCAGTTTTTAAAACTCTTCCCAATCTGGAGCAATCCCAAACTGTCCTTCTCTCTGTTTCTCACATGGGACACTCCAATCTCCATGTCTTTGCACTGGCCATCCTCCATAACTATATTGCACTCCTTCCTTACCTCTGCATCATAGAATACTGTCTTTCTTCAACTCATATATAAGCTTTATGCTCCCAATCCAAGTGCCCTCCCTCTCTCTTGCCTTGCATTTCTTTGAATATATTATGTACATTCTTGTCTTCCTCATTCAAATGTATATTCTCAGTGAGTAATGGTTGTTTTATTTGTATCCACAGTGCCTAGTACAGACCTAACACATAGTAGGTGCTTAATAAATGCTTGTTTATAATAATTAATAATAATATTAGACAAGGAAATTGAGTCACAACACAATGACTACCATGGTCACATAGTGATGGGGTCACATCTGGAACCCTGGCACTTTGAATCCCAAAACCAGTACTTTTGCCATTAGACTTCACATCAAGGACTGCAGCAACCAATTAGAAGCTCACTTTATAATTCAGTCCCAGCAAGTTCCTATGATTTATATATCCCCTCTGGCTTCATGTAACTGTGATTTTGCAACAGGCTTTGGCCCAAAGCAATAAAGATCTGACCTGACCTGATCTATGGAACTCTCTAAAATGACATCAGTAAATCAGAAGCACCGATCCAGACAAGTTGGAGGCTTTTGCTTGTTCCAAGAAAAGAACATTTCATTCTGTTTGCATTCACTACAGTGAATACTGGCTGGTGGTATTTTTAGCTTAAAGCTAAATTTTCCCTGACATAACTTACAGAAATTTATTCTACCACAGCTTTCATGGTATCAAAGACAACTGAAACTCAGGCTTCTGAGCTTGGCCATTGTGTCTTAGTTACTATTCCCAGACCTGTTTTCAAATCTCAGACTCTCGCAGCTTGCCATATGCCCAGATCAGCACAAATAACTAAGGAGAATGTGAAGCAGGTTAGACACATTCCCTTCTCTCCAGAGGCTGGCTTCCTAGTTGGGAAAGCGAGTCATTTCTGGGTGTGCTACACTAGCCCATTCACCATCACCAGAAGCCACTGAAGCTGCTGTCCATGGTAAAACACAGGGAGTCAAATTTGTGGAACTTGGGTCATCATTCCCATTGGAACTTGAAGACTAGTTAGTTCTATACATGACAAAACTCAACTATTTAAGGTTTTTAAATCTTCCCCAAACCAATAGCCTTAATGAGTTTCACTTTGAGGCTGCCAATTGACAAGCCTACAAAAGTGAGGACAGGTGACTCCCTGGGTCAGTGTTTGAGTTGACCTATCTGCAGTAGCAGAGCAGCATGTGTCTGAAAGGTGGAGAAGTTGGATAAGATCCCTTCATGACACAGCAATACAACACTGAAGAACCTAGTTACCTGAATGACTCCCTGAATGCCCATGTTCCTGGAGAAAACATTTTGTAATAGTATGTGACATGAGCTGTCTGAGTTCAGGAGCACAGATAATACCTAGGGGGTGGGAAATGATAACTCCATCTTAATGTCAGCAGTATGTTCAACCTTGACAATGCCTTCTTTCCTATTTTCTCAATTATGCCTCTATGAGGGGTCATAGGACCCTGAAAGATTTCTTCTCTCGACCGCTTCCCAGCATCCTATTTCCCTTCATTCCCAAATATCATCTCAGGAGTCATATCTTTATTCTCATTCCTTATGAGTTCAGGTCCTGTGAATTCTGATTCTCCCCAGGTGCATTCCACCCTTTACTTCCTTTCTATTCACTTATTCTAGGGTGCCTGTGGAACCACCAATGTACTGTGAACAAATACCCCCTAAATCATTCCCCATTCTATCATCATTCCTTCTACTACCTTGTTATAACTGAAAACTAACTTCCTTCTGACATCACTGAATCCTTAAAAATTCTCTCCAATAAGACATCCCTTATCCTTTTCTACCTAACCCCATCTCCACTACTTACAAGTTGTTTTGCCACCATCTCAACAACTTCTCTTGTACAGGACTTTCTACCCATTTATCTCTATCATCCACCTACTTCCCAGATATACTTCCAATCCACCTGAATAACAATATATAATCCAAATTTTCTCTTAGCCTTGGTTACTTCAGCATATAGTGACCGATCCTTCTGGCTCCCTGGAGTCACTGTTCATCTCCAACAGCCTTCATTGCTACTTCTCTTCAGCCACCAAAAGCATGACCATACATCAAAATTGTTCCATATCCAATATTTAAACTTCAAAATGCCTCTCTTTAAACAAAAGCCCTATCCTTCCACTTCTTCCACTCTCTCACTCTGACAGAGCCTATTGTTCACCCTCAGACTAACTTCCAGTTCCTATTCCCCTAGTCTACCATTCCCATCTATATTTATTTATTTGTTTGTTTGTTTCCTTATTTATCTCCCTATTCAGCTAGGAACCCATGGTGAGTCATTTCAATGAATGGTTTATCACCACTATAGAGTGCTTTCTCCCTTTGATCTTCAACCATAAAAGCTAGGCTAATCCTGGATAACTTCTGCCTTCCAACTTTCTCCACCCTTCCTTTCATCTATCTAGCATTGCTAGAAACTGTCACAAGACCATGATGACTGAGACCACTATAAAGTCATGTGTGAAAGCAAGCAAAATAGGATTTTTTGCTGTTTTTGTGATTGAATCTTGCCTTTATCAACCAAGAGTATTTACTAGGAATAAAGTACAGAAACAAGACTTTCTTTAACTAGAAACAGAATATGTGTTTGTATAGTTAATTATTTTAATGTGATTAAAGATCTTCCCCATCCATTAATGGGTCTGCCCATTAAGGGGAGTTTGATTAGGGAACATTTGTAGGAAGGTCCACATCTTTTGTTAATTTTCTCAGGAGGCACTGGTTCTCAAGGGTTCTGATGCCTTCTGACTCTAAAAATATGAATAAATACTCTGAGGGTGAGGTTTTACTTTGGGGCTTACTAATTGGAAGTGTTTGTTTGGCCAAATGAGACTCTACGAAATAGCTAAGATGCCCCCAGCTTTGAAAACCCAGATGTTGGTGCTTCCCTTTCTGGTAACTATGTATGTATGTAATGGTCAGACAGTTGGATATGTCTGTGGATCTATGATGTATATGTTGCTTATGTCAGACAGTTGGAAGCATGTCTGTTGATTCAGATTTCTCTGTATTTTCTCTGAAGTTCAAGGTGCTGACTTTTCCCCTGAACTAAGTGAGTGGTACATGTGGTTGATTAAAGTGATTGTTGACTCTTCAAAAGTTGCTTTCCTTTTAGAAAAGCAGATCAGAGAACCTGTGATAGCAGGTCCTCCTGTGTATGTTGGGGTACTTTCTGTTACATCATGCTATCTAACTTATCAAGTTTCAGAGAAACATAGAATCATAGATTTGGAAGCAGTTGGTGGCACAGTGCGTTGAGTGCAGGGCTTAGAGTCTGGAAGACCCAATTTCAAATACAGCCTCAGACATTTCCTAGCTACATGACTTTGGGCAAGTCTCTTAACTTCTGTTTACCTCAGTTTCCTCGACTGCAAAATGGGGATAATAATAGCACCTATCACCCAGGGTAATTGTGAAAATAAAATGAGATACTATTTGTCAAAAGCATTTAGCAGAGCACTCAGCACATAGTAAGCACTATATAAACGCTTATTGCCTTCTCCTCATTTAGAGATGGAAGGGAACCTTGAGATCATCATTTCCAAAGTACTCATTTCATAGACGAATAAGCTGAAGCCCAGAAAGATTGGTGAATTATCTAAGTTTACAAGTTGTGAGCCTAGGATTTGATCCCCAGTCCCCTGATTTCAAAGTCTAGTACTTTTGCTGGCATATGTTGGCATTGACCAAAATCCTCTTGTTTACTTACTGTACTCTCCATATGACATTTTCTGCAGCAACTATTCCAAGCTTTTTCCTCTTTTTTCAAACTCCCAAGTCTACCTCTGTCTTCTTCACTTTCGCTTATAATATTCTCCTACATTACTGAAAAGAGAGAAACCATTATGGGAGCTCCCTCAACTTTTCTCCCATGTCTTCCCTCATCTTCTCCTTCCTTCCAGTTCCAGGAGAATCCTCCCACCTTCTCTCCTTCCCACCTAAGCAAATCTCTCCACCTATGCCATCAACTTCATCACCTCCCACCACCCACTGGAATCTTCTTCCCTCAATCATCCCCACTTAGGCATCCTCAGTTGTTCTTGCAATACTAGAGGCTTCCCTTCTGCCTGTCCACAAACAAGCTCAGATTTACCCATATAAAAACCCTTACCTTGACACTGCTACCCCTTTAAGTCACTAATCCTATTATTCTACTTGAAAGAATAGTCCTTGACCCTAGCAATATCACTTCTCCCCTCACCCCCATTACTCTAGTAGAAACTATTCTTTCAAAAGTCAATCTTCATTTTTCTTGACTTCTCTGCAGCATTTAGCATTATTAACCACTCTCTCCTTCCAAATGTCCTTGGCTTCCATGCCATAATATTGTCATTTTTCCTGACTGCTTCTTATCTGTCTCCTTTCATGGTATTCATTTCTCTATATTCTCTTCCTTAGCAATCTCATTTGCTCCTAGGACTTCAATCAACCCTTGTAACCAGGCTGCTAGGTGGCTCAGTGGATACACTGATGGGTTTAGAGTCAAGAAAAGCTGAGTTCAAATTTGGTCTCAGATACTTATTATTTGTGTGAACCTGGGTAAATCACTTAACCTCTGTCTGCCTCAATTTCATTATCTATGAAATGGGGATAATAATAGCACCTAACTCCTAGGGTTGTTATGAGAATAAAATGAAATAATATGTGTAAAACAGTTTGCAAACCTTCAAGGCCTAGATAAGTGTTAGATATCATGACTATTAACAGAAGATACAGAATTTTTTAAGGTACAACTAATAACAAAAATGATAATAGTTTTCTCCATTTATGTTTTCTTTCCTTGTCTCAATAAACTGAGATAACCCTATGTATTTAAAAGTTATGCCAGCAGAGAACAAGCTCCAATAGGACCTCAGTCTGAGAAGGCTTGGGGTATGGGCCCTGGCAATGGACTAAGTGCCTGTCATCTGAGGATTAGTCTAAGTTTGGAGAAGCTTGTCACCAGATGATTTTTTTTTTTTTTTTTTGCCACAGCAGTTCATTTACTAAGGCATTAGACTGTGAGTTTCTTGAGAGCAAGGACTGTCTTTTACTTTTATGTCCTTAGCTCTCAGCACAGTGCCTGGCACATAGTAGGTGCTTAATAAATACTAGTTGACTGATAGAAAGGCACAAAAGTGGTTTACAATCTATGGGTAAAAGGAGTACTCACACAATGAATTTATAAATCATTGATGTATTAGATAATAGGATTTAGAGCTGGACCAGGGACCTTAGACAAGAGGAAAGTGAGACCTAGAAAGGTTAAGTGTTTTATCCAAAATCACAGAGGTGGAGTAGCTATGTTGGTGTTTGAATTTGGGTCATTTAGGCTTCAAATCCAAAGCTCTACTACTCACATAAAGTAGTTAATTTTTATAATTCTCTGTGGTTTAGAAAATATATCTTACAAACAGTTCATTTCATCATCACAACAGCTTTGATCTAAAAGGAGATAGATTTTTTTCTTTCATTTTACAGCTGAGTAACGATGGCTCAGAGTCAATGGTGAACAAACATTTATTAAGCACCTTCCTAGGTGCCAGGCACTATGGTTAAGCAGTGCTGGGAATGCAAATGAGAATGAGAAAAGACAGTCCCAACCTTCAAAGAGTTTACCGGGTGAAAATAAAATAGAGAAAAAGCTGAAAAGTAGTCCCTCCCCCTTCATAAAGGGAGGTTTTGGTGGGAATTTTTTGTTCTCCCTCAGGAGAACAGGACAGAGGAGGGAGAGGCAACTGAGAAAGGGCTGAGTACCAAAGGTGAAGCAGTCTCTATGAAAACAAGATTCCTGGTAAAGTCGTAGTGTTCCTGAAGTCAAAACCAAGCAGAGGAGCTGGTGGAAAATGATGAAAGGAGATGAAGTAACATCCCATCGTCAAGGTCACATAACTAATAAGACATGAAATACAGACATAAGTCTTTTGTGCAGTGGCTAGAGCACTCAGACTTGGTATCAGAAGACCTAAGTTTGAATCCTGCTTCAGAACCTTCCTAGCAGTGTGATCATGGACAAGTAATTTTACCATTCTGAGACTCCTTATCTTCATCTTCAAAATGAAGAAAATCTGACTCTCACTAACCTACCTCTCAGGGTTGATGTTGAGTAAAGTGCTTTGCAAACCTTAAAATTCCATTAAAATTAGAGATTATTCTGATTCCAAGCAAACAGATAACTTCCTAAGTACCCTCCCTCAACAGGGTGTGAACAACTACCACTATTTTTTTTCTCCCTTCAATCATTATTGGATGACATCACTCTCAATAAGTCACTTCTAATTCTTCCCATGAATCCACATCAGTAGTCCTTAGGGCTGAAGAATCTGCTTCCTACACATATAGTCCCTCTCACTATCCTTACTACTCTTTACAGAAAGGTCTCATACCTGTTACAGAGTTCTCAGAGCTCTCAATCACCATCAATTTGTTCTCTGTGCCACATTCTTCCACCTTCCAACCTTGCACAAGTGAGAATTCTCTTGTATCTTTTTACTTTTTTAGTTTTCTTTTTAAAGAATTTCTCCCATTCTTTCTTGAAATACTTTTTTTCTCCCTTATAACCTGCAGAACAGAAATACTTTCCTCTGGTTTTCACTTTCTCCTCTAGAATGCTGACCAACTTACACTCTGCAGCTGTCAGTCAATAAGCATTAATTAAATGCCTATTATATGCCAGGCACTATGCTAAACACTTGAGATACAAAAACAGGCAAAAGACAGTCCCTGCCTTCAAGGAGCTCACAATCTGAGGGTAGACAACAAACAAACAAATATGTACAATGTACTATATACAAAATAAATGAGAGATAATTAAAAGAGCGAAGGCACTAGAATTAAGAGGGGTTGGGAAAGACTTTCTGAGAAGATAAGATTTTAGTTGGAGCTTGAAGGAAGCCATAGAAGCCAGTAGGCAGAGATGCAGAAGAACAGCATTCCAGGCATGGGGGAAAGCAAGAGAAAAATGCCTGGAGCAAAAGGTACTGAGTAGAACTGGCCGAAACACAAACCTAGAATGCTCTGAAGCTCACAGCAAAATTATTCTTGTTTTCCTTTTTTTCTTTTTGACAACTCTCTTGTCTAACCATTGAAATTAGCTTCTATGGCAAATTGTCTAATTGTCAGATTGGAGGCTTAAGACAGAAGTGTAATGAGATCCACTCATTTATTTCATCTCTAGCATGTCTAGATTTCCTGTCTGGATATGGAAAGTGAAGGTGATGGCCAAATGAAGAGGCAATGACTGCCTCTTCTGGCATCCACCTTTGAAACGTGGGCATTAGCAGTTGGATACAGACACTCCCTTTGTCCTTTCACTGGGCAATTTCTACTCTCTAGTCATGGGCTTGACTCTACCACTCCAAAGAATTTTCTCTGTGCATGTAGGGGGAAAAGGGGAAGAGAAGAAATAGTTGAGGAAACAATGTTACCCAATAACTCAGCCCCCTACCATATAGCAATGGCATCTCAGGACATAAAAGAATCCCGGATCCAGCTTTACCTACTTTGAAATACTCACAAAAATTAACAAATCAATATCATTAAGATTACTTTTATTTCCAAGTCCCATCTAAGATAGAAGCTTAGCAGCACCTTAGATTGAGGATTTGAGCCTCTGATCTTTTTACATGTACATGAATGTGTGTATATATGTGCATATACATATGTGTATGTATTAAATATATTATATATACACTCACACATCTATATCACATACTACTCACTGCTCACTTTCTTTCTACCTCCGTTTGCTGATAATAAAGCACACCACCAAGAAACTGGGATCCTTTATCTCCATCTAAACTGACTAACTAGGATACTAATTAAAACAGCAAGTAAACTATTATAAAGAACAGGGGGAAAAGCTCCAGATCAGACATCCATTATTTCAGATAAAAAGGGAGAGAGGAAGAGGAAAGAGGCACTTCGCCATCTGCATGAATTCTCAGTCAGGGGCAAGTTCACCATCAATCGGACACACCCCCTGATTCAGCCTTGCCTGTCCCATCTGTCTCAGTGGATGAAGAAGCCAGCCACTGCTGTAGAGCCTGATTGGGCCTCACACCAGCCATGGCCAGCTGCCCCTCTTTCCTCTGTCCCTCAAGCATACCTCTACTCCTTGTATATGGGCTTACCTTGGCAGTGGCAATGGGGGTCCTCTCCCTTTCAAGTCAAGCTCTCAGGGTCCCCTCTTGTCCCTGTGTTGTGGTACACATCTCCTCATGATAACCTCTCAATTACTCCCAAACAAACACTGGGACCATTTGAGATATTTCTCAGAAATTCATGTAACTAAGTCCATAAGCATTTATTAAGCACTTACTAGGTGCCCAGCACTGTGCTAATAGTATACTGGAAATACAGATACAGGTAGAAAGACAGTCTCTGGTCTCAAGATGGGATGGAAGGAAGAGGAGAGATGAAAGTATTAGCATGGAGGCATTGTAGACAAAGACCTGGAGAGACAGGATTGTAGCCTGGGAGAAATGAAGACAAGGGTAGCCTGGGTAAACTCAATAAAATGGAAGTTCTGGAAGGACTGATCAATCAGAGGGAGGGCCCAGAGGGTACTTACAATGCATGAAGCCCAGGGCAAATGTAATTTTCTAAGGTAGAGAAATTTGGGGGGCATTGTGGACAGAGTCCAAGGAAGAGTCAGTAGTGAAGCGTGGAGAAGAATGAACTAGGCTCAGAAACTTCTCTCTCTGCCCTCAGAGGAGTCAGTCTTCTCAAAACCTGGCTACAAATCTTGTATCTATTATCTAATATCCAGACATTTCTCTCTGCCTCCCTGGACACTGACCCTTTGGTCCTCTATTAGTATCTACACACACACACACACACACACACACACACACACACACACACACACACACACACACACACTAAAACCCCAGCAACTTCTCAAGACCCAAATGTATTGCCACTCCTCCTTGAAACTTTCTTCTTTCTCTGCTAGCCCACCTGGAAGTGACTTTTCCTCTGAAAAATCCTCCTAACTTTGTTCCTTTCAGGCTCTCTACAAATGCACTTATGTTCTATTTTGTATTACAGTCTTCCCTTCTCCTAGTAGACTATAAACCCTTTGAGGATAGAATCTGTGTCTTTGTATTCCTGGAAACCTAACAGAGGGTCTTACATATAATAGATGTTTAATAAATGTTTGTTGTTATGAGGAAAGCCTTTGTAAGCTTGAAACCACTAGAGAAATGTAAGCTATTATTTGTTGAACTGAATGGAAGTCAAATAGGTGTAAATTGTATGAATGCTTTACTCCCTGGCTCTAGTTTCCTGGAAGGATATATTTAGTGCTAAATTTATTAATGTAAGACTGAACCAGGGCTATTTCAAAGGCTCTGGGACCAAGAATCATTCCTGGGGTTGTGGTTATGGAAGGAAAATGATGGATATCCTCACTCTCTTCCTCCTTCCCACCCCCACCCTCAACAATTGGAATCAGGTGAAATTAAGCTAAAGTGAAAATCAAGGTCCTCCTTAAAGTGGGATATGGCACAAATGATCAGATTAATGTGGGCAAAGTATGGTGGAGTAGGAAGGAGTTTGGTTGGAGGAAGGAAAGAAGGGCAATCCTTCCCCTTGACTTTAGTAGGGGAGGAAGGTAGAAGTTTACAGATTAATTTTGCACATAGAAATATCAGATCATTTCTGGCATGGATTGAAGAAATCTCCACTCTCCTCCTTATCCATTCTCTTCATGAGTCATTATTAAAAAGCCCAGTTAGTCAGTCACTAAACATTTATTAAGCTCCTACAGAGTGCTAGGCCCTGTGCTAAACGCTGGAGACACAAAGAAAGGTAACAACCGTTTCTGCCCTCCAGGAGCACACAACCCATTGGGGGAGACAACATGCAAACAGCTATGTACAAACAAGATATGTACAGGTTAAATAGGGATTGGGAAAGGCTTCTTATGGAAAGTAGGATTTTAGCTGGGTCTTGAAGGAAGCCAAGAGGTAGAGATGAGGAGGGAAAGTATTCCAGCTATGGTGAACAAAAGTATCCAAAGTCTAGAATTGGAAGATCTCGTTAAAAAGCAGCAAAGAGGCCAGTGTTGTTGGAACAAAGAGTGCAAAGGAGTGCATAAGTTGTAAAAACACTGGCAAGGTGAAGGGGGAGGTTAGGAAGAGTTCTGAATGCTAGAGAATTTTATAATCAATACTGGAGGCAATAGGAAGCCACAGGAGTTGATTGAGAAGAGGAGTTTGGGGGGTGGGGTGTGAAATGGTCAGACCTGTGCTTTTGGAAAATCACTTTGGCCACTGAGAGGAAGATGGACTAGAGAGAAGAGACTTGTGGCCCACAGACCAACCAGGAAACTATTTCAATAGTCCAGGTATAAGGAGATGAGGGCCTGGACCAGAGCAGTGGCACGTCAAAGGAGAAAGGGGAGTATATTTGAAAAATGTTACAAAGGTGAAATTGACAAAACTTGGCAATAGATTGGCTATGAGGGTGGAGGGGATGAAGATAATGAGGAAGAAGGATAATAACTAGGTTGTGAGCCTGGGGAACTGGGAAGTTGGTGGTTGAAAGAAATAGAAAAGTTCAGAGGAAGGGAGAGCTTTGAGGGAAAGATTATGAGTTCAATTTTGAATATATTGAGTTTAATATGTATTCAGGATATCCAGTTTGATATGTCCAATGGGCAGTTGGACATATCCCCAGATACCAGAGCACAGGACTTGAGGTGACTACTGCCCTTCTCAACCCCTGTAATATCTCTGGACTGAATCAATGATTTCTTCTCATTCTAACCAAACTCCTGCCAGAGAAAGCTCAGAACATTAATCCGTGCCACCATCCCATGCTGTGCTCTCCAATGCAGAAGACGTATCATTTTCATCTGGGGGATGGCAGACAAAGAACTATTCAACTGGATCATCAGTCTGGAGAAGATGAGCTTTAGCCAAGTCTCCTAGGGAATCATTGATCACTAAGAAGCTTTCTTCATTCTTCCTCAGAAGAGAATTTCCAAATCCAACATGTTATAGTACTGTCTCTGGGATCTGTATCAGGGACCAGTTACTCCAAAGTTCAAGAGACTTGTCACAAAAGGTAGTTAAAAAAAAAAAAAAAAGAATCCACAACTGGAAAGAAGAAAACAGTCATTCAGTGACGAGTATCTTGCATCACTCCTCCCAAAAGGACAATGTATACAAATCAAATCAAAATACAAATCATCCTACCCTGTTGTGGGCTTTATGCACAGTTTCTTTTAATAAAATATGCAAATATTTTTCAGTAAATTGTTTTCCCACTTTCAGTTCTCTTATCTCTTTATTCATTATTCATGACTTATCTACTCCCTTACTTGAACAGAAGAGAATGAGAGAAAAACCAAAAACAAAAACTAGCCAGACTCAGTAGAGTTGCCTTGGTTTTTGGAAGTCACTTTGTTATTGTAATTATTAGCACAATTTTATACTCCTAAGAGAAAAAGGTAAATATAAACAGTACTTTCAATCTCAGCCTGAGTTAAGAGGCAATCTAATGAACACTTCTTGGATATAAATCCCTACAATAAATAGTTCTACAATCCCTATACCTTACTTTACAATAAGTTGTACAAAAATTTGAATTGCTGAACAAAATAACTTCATTAACCTGTCACCATGTGTTTACTATTATTGCTCTTCTTAAAGTTGCATACATCAGGACTCTGCCAAAAAAAGAAGCAGAGGCACCATAGCGAAGAGTCAGAAGGATCTGGGTTTGAGTCCCCACTGCTTAATTATTACTACATCCAGGGCCATCACCAGTCACCCTGACTTGTGTCTTGCCAGTGGACTCCAAATGACCCTGGAGGAGAGAATAAGGCTCGTGATTTTGTATAGCCCTGCCTCACTTAAATCCAATTCACTTGCAAATCAAGACGTTACCCTTCTGATGTCACTGGTCCTGTTCAAGAATGAAGTATGAACAACAATTAACTTGATGTATAACTTTGGATAAGTCATTTTCCCTATGTTTAAAAATCATAGAATCTCAAAGTAGGAAGTAACCTGGACACTATCTAACTCATACCTGAACCAGAATTCCCTCTACCACATTCCCAGCAAACATTTAACCAGCCTTTGCTAGAAGATCTCTAACTAACTGGGATCCCACAACTTGCCAAGCACCCTATTATACTTTGGGAAAGCTGTAATTAGTTATAGGACTTTTTCTTTATGTCAAGGCTAAATCTGTCTTTCTGCAACTTTTACCCAGCTTCTACTCTTACTTCTGTCCTCAGGTCAAACAGAACAAGTGAAATCCCTCTACCACTCAATAGTCTTCTAATACTTAAAAGTAGTGATGCTGTTCCCTGCCTCCCCCAAATCTTCTCAAGATCAGTGATTCTCAAAGTGTGGTCTGAAGACCCCTGGAAGTCCCCAGGGTCTGAAAGGCCAAAATTATTTTTTAAAATAATACTAAGATGTTATTTTATTACTAAAATACTCCTCTCTTTTCCAACTCTCTATCTGTATGAGACTGGATTTCCTTCATACACCTCAACTAAAATATAATATCACAACAGATTGGATGTAGAAACAGACATGAGAATCTAGCTATCTGCCAGATATTAAAAGAGATTTGCAAAAATATGTAAAACAATGCCACTCTTCTCACTTATTTTTTTAAAAATATAATTATTTTTCATAGAATTATTTGTTAATATGCAGTAAGTTTATTTTTTAAAGAAAATTAATATACATTTGAAAATTTTAAGTTGTAATTTCTACTGTGGTAAATATTGATAGATATAACCCCTATAAACTAAAGCTTTGGGGGGTCTTGAATAATTTTAAGACTATAATGGGGTCCTGAATAATTTTTACAAGTGTAAAGGATCCTTGAGACCAAAAAGTTTGGGGACTGCTACCCAAATCTAAACATTCCTAATTTCCCTCAATCAGTCCTCATAAAGAATAATCTTAAGACCCTTATAAAGAAGTAACCGTCCCTGTCTTGCCTACCTCCCAGTGTTATTAGGAGCAAGGATAATTATGATATTTGAAATATGTTGTTTGATGTTGTAGTTATAAGTAATAGGAGTCCAATGTGGAACCCTTACACTGAGTGATTGTAACGACCATAAACATAGAAACAATGAAAGATAGCCTGTACCTTTCCATTGTCCTGACTCATTCTGATCTTGCATCAAATGTGTGAGCAACTGAGGCTTCTGATCGGACAAATCTCCATGTCGACTGCCACAGGTGTGGCTCAACATCAATTTTTGAGACCTTCATTTTGGATTCAGACCCTAATGCAATTTCTGGTCCCAATTAGGAAACTCCCAACCAGAGTCTGGTATCAATTAGCGAACAGGAAATTTCCACACTACATTTGGCTCTGATTAGGAATTGTTCCTTCTCATATCTGGCATTGATTATCTGTCCTCAACCACACCCATCTTTAAGGTATAAAATCTGCCATCTTGGTAATCTAATGGTATATTCCCAACAAGATCTCTGCTACAGCATATGTCTCTGTCATGTGAGTGACCCTGGTCCTGCATGTGATCAGATCTCTGACTGTATTGCCATATAGTGTTCGTATGCATGTATATGCTTGTGTTTTGCCTGCTTGCTGTACTACATAATAATAACACTCCTGCTCACACTAGTTTCCTGAGTATCAATTTTCTATAAATCCTCAAACCTGGATTTTTGCGCTAACTTGAACCATGAGGTCAGATAAAGTATATATATATTAATTGTAAAGTGTTATGCATTAATAAGAAAGTTATATGCTTCTCACTATTCACATTAACTTTGTAAAATTTAAAAAAAAAAGCCTTGCACCTCAACTGGAATAAGAAAGGCCTGAGAGACAGCAGTGAAAGCACCACAAAGGGGAAACCTTAGCAGGCCTGACTCACAGTGAGAGCATGAAGAACTAACTGTGGGTTTTCTACCCTATGTTCTGCTCTTCTGAGGTCCCTGTTAGCTCTGAGATCCTTTGTGATGTGACTCAAAGACCCCTTCCATGTCCAACATTCTATGGTTCCAAAATTCTAACGTCCCATGAAAGCAGATTGGGAGATGACTGGGATGTTTCTCTTGCTAATATCTCTCCCAGAAGAGCTCCAGTGGCATAGCTCACCAAAACGTCACAATCTCTTCTTTTCTCTTTTCCTGGAAATGAATGACAGTCAGTCCTTCTCTCCTCAACAAGAAAGCTATCTCTCCCTCTGCCTTGCCTCTAATGTATGGAGTGGACAAGCATGCAGCAGTGAACATTTGCAAAAGAGGAAAATTAAACAAAAGTCATCTTCCCAGAAAAGTCTGCTTAAAAAAAGTTTGTTCACATTGCAGAGAATTATCTTTTAAGTCCTCCAGCTAAGCTAAAAGCTTACCCCATTGCTCCTTGGGATTTCTAGTGAATTAATAATGCCACTGATGAATATTCAAAAGTAGGCAGCTATTGTGCCTCCAAGCACATAATTAATTATTCATTACACATTTTTATTCACTGAATTAAAAAACACAGGGTGTTCTGGGAAATGAAGTGTACTTCACTGCAGGGGCATGAAATTCTACACTGTCCCTTTAAGGATTATTATTCTCTATTTATGGTTGCCAAGCAACATAAATGCTGGGCAATTAGATCATGGGTTGTCCCTGAAGACTGATGGGATAATAAGCAGTAGTCAAGTATTAAGTTGACCCTGTAAAGGTCCCAAATGAATAAACCTGACTAGGACCACAGCTGGTGTCTTTTAAATGAAACTTTTACATTAATACAGTACAAAAGGTGCTTTTATCTAAGAAGTTCATGTCAGCAAAACTTGCTAGTTTGCAGTAGAACAGGATGAATGCACTTGTCCCTCAGACTCTTCTTCACTTTCCAAAGTGGGGGAAGGGGAGGAAAGGAGAAATGCCAAGCAGAAGAGAGGTGGCCTACTTCAGATTCCAAGGGTTGCTGGGCATTGATGTCACATGACAGCCCTGATTAGCCAACCAAACTCATTAGCAGGAAGAAAATGCAATTGCATTTGTAACTTCCAAGTCAGAGAGAGGCAGGGAAGTGATGAGGAGGTTGACTTTGTCAGTTAGAGAAAGACAAGGGCCCAGAGGGGAGCAGAGCCCCCCACCCAGGTAGCTGAAGCTGAGAGGGATGCCTCAAGCACTGCTTGTAGATGTTTTAAGCTTCTAGGGTCTTATCTCCAGGGCACATATAGGCCTTCCCACTCTACAGAGTCATGGAACCACAGAATGTCAGAGCTAGAAGGGGCCCTAGAATCACAAAACACAGAACATCGGAGTGAATCATTGAACTGCAGACTTTTGGATCTAAAGAGATTTTAGAAGTCATCTAAGCCAGTCCATTCATCCTACTGGTGAGATCATTTAAGACCCAGAGAGGGAAAATAATGCCCAAAGTCACAGAAGTGGATAAACAGGAACCAGTCTAGGAGGCTGACTAGCCATATAATCTTGAGCAGAGATCACTTAACCACACCTGCAGTGGTGTGTCCAACTCCAACTGGCTAGCAAAACAATCGCTAAATTTTCATTATACACACACACCTAGGAAATCAGCAAAAGCTTCATTTATCTGTTTTGTTGATTGTCTAGACTCTTCACAAAAGAAAGTGATAGAGAAAATGTTACTAATGCATGCTAAACTTAAAAGTGTATTGTGGGTACTTTTATTTCCTCTAGAAAGTCAGTAGTTAAGCATTTACTAGCACTTTCTTGTCAGTGGGCTCCATTTTCCTCAACTAGGTAGTCGGACTAGATTGTCTCAAAGGTCCCTTCTAGATCTAAACCATGATTTTAGATCCTCTGACTCCTGACTCCAGTGTTATTTTCATTATTTTAACTTGCTACCACAAAATCCTTAGTATTCCTTTTTTCCCTTCCTTTCCCCTTTAACTCCTACGATCTCTTTGCTTATAACCATCTCCTTGGGTTTGGGACTTGGTTGTTGTCCTTCATCTTCAAAAAGGACCAAAATGAAATCATTGTAAAGTGAAATTTCAGTGTGTCCAACTGTGGGTGATCAGACCAATGCGAGCTCAGAATGCTCTACCACAGGTTGGGCACAGATAATCCATTTGAATATTTGGGATGGATATCCCAAATTTGTGCATCCTGCATTTACTTTGTGCTATCTCAATTCTGCTTTGCTCAAAGAGCACATCACCTTTTCTTATGTGGGCACGTCATGCTGAGCAGTCCTGTGCCAGTGTCTCCCATGTTGCACAGTCAAATTCAAAGTTCTTGAGAGAGACCTTGAGAGTGTCCTTGTATCATTTCTTCTGGCCACCATGTGATCACCTGCCCCATAGAAGTCCTCCATAAAATAGTCTTTTTGGCAAGTGTACATTTTGCATTCAAACAACGTGGCCAGCCCATCAGAGCTGCACTCTCTGAAGCATAGTTCTAATGCTTGGCAGTTCAGCTCAAGCAAGGACTTCTTTGTCTGGTACCTTATCCTGCCAGATGATCCTCAGAATCTTCCTAAAACAGTTCAAATGGATGCGATTCAGTTTCCTATCATGGCTCTGGTAGACTGTCCATGTTTCACAGGCATACAACAATGAGGTCAGCACAATCACTCTGTAGACCTTCAATTTGGTAGTCAGTCTAATACCTCTTCTCTCTCAAACTTTTCTTTGGAGACTCCCAAACACTGAGCTACCTCTGGCAATGCGTGTATCAACCTCATTGTCAATGTGTACATCCCTGGAAAGTACACTACCAAGCTAAGTGAACTTATCCACAACATTCAAAACTTCTCCATTTGTTGTAATTGATGGTTCCATGTATGGATAGTATGGTGGTGGCTGATGGAGCACCTGTGTTTTTTTGGTGTTAATTATTAGGCTAAAATTAGCACAGGCAGCAGAGAATTGATCCATACTTTGTTGTATCTCAGTTTCAGAGACTGCACTGAGTGCACAATTATCTGCAAACAGAAAATCATGCACCAACACTCCCTTCACTTTGTTCTTGGCTTGTAGCCTTTTCAAATTGAAGAACTTACCATCGGTACTGTAGTGGACCTTGATGCCATGTTCATCCTCATTGAAAGTATTTGTCAACATGGCTGAAAACATCATGCTAAAAAACATGAGAACAAGCACACAGCCCTGTTTCACTCCATTGGTGACTGGGAAGACACGAGAGCTTTGTCCACTATCCAGAACCTGGGCAAACATGCCATCATGAAACTGACATACAATATTGATCAACTTCTCCAGGCAACCAAATTTTGACATAATTTTCCATAAGTGCTCACAACTAACAGTGTCAAAGGCTTTGGTCAGATCTACAAACGTTGTATACAGACCTCTGTTCTGCTCCTGGCATTTCTTCTGGAGTTGTGGGGCAGCAAACACCATATTGACTGTTCCTCAGCCCTTTCTGAAGCCACACTGGCTCTCAGGTATATGACCATCTTCCAGGTGAAGGATCAGTCTATTAAGGAGGACTCTAGCAAGAATTTTGCCAGCAATGACTAAGAGAGAAATTCCCCTGTGATTGTTGCAGGACAATCTATTCCCTTTACCCTTATAGAGATGGACAATGGAGGCATCCTTGAATTCCTGGGGGATAACCTCCTCTTGCCATAGAACCTGAAAAATTTCAGTCAGCTTTTGTATGAGCAATGATCCCCCTACCTTGTAAATCTCAGCTGGAATAGAATCAGCACCAGGTGCTTTGCCACATGAAAGGAGCCAGATGGCCCTCAAAACCTCTTCTTCAGTTGGAAGTTCAGCTAAGGAGGAATTGACTTCAATCTGAGGTAAAGGGTCAATGGCCTCAGTCAGCATTGATTGATGATGGTCTCTTCAGAACACTATGGAAGTGTTCAGTCCATCTCTCTAGGATCATGTCCTTATCACTAATCAATGTGGCTCCTTCAGCACTGAGTAGTTGTGATGCACCATAGGTTTTTGGTTCACAAATAGCTTTCAGAGAATCATAAAAGTGCTTCGAATTGTTCCTATCAGCATAAAACAATTTCATCTGCCTTCTTACTGAGCCAGGAATTCTGCATCTCTCTAAGCTTTGCTTGTACTTTGCTTTTGATAGAATTAAATGCTGCCTTCTTAGAGATGAATGAACTATCCTGCTGGTAAATCCTGTGGAGTTCTCATTTTTCATTTAGCAGCTTCTGAATTTCCCCATCATTTTCATCAAACCAGTCTTGGTGTTTGCGAATGTTCTGACCCAGATGAGCAAATCAGTGCTGTACACCAAATCTCTGAGAGCTGCCCACTCCTTTTCTGCTCGACTGTTGCCAGCTGTGTGTTGGTTCAACTTTCCCTCCAAGTCAGCAGCAAACTGTTCATGCTCAGAGTAGAGCTCTAATTTGTTGACATTAATTATTCTGGTAGTCATTTTGCCTTGGGGGTGGCACTTTTGATGAATGTGAATATTTAGCTTGGAAAGGATAAGTCTATGATCAGTCCAGCACTCTGCACCACATATTGCCTTTGTCACTGTCACATCTTGTCTGTCTCTTCTCCTTACAATCACATAATCTATTAGATGACAGTGTTTGCTATGAGGGTGCATCCATGAAGTTTGGGACTTACTACCATCTCAAAACAGAGAAATACAAAAAGAATGAAGGTTTCAGACATTTTCTTTATCAACCTTATGAGGCTATTGCAAAGCAAACTATGAACATGATCAGATACTTTTTTTTCAAGTTTTCAAGACTGTTTGCTTGTTTTTCCCAAAAATCATTCATATTAAAAAATATTTTGAGTCTTAGATTTAGAGCTAGAAAAGCTCTCAGAGGTCATCTAATCCATCTCCCTATAGAGGAGGAAAGGAAGTTGTTATGATTTGCCCCATGTCACTCAACCTACAACTAGCAAACGTCAGAGGCTCCCCCTCCAGAGCCAGTAATCTTCCCACTGTATCATGCAAACTGCCTCAACTCCAGAGTATGGGTGACAGTAGAATAGTCTTAACCTAGGAGTCCTGGTGGGCAGATGGGATTTAACAGGCTAGGTACACCAGGTCCAGAGGTCAGAATGTCAACAAGAGCCCCCTTTGTTTCTAGACCAGGGGTTCTTTGCACTTCCATCTTCTTATATTTTTATATTTTATATGTCATATTCAATTAACTCTAGTGGCTCCATATTACCTTCAGGATCAAATATAAAATCTTCTGTTAGGCTTTTAAAGCCCTTCATAACCTGACCCCTACCTACCTTTCTAGTCTTCTCACATTTTACAGTAGCCCATATAAACTTCTTTCCATCGCCCAACTCTGGGCATTCTCATTGATTGTTTCATAAGCTTGGAACTCTCTCCCTCTCCTCTTCCTCCTGGCTTCCTTGGCTTTTTTCATGTCTCAGTTAAAGTCCCCCCTCCCGCAACAAGCCTTGCCTTCTACAGTGCCCTACCTCTAAGGCAACCTCCAATTTATTCCATATTTTTAAATTTATTTATTTATATCTTCTTTCTACACAATTGTTGCATGTTGTTTCCCTCATTTAGACCATGAGCTCCTTGAAATCAGGGACTGTCTGTTATGGGTTTTGTTTGGAGCTTGTTTCTTTTTGGGGTTTGTTTGGTTTTTTTTTTTTTTGCTTTTCCTTTTTTCCCAAGTGCTTAGCACATAGTAGGTGTTTAAGAAATGCTGTTTGACTGACTATGTTCCCAACTACATGTATATGGACAAAAACTCATAGTCAAGAGTTTGTAACCACAGAGGAATATATAAGGACAGGCTACTTCTAATTAAAGCATCAAGTGACAGAGAAAATGCCAATAATTTAGATTACACTTAAAAGTATACTGTGGGTACCTTTTGCCCTGAATGTCCGTTGTGCTCTTACCAGCACACTCCTGCCACTGGGCCTCATTTTTACATGTGCTATGTTACGTGACCTGAAAAAGCAAAGTTGGAGTATGATAGTTAGCTTTATATAGTGCTGAAAGGTTGGCAAAGCACTTTACAAATATTATCTCATTTTATCTTCCTAATAATCCTAGATATTAAGTACTATTATTATCTCCATTTAACAAATGGGGAAATTGAGGCAAACAAAGGTTAAGTGATTTGCTCAGGATTACACAGCAATTAAGTGTCTGAGGCAATATTGAGGATTTTCTGACTCCAGGTCCCATGCTCTGTCTACTACTCCACCTAATCGCCTATAGAGTGAGCAGAAATAACAGTAAAAATAACTATTTAGATAATACTTAAAGATTTATAAAGCAATATACATGAGATGAGACATCTCATTTCATCCACATATGCATGTGTATACTTCTTATTATGCCATTTTGCAAATTTGGATATTGAAATTTAGAGAGAGGAAGTGTTTTGCCCAAGGTTATATAGCTAGCAGGGTGTCAGAATTAGTTCTTCTTACTTTAAGTCTCCTGATTTTTATACTACAAACCTTTTAACATCGCTTGGATTCAGAGCAACAAGAAATCCCTTCTGGCTATCAGAGAAGGGGGCATTGGAATGCTGCCTCGAAGGATAATAAAACTCACATTTATATAAGTTGCACAGGAAGAATAAGAACCAATAAATTATGACAAACTATCAAAATCCTTACATGACCTTCTCCCCTATCCTTTTTCCAAACTTCCTTATTAATTGTAAAGATACCACCATCCTTCCATCATGTTCACAACCTGAGTGTCATCTCTCACTCACTCTTCCTCACCTCAGATTTTCACATTCACATTGCCAAATCATGTTTCTACCTCCATATCTCTCCCATCCGCCCCCTCTACTCACATAGTCACAACTCTAGTTCAAGCCTTCATCATGTCTTGCCTGGACTCTTGCAGTAGCCTCCTAATTGTCTCCCTGTTTCATTCCTTTCCTTTCTCTAACTCATGCTCCACACTGCTGATTTTCTGAAAGCTCAAGTCTGATCATATCAATTCTCTATTCAGGGAATTCCAGTAATTTTCTATTGCCCCTAAGACTATTAGACAAACTGAGACCTGGGAAAGACCTTAATTTAGAAAGGCCAAGGTCACCCACTGCACCCTGGACCCTTGACAATCAATCATCTTGACCTGTGTCTTGTCACTGAACTTTGATAACTCCAGAGGAGAGAGTGAGACTGATGACTTTTCACAGCCCTGCCTCACTTAAATTCAATTCACTTTCAAGTCAAAACATCACCCTCCTGATGTCATTGGTCCTCTTTGAGAATGAAGAAAGAACAACAGGAACCAGGTGGGCAGGCTAGAAGCCAGGAAGGAGGGATGGGAGTGAGGGACTTTAAGTCAGGTGAGTAACAGTCCAGCACATAGTCTTCATTTGGAAGGTCATTAAGTGTAGGGGGAGTCAGGACAGGAATAAAGGGAAAAGAAGACATATGATGTCAGATGCAAGTGAAACTTAATTGCCAAGGCAGTTTGTTGTCCCAGTTATAAACTGCTTTTATATGCCTTCTGCCCCAAATCCTTGAGTGATATAGTCCTGAGGCTGGCAGCTAGGTACAAGTGTCAAGGAGAGAAATACAGGAAAGAAAAGGGGAGAGAGGATGAGGGAAAAGGTCCTTGCAGGTCTTCTCAATGAATGTAAATGTACATGAATAAACATATAAAGAAGTGTGTTTTGTTTAGCCACACCATGCCATGATAGGACTAGTGAACTGGAAAGTAAGACAACTAAACTCTAGCCCTACTTCTGCCACTAATTAACTGTGTGAGATGTTGGGCAAAGCTCTTTGTCTCTCTGAGGCTAAACTCCTTTTTTGTAAAATGAGATAACTGAACTAGACAATATCTATGATTCCTTCCATATCTAACACTCTAAGTTCTAGTTCCATATCTAACACTCTAATTCTAAGAAGCTCTTATACATTCAAAAGTAGAAGCAAGTATATGAACGAATAAATGAATCAGGCATTGATTAAGCCCTCACTACATCCAAAGCACTAAACCATGTAGCTGCTATATGAAAGGCAAAAAATGCTAAGACATAATGTGTGTGTGTGTTCGTCCTTCATTGCTGAAGAAGACCATGCCATCAAAGAAATAATGACATGACTTGCACTTGACTTTGTTTTGAGGGAGGGAGAGTTGCAGCCATGGCAAGACATAATGTAGTGGAAATAGGAAGGAAGCAGGAGTTGGTAAACATGAACTTGAGTCCTAGATCTGCCATTAACTCCATGGGTAGAGACTTCTAGAAAATCAGTTTCTGACTTTGGACCTCAGATTCCTCAAGAACCAAAAAAACCAACAACAGTGGGGTGGGGTGTTAAATGATCATTCAGGTCCTTTTCAGCTTCGGTATTCTGTGAGCTATGAATCAGAACCCATTTATCCAACCAAGCCCTCCACTGAACATGGTATTTTTGTTGTCCTCCCCTGTGAGAAGGCAACCAAATCACGAGCAGTCCAGAGACTGAGTCAAAAAAAAAAATGGAGGCAGGATATGTCATGCCTCCACTGCACATTAACTCTAGCCTAGAATATCTCATCTACCTCCAAGCCAACAGAAATTACTAGCTTAAACTCGAGAACTAGGCACTAGATTTCGGGTCTTGCCTAAGTGGAGATTAATAAGACACAAGGATAACAACAACAATAATGATAGCTTCCATTTACATTTATACAGTACATTACATAGATTATCTCATTGGATTCTCACAACAACCTGCTAAAGTGACAAGCAAAACTATTATTTTTCCTTTTCCATTCATGTATGGATGAGAAAACTGAGGGCTCAGAGAACTGAAGAGCTTTGCTCAAGTTCTTACAACTAGAAAGGAGCAGAACTGTCTTTGTGACTTCACAAGTTAAGTTCTATGATGTCCTTGTTGAGTTACTTTTTTAAATCTTTTTATTGACTGCTGAATGACCTATAACCGCCTCATTTTATTCCAATTTTTAACCTAAATCCCAAAGGGATCAGCTTGAGTCAGATCTGTCTGTTACCATTAATATAGCAACTGGAATGAAGTGGCATTGTGGCTCATGTCATAATTAAAAGAGGGAAAGGATAAGGCAAATACAGAGCATGGGATGGTAGATTGACTGAATATGTTGCCATAGCACCCTGTCGCAAAGACTCTTCTGGTATTGTATGAAACATCCCCTTTTTGGAACAAAGATTTGGCCCCTACTAATGCAAAAGCACATGAGTATTGAAGAAGGCTGAAAGAAAAGGCAAAAAAAATTAGCAGAACCAGCATTCATTGGTTGTTGTTGACTATTTACAAAACTTGGACTATAATGAGAATAAAAGCATATTCAGCAACTAGAGGCAGAGCTCTTGGATTTTAAAAATAATCCAATTATTTGCACTTTTTTGTGAGGAGTTTGCTTGGGAAGTTTAAAACCTGTGAATCACCAGGGTAAAAGCTACTAAGGGAGTGATCCCATTGAGCCAGTAAGAAGCTTTTTTCCTTAGCAGAGTTCCACAGGCTTGGAGAGCTCACTGAAGGCTTACTGATAGAGAGACAGCTAAATCAAATAGAAGTTTCAAATCGGAATTATCTCTTGTCCCTTTCTAGATAGCTATTGCCAGATGGGGAATTGCAATATACCTGGCCCCATAAAGACAAATTCATATCGCAACCATTTCCCAGGTAGGGATCTGCAAGGAAAAGGATAAAGTTTCTAAAGAAAAGGGGTTTGATAGATTAGCCAGGAAGGGAGGTGTGGGTGTGGATATGGGTGGAGGTGATTTGGTTGCCATACTCTAAGACTAGTAAATTATCTTTATGGCAACTAGATCTTTCCTTCTAAGTGAAGCCCTACACAAATGCCATCAGACTTTAATAATGACATTAATTAACATTCATATAGCATCTACTATGTGCCAGGCACTTTACAAATATTATTTCGTTAGGTCCTTACAACTCTAGGAGTCACATGCTGTTTTAACATTTGAGAGAACTAAGGCAAATAGAGGTTAGCTGACTTGCCCAAGGTCACACAACTAGTATGGGTCTAGGTTTAGATTGGAACTCATGTCTTCTTGACACAAATTCTACCCACTGAGCCATCTAGCTTCTTGTTATGGGCCTTCCCCACCATACAACCATACAGTTATAGATCAGACTGGATCAAATGGTGAAATTTAACCAGGAGATCAGGATAGCAGTAGCTATTGGGGCAAATAAAACTGTCTGTATAAATAGGTACTCTATAGATGGCAAGAGAAGGCTCTATATCTGCAAATGTGCAAAGTGGACAGAGGTAAATCAAGTTAACACACATTTATTAAGCCCTTACTATGTACCAGGCACTGTGCAAAGGGTAAAGAGAGAGCAATGACACCCTATTCCACAAGATACTTCAGTTGTGCCTTCTAAAAAATTGGGTTGATGAAGAAGCAACTGATCTATATGGATGCTAATATTGTGATACCCAGGACCAGGGCAATAAAGGCCTCTCAACCTTTCCAAATTTAAGGCATCCTCTAGGTCTACTTCCCTGCTTAAAATCCCTGAGCCATACTAATTTCTATATGCAAATTTGAGATTTGGGTAACAAATCCCTTTAGGACCAAGGCCTAAACCAAGTTTCCCCTGAAATTTGGATGACCTAGCTATAGGGCCTTGAGTAGATTGGAGGCTGTGTCTAAGTGTAATGACCTATAAAGCAGAAGAAGGTACTAAGAATACAAGGGACTACTGGACACTGGAGCCAAGTGTATATCCTATTGGGGGACCCTAAATGGGTTTGGGGCACAAACCAGTGATGGTACTCTAAACTGGACTAAACAAAATTGTCATGTCCATCACGGCAGCAACTGACTTTATCAATGTAGTAGACCAGGTACCTCGGGCCCAAAGTAACTAGCATGGAGTACCTGATATAGCTGATGCTTTTTTCTCTGTTCCTATGGCAGAGACTCGTCAGGAACATTTCTCTGGCAACTAATAGGAATCCAGTATATGCCTTAACCGTCCTTCCTCAGGGCTAACTAACTGTCTCTCACACTGCCACAGTCTGGTGGGCAGGCTGAAAGAAATATCTTCCTAAGGTAAATTATGTATACCAGTGATGTCAGACTCAAATAGAACCATGGCCCTTAAGCCCTAAATAAGGATCCTGGCCAGGCTGCACACTGACTTAGAAAATAATAAATTAATGTTATTTGTGTTTATTTTGCTATGTATTTCCCAATTGTATTTTAATCTGTTTTGGGCCTTACTTCGGAGTGGTGCTGGAGGTTTATTTGACACCTCTATGTACACTACTATATCTATGATATAATGTTGATCTAAGTGGATGAGATCCCAGTGGCTGAAGCCCTTTATCAAATAGTGGTCCATTTGAAAGACCCGAAGTGGGAGGGAGATCAAACTTAAAAAAACATAGGTTCCAGACTGATCAGTCAAGTTTTGGGAAATATAATGGATGGGAAAAAACCCAGAGGATTCTGGGAATAGTTCATAGTAAGCTACTGATGATCATTTCCCCACAATCTAAAAAGGAAAACCAGATGATCATTAGATTTTTGGAGTTTTGGAAGCTCACATTTCCCTTCAGGATATACTGATGGCCCCCATTTATTGAGTCATCTTCAAGTCTCCTCTTTCAAGTAGGGCCAAGCACAGGTTACAATCGGTTCTCCTCTTAGATCTTTATGACCCTATAAAACCTATGTTTTTGAAGGTATCAGTCTACAAAGACCAGGTCAAATGGAGCCTTTGGCAGATATCTAGGGGTGGTCAGATTAATCACTAGTTTCTGAAGCTTTAAACTTTCATAGCAGCCATTTTAATGTCATTTCTAAAAAGCAGTTACTAAAGGCAGCTAGGTGGTATGGTAGATAGAGCACTGACCCTAGAGTCAGGAAGACCTGAGTTCAAATCTCATCTCTGTCATTTATAAAACAGAGATAATAATAGCACTTATTTCTCAGGGTTGTTGTGAGGATCAAATGAAATAATCATTGTAAAGTGTTTAGCATAGTGCCTGGCACATAGTAAATGCATAATAAGTATTTTGGTTTTTTTTAAGCAGTTATTCTTCTGCTACTGGCCCCAGTCACCAGTGGGTAGATTATGCAAGGTCATACCATCACCCTTCATTCAGAGTTGCCTATTATGAGTTATGTGCTGCAAAACAGGTCCATTAACAGGATGAGTAAGATATAGGCATCCTCTGTGGAAATAGTAAATTCAAGATCAAGCTCACTCAAGCCCCTCAGGTGTTAGAGCCCTTCACTAACAGGCTGAGGCCAAGCCCCAACACCTCGCTTCCTCTGCTAGTTCAGGAGGTCTCTTCCTACAAGGACCTGGATCCTAAGAAATGCAATTTTACCAAGTTTACTAACTGCTTTACCTTCTATACAAGAGGTATATAAAACTGGACTTAAGTAGTTATTAATCAGGTAACAAGATGTCCTGAGAGCCCTCCAAGTAAGTAAGCTGATCATCAAGCCACAGGGCTAACACAAGAGAAGCTTTGAGGGACGAGGCAGATAGGATCTTTATGGACACTGTTGCAATCGTCCTCTCCTGCTTCTCTGCATTTGCAGGTCATTTGCCACACCTGAAATACATTCCTTCCTTTTTCCTCTCTGCCTAAGCCTTTGTCTCCCTTCTGCAGTGCCACCTACACAACATTCGCTAAGAAACTTTCCCTGACCCCCTATTTTAATGAAAAAGTTAGAGAAATTGGAAGGATTCAGAATTCATTGAGCAACAACCCTCAAAGACTAGTTAATTGATAATGGTGGTTCAATGTCAGCTTGGGAAGAGGTATCCAGGGGAGTTAATGTTGCAAGGATCTGAGCCTGACCCTAGGCTATTAATCATCTCTCTTCCAAAGACTTTGATAAAGGTGTAGATGGAATACTTATCAGATTTGCATATGATGAGGTGGAGGGAAGAGAGGTAGCCTAAGCTATTGGGTGATAGTCAGGAAACAAAAGGTTGTTGCCATGCTTGAACATTTGACTGAATCCAATAATGATAAAATTCAATAGGGAAAAATGTGGGATTCAAAAAAATGAACCTAAAGAATTGTACTAACTCTGGCCTTACTATAATATCATCTATCTCCAAGCATTCACATACCTTTTCCCTTAAGTCTGGAGTGCACTCCTTCATTTCTGCCTCGCAAAATTACTTTTCTTTCTTCAAGAAAAGTTCAGTTTCCATCTTAGATTCTCTTAAAAAATGCATCTTCCCTTCTACCAAACTCCTCTCTCTCTGTCCACAGTACACTAATTTTTCCATTCTTTCAAGCTCCTGGCCTCAGTTAGTTACTCTCCCTGATATCACATGTTCAATTATTTGCTAAATTTTGCTACTTCTACCTCCCCAAAATCTCTTCATCTAGCCCCTTCCCTCTACTCAGTCATCGCCTTATTTACCTGAGGTTACCATCACCTGAATGATATTTCACTACTGGACAACTGTAATAACCTTCTCATTGGTCTCCCTAATTCAACCCTCTTTCTCCTCTAATCCTTCCATCACAAAGCTGCCAAAGTAATTTTCCTTACACACACATCTGATCATGTCACTTTCCTGATCAATAAACTCCAATGGCTTCCTATTACCTCTTGGATAAAATGACAAAAAATTTCTGTTTGAATTTTTGAAACACTTCAAAACCTTGCCCCAACTTTTCTTTCCAGCTTCATTATGCATTGTTCCCCTTTCCACACTCTATAATCCAGCCAAACTGACTTCTTTCTCTTCCTTACTCATGATACCCCCATCTTCTGCCTCTGTGCCTTTACACTATCTTCCATACATTACTATCCCCTGTATCTTCACTCTTGTGGAATGATTTTCTTCACAGGGGTGTCAAGAGAGCAGGGACTTCCATGAGTCCATAGGCATACGCCAAGCTCCATGAGGAGTTTTGGAAAAAAGATCACCAAGGGAAGGAGCACTCTAGCCCAAGTCAAGGTATGTGGAAGAGGGCCCTTTGGAACTCAGTTTCAGTCAGTTATCAGGAAGAGTACATTGGAATCATGGAGCTATTGGGTGTTAGTACCTGTGCAATTGTTTACAGTGGCTTCTGTGCCAGTTACTGTGGTCAGGGCTAAGTAGAAGCCCTAAGGGTTACCTGAACCATTTCACATAATTACTATTAAATAATATCAAATTTATATTGTGGGAAGTGGGAAAGGATAAATATCTTCCCCCTACCCACCTCCCACCTTCATCTCCAGCAATGGAATAACTCTCACTTCCCGTCTCCAGTAAGGAAGATGAAAGAAACTGAAGTAGTTTGCTATACAAATTCTCCTTATATGTCTATGTAAGTCTATATGGCTACTGAAGAAAGTAGATGGGAACTGGCAACTTAGAGGAGCCAAATGAAGTTGTTATGCTAAGTACAGTAGTCATTCCTGACCTTTTCAATTTGACAGCCCAGGAAGCCCAAGTTTTGGGTAACAGTACAAAGTTATTGATTTTGTCAATGTCTTTTTTCCTGGTTCTATGGTCGAGACTAGTCAGAAGCTATTCACATTTACCTGGAAGGAAGTCTAGCGTGCCTTTACCATCTTTCCTCAGAATTATTCCTTCATAGTGCTGTGGTTTGACAAGCAGACACCTGAAAGAGGTTACATATCCTGAGGGCATTGGCATAATGATGTAATGTTCATTGCACTAGATGAGGCCATGGTGGCAAAAGACCTAGGTCAAAGGGTGGCTCATATGAGTGACAAGGAATTGGAGATCAAGTCTAAAAAAATGTAAGATCTTGTCCACTCAGGTAAGTTTTGAGGAATATATAGCACAGGTGGAAAATTCTGGTGATCTCAGATATATTCTATAATAAGTTACTGACACATTCAGCTAATATCTAAAAGGGAAGCTCAGAAACTTAAAAAACCCTTTGGCTTCTGCAGAACCTATATTCTTCACCTGGCTATCATGATGAGCCCCACGTACCAAATCACTCACAAGTCTGTTTTTTTAAATGGGTCCTTATAAGAGACTAGAAGATCCAAACTGGACTGATCAACTTGGATTTATATCACAAATTGAAGGACAGTTCAACATTAAGAAAACAATTACCATAAGAAAGCATATCTCTAATAAAAATAGTAAATGCTATTTAATTATACTAATATTGTAGAAAAAGCCTCCAAACCATGATAAGTATATATTAGTTATTTTTAAGCTAAATATACTAAAAATTATAAGAGTAGACTATTTGACAGACTTCTCAAGAAAGATGGAAATTTAAAGGACATTTGAAGGAAGTCAGGGAAGTTAGGAGGTAGAGCAGAGGAAGCAGTATCCTAGGCATGGAAAAAAGGCAGTGAAATTCTGGAGTGTGGAGATGGAATGCCTTGTGAGAGGAATAGAAAGGAGGTCATGGTTAGTGGATCATAGAGTATGTGGCAGGGAGTAAAATGTCAGTAGAATGAAAAGGTAGAAGAAGGTCAAGTTGTAAAGAATTTTGAATATAAAACAGAATTTTATAATTGATCCTGGAGAAAACAGGGATCCATTGAGGTTTATTGAGTAGGGAGATATGTTTTTTAGGAACAGTTAGATCTGTTCTTTAGGAAGATTAATTTAAAGCTGGGTGGAGGATGGACTAGACTAGTGCTCAAGTGTGGCCCTTTGACTAAATCCAAAGCACAGAACAAATACTCTTAATAAAAGGATTTGTTGTGTAAAACTTGGACTCAGTCAGAGAGCCACAGATTACCCACCCCTGGAGTAGAGTGAGGAGAGTCATGAATTAGGGAAACTAACCAGACTATTGTAATAGTCAAGGCTTGAGGTGATAAAGGTATACCTCAGTATGGTAGCAATGTCAAAGGAGAGAAGGGGGCACATACAAGAGATGACAGTGCTTACAATCTTTTACTATCATCTTCTACAAGGTTTTATAAGCAAGTTTATATTCTAAGCCAGTCTTGGCCTTGGCTGCCCTGTTTCCTTTTTTGACAAAGAGATCAAATATTTTATGACTAAGAAATATTCTACGTTATTTTTGTGGTGATTCATTCATATTAGTTAAATTTCCTCAATTAATATTAATAGTCTATGTTGATATCAATTCTTTCATGCATTTCTCTCTCTCTTATTTTGCATCAAGAGCTGCTTAAGCTGCTTAAGCAGACTAGGTTGGTGCTGACTCAATTACATGCCACATCTTCTCATTCGTATTATTTCTCCTAATTTGGTGTTGATATAGCTTCTCTGTGCCAAGGGGGTCAAGGACTACATGGTACAGAGACAGTTGACTCAGAAGTGACCCCTAGATATAGTTTCCTTTATATTAAACTAGAATCAATCAAAAAAAATTGTGATGTTATTCAGTGCCCACATTATTTAGTACCTCCCAACTATTCTTAAATGAAGTTCACTAAACAAGTTTATAATCTGTATATTCTATGAGCCTTTGACTTTTTTTTTATTCTTGAACATTTTCTTATATACTGTTTGTTGTCTTTCCCAGTGCCACTTTTATGTAGAAGTCATAAAGTACTGATAAGTTTTATTTGCTTGTTTCAGGGTATGTTATTTTGTTTTGTTTTGTTTTTGTTTTTATGCCTACCTGTGATTTCATTGTCACTACTTTTGGCCAATCAGTCCCAAGCGCAACCATACTTCCTCAGCCTAACCATCTTAGTTAGGGCTTCTTACTTCTGCTACATCTTCCAAATCAGAACATGTTCCCTGGGACTATGCAGTCCTTACTAACAAGAGCCCACTAAATGCAGCCAGCCCCAGGCTTGACGGTACTTCTCTTCCTAGGTCAACTTTTGCTTTGCAGCCAGGACTCATACTACCAATGTTCATGGAGAAGGTAAATGAATCAGTGGTCCTATTATTCCATTCACCATCCCTGTGATTTTCTGGATGAAAGCACCTTCCATAGCCACCACTCCCTTATATAATTTACTTCTTTTTGCAAAAATATATACTCTAATAATTGCAATATGAGGTAACAAAATATTTCATGAAATTTTACTTCTTGTTGCCTTTGGATGCATGTTAAAACCAACTTTACCAGTTCCCTAACTTTCCACTCCAAGGAGCATCTCTAATCCATAATTTTACTTTTGTCTTCTAATTTCATTTATGTCAAGAATGGCAAGATTACCAAGATTCAGTTTCTCTAATATTCAGTTTCTGTCCACCTCCCAATCATCTCACATTTAACATCCTGACAGTTAAGTTAAACTGTCTAATCTAAACATTATCAGATTCTTACTCATAGCTCCTTTTTCTACTCCCTACTATCATAACTGCAGTAGTTATGTTGCAGTTATGGTCACAGGTAGGTGATACAGGAGAGAGAGCACTGCATTTGGAGTGAGACAAAGGCTAAATTCAAATCTTGCCTCAGATGTTTACTAAGTATGTATGATGTTAGGCAAGTCAGCCTCAGTTTCCTCCTCTGTCAAATGGAAATAATAACAACACTTGCCATACAAGGCTGAGAGAGAAGCCTTTACATAGGATAACTATGTAAAGAACTTTGCAAACCCTAAAGTGTTATGTAAATGTGAGTTTTGGTTGTTATTGTTATTAAGAAGAGACCCAGACAAAACTAAGGATTATTTTTTATTTTTCTTTGTGTCATGGATTGTCATTGTGTGGGTTAAAAGACCCTTACCCAAAACTTTAAATAAATTAAGAGGCTTCTTGAGGTAAGAACAGAAAGTGTTTTATTCAATTCTCACGAGAAAGGAGCATCCCTCCACCAGGATGGGGCTAATGGAAGGAAACAGTTTACAGAGGATAAAACACCATCATATATTCTAACCCAGAGAATTCTCTTCCCCCCCACCTCCCACCCCCACTATCCCACCTCTCCATTGTTTGGGAGGTGAGCCTACGGTCTAAGTGCAAAAAACTAGACAAGACCCAGGAAATATTCGCCTACCCCAACAAACTTCCTTATTTAATACCTAATTAACTGCTCATGTGGCTATTCTGTAACTAAAGTAAAAAGGAGGGGAGGGGGAAAAGGGGAGCTTGTACTTTTGATGTGGCAACAGTATACCAAACAAAGGGGAGATCTGAGTAACTTTCAAGTTTTGGCTAAGTTCAAAGCACTATCACAGAGAGAAGGGAGGGCAGGGGCCCTAACTACCCACAAGCCTTGGATTCTTGGAAATCAGGGATCCAGAGAGAGGCCTTATGGAAAAGAAATTTTATTTAGTAAATACCATATTCCCCATATTTTATTATGAGAATTCTTCACAATGTCTTTATTTCACTCATCACTGCTACAGAATTCTTTGACAAGTGGCCAGTCACCTGATGATGAGTATCTCAGTACTCAGTGTCAGAAATGAGACATTCTGTTGCCATAACTGGGCTCAAAGTCTTTCCAAAAATGGTAGAACCTGCCCACATTTTCACACTGTTGGAATAGACTTCAGGAATACAGCATTACTTCCATACCATCAGGAGGCATCTAACTAGAACTGGATTAACCTATGGAAAGATTAATCTCTACATTTTTGAAAACTGTAAAAATGAACATGACTTACACAGTGAGAAAAACCACTGGACAGGGAGTCAGGAAACCTGCAGCCTAGTCTGAGTTTTACCACTTGCTTCATTGCATAGGTTGAAGCTAACAATTTTCACTCTTTGGGCTTCAGTTCTGTCCTCTGAAAAATTACATAATTTCTAAGATCCCTTTCAGCTCTAGATTCTAACTTTGGAAAATTGAGCAGTATTATGACACTTCCACCAGGCTTGGACTCATTCATTCCAGGGACATAAAGTCAAGAGGCTTCTAATTCCAAGAGTCCTACAGCATCAATGCAGACTTGGTCTAACAGAATACCTTGTCATCTGTCCATGACACTCGCAGATCCTGGTAATTGGCTATTGGAAACACTGTCAGCTGATGTGGAGATGAAAAGAGAGATAAAACAAGAGAAAGATAAAAAACAACTTCCCAGTCTGTTCCAGAGCTTCTGCATCAAGCCTGGAACAGGACAATTGAAAATGTCCCTTCACTGGCAGTTTAAAAAAAAAAGAAAAACCTCAACACAAGAGGGGGGATGGGAGAAAGGAATGCTGCTTAGAATTCCCCCAGGCAGGTTGGAAGGCTTGAATAATGTGAGAAGCCCTTGGGACATACATATGTCCTTTCTCTCTCTCTCTTTTTTTTTGGGGGGGGGGGGAGGAGGGAGGAAGGGAGGGAAGAGGGCTCTTCAAAAGCCAGTTTCATTTTTAACTTCTGATTGTCAGCACCTTACAGACAGTTTGCCTTAAGATAAGTGGATTTCGTTGGAGGGTGAGTGGACAAGGACTAGAAAGTTCATTTATTCATCTCCTTTGCCCGAGAGTTTCCCAGGAAACCAAAGATCCTCCACCTGAAGGAGACTTTGTCTCCCCTTTCAACAAGGTCCCTTCAATCCCTCGGTACTTTGGTTGCTCCTGCTCCCTTCTCTCTTTCTCTAGCCCCTTCTCAATCCCCAATTCTCAATCCCCTCCCCCTCCCGCTGCCTCCAGGCAAAGCTGGTCGAGTAGAATGAATTTTTCATTTGTTTTCCATTATTTTGTTCCTCTACCCAAGAAATTAGAGTTCGGGTCCCTCTGTATGTAACTAGAGATATGACATAATTTGATCTCTAAGTTTCATTTTGTCTTTTCCTATAAAAATAAAACACATGCAAAAAGTCGGGTGACAGGTTTGCAGAATCAGATTTGGGGCTGGTGCCAGCTTTATCTAGTACTTTGCTGACACTGTGTTGCACATGTCTATCTGAACCCGAAATCAGTGGAGAAACTATAGTTCCTGTGCCCAACAAGGATATAAAATGCTTCATAATTCCCTTCTATGAAGATTCAACATACTTAGCAGTTAACACCCCAAATTTTACACTATATTTACTTATGTATAATGCCTATTTGCCTCTCATTCAGCTGCAAATTCTTTTACTGAAGGAATGGTGTCATTTATCTTTGCACCTCCCTCAGAACTGAGCATACAGGAAGTGTTTAATAAATGCTTATTGAACTAAAATGCAATGGAATCTTTCAGATAGTATTCCATAAATTTCCACTCAAAACAATACATTTATCAAGAGTCTTCTCTATCTAGAGCCTAAAAACAGGATCTTTACTAAGAATAATACATCCTTTACAACTCTCTCCATTGGAGTCTCCTCCTATTTCCACTTTAATAGATTCACAGAGCCAGGAAGATAAATGGGCACCAACTCCAGAAGATTAGGGATGGATATATGGATTTGGGAATCATATAATAGTGTGCATTATAACTCTCTGTTGGGAGCTTACCTATACTAGATGTTAAGCTTCTTCAAGGCAAAAAAAATGATTCCCATACATTTGTTTACATACTAGTCCTCAGCACACAGCATACATTTAATAATTTTTTTTAAAATTTGAATTTAAAGGCACTGTGTTACACAGGTTCCCTTTAAAATTTTATTTTTCAATAAACAATCATTTGTTTTCTCTTTCTCCCACTCACCTTCAGTTTGAAAAAAAAGAACAAACCCTTTGCAACAAATATTCATAGGCAAGGAAAAAAATTCCCACATTTTCTGTATCCAAACCATTGTCTTCTAGTTTCATTTACGTCAAGAATGGAAGGATTAACAAGATTCAGTTTCTCTAATAGTATGTCTGTCCTGACCACCTCCCAATCATCTCACTTTTAGCATACTGACAGTGCAGTTAAACTATCCGGTATTTTTTTGTCAGTAGTACAGCTCATCATCAGTCCTCTGGAACCCTGAATGATCATTTCATTCATCAGAGTTCTTATGCCTTTCAAAGCTATTTGTCTTTCCAGTTTTGTTGTTCTGATTCTGCTCATTTTTCAAGGAGTTTAGTTGAGAAGGGGAGGACAGATTTAAGATAGTTCATGCAAGATAGGACTTAGTGGGTTTTTTTAATGTAAGCTCTGTGTGTTTAAGATATGTAAGTCTACATGGGTTGTATAAATGTATAAACATGCAGCTTGTGGAGAGAGATAATAGCTCTTTGGAATCTGGCCCACCTCTCTCCAGCGAAGGCTGTGATTCCTGCTTTAAGAGGAGTGGGAAAAGTATGATTCAGGATGCTCTTTTCTCAAGTCTCTGAGAGGGGTTCCTGAATTGGCATAGCTATCTACCCCCCTTAAATATTGCTGTTCTAGGGGTACAATCGGTTAACAACAAAAGCCACTTTCTTGGTTGCTAACCTTAGTTAACTTGAATTTAAATTGGATTTAAGTGAGGCAGAGTTGCACAAAGTCATCAGCCTCACTTCCAGTGGCAGGACAGGGTCAAGATGCCTGGCAATGGCTCAGGATACAGTAGATAACCTTGGCATCTTCCATATCTAACCAAGCTCTAAGCACTCCACATCACCTGCTTCATCTGCCTTCATGGCTGTTGGAACAAATTGTTCTCATTTGCCTATTCCACAAGAAGAAGTCTTCACATGCTTGGGGTAGACAACCCTAACTCACCAATGGGTTTCAGACCCCTTGGTTACTGTCAACCTGCTTTGACTATTCTGACAAAATGGTTTACTGGGGTGTGGCCGCTGCCTATGCTGCAGCTTCTTGGAACCACAAGTGAGAACTGGGTGGAACAGTTGGACACCAAAGGTGGAAAGAGCCATGAAAAGGGCTCAGCAGCCATCACACCAAAGGTACTGGTCCTCCCTGAACATATTAGTTGTGAGGGTATGCTTACATCCCCTGGCTTGGTCCCTTCTCACCAAATGTTGGTGACACAAGAGACCATCACAAATAGCAGAGAGAAAGTAAAATAATTCATTCAAACAATACAGCAAACAGAAATTGGAGAAGTTGGATTAGACTATATCAGACAAATAAACAAGAATAAATGAACTCTTCTGATGGGAGCTAGATAAATTTTCTCAGAGAGAACAAAAAACAGCAATATCATTCCAAGGAAAATTCTATGTCTGAAGTCTCTAGGAGAAAAGTTGGAACCAGGGACATGTTGAGGAGTCAGTGCCCCCTACACATCTACAGTTTCCAAAGATGGGGAAAAGTTGGCTGCACTGTAGTCAGCAGGGAAGGAAACATTAGATAGGAAGAGTTTGATTTAGTTGATTCTGATGATGACGACAACTATGACAATACAGTAATGTCCAGAAATTAATAAAAGAATTTGAAATTTTCTGTTAAAAATAACTGATGACAAAGAAAAAAGATACTAATAGGCAGAGTATTTTCTGACTGCTCTTTCTCCAGCTTCCCTGCTTGTTTATCTTCAGTATCACTCCAGTTGTACATATTTCCCCAAGATTCTGTCTTAGATCTACTTCTCTACTTTCTCTTGGTGAATTTATCAGCTCCCATGGGTTTAACTATCATTTCCATGCAGATGAGTCTCAGATATATAAATATACATATAGGTATGTGTGTATATATGTGTGTGTGTGTATGTGTGCGCACAGCCCCACTCTCCTCCTAAGTCCCACATAACCAATTGCTTTTTTGACATTTCAAAGTAGACATCTAAGAAAAGTATAGAACTCAACTTGTACAAAACTAAGCTCATAATTTTCCCCCTAAATCCTCCCTTCTTTCAAAAGTTCCCATTTCTATTGAAGGTTTCATAATCCTTCTAGTCTTTCAGGACCTAAACTTCAAATTTGTCCTATATTTCTTATATTCACCCCACATATCTAATTAGTTGCCAAATCTTGCTGTTTCCACCATTACATCTCTTGTTTCCAACCCCTTCTCTCCACTCTCATAGTTTGCACCTTTAATTCAGGCCCTCATCTCTTCTCACCTAGGTTACTATATTAGCCTTCTAACTAGTCTCCCTAACTCATCTATCTCCACTCTATTCCAGTCCCACACACTGTTGCAAAAGTGATTTTCCTTAAGACACAGATCTGTCCATGTGACTCCTCTATTCAATCAACTCCAGTGGCTTTGTATTGATTCTAAGATAAAATATAAACTTCCATCCAGCATTTGAAGCCTAATACAACCTGGACTCAACCTATCTCTCCAACCTTACTGGGCATCATTACCCATTCCGTATTCTGTGATCCAGCCAACCTCATTTTCTCTCGGAGAAGGCTGCATGTTCCTCAAACATAATACTCCATCTCCAATCTCTGTGCCTTCACACTGGCCCTTGCCCATTCCTGGAATGTGCTTTCTCCTTATCTCTACTTCAGAGTGTTCTTCTCTTCCTTTAAGACACAGTTTAGGCACCATCTTCTGCATGAAGCCTTTCCTGATTCTCCCAACTGCTTATCACTCTCCCTCCAAGACTACCTTGAATTTAAGTTGTGGATATTTTTATTTATTAAATTACATTTAGGCTATATATACTTGTATATGGACTTATTGTGCAACCCCTTCATTAGAATGTAAGCCCCTTGCTAGTGGGGATTATTTCATTTACTGCATTTGTATCCCCACTGTCTAGCATAGTACCTGGTGCCAAGCAGTATTAAAAAATACTTGTATAACCTGAGTTCCAAAGTCCATTAGTCTAGGACTTTCTTCTCATTGGTGGAAATCAATTTTCCATGCATAACTACACAAAGGGGCAAGGCTGGGAAGAATGGGAGGGATGCAAGCTCTGGTCTCTTCACTCTCTTCAGGCTCTGGAGTCACTTCAAGCACTTCTGGCTTCCAGCTTCAAGAGAGAGGATGGATGATGTCAACCCCAATTCAGGTTGCTTAACAGAGAATAAGACTCTAGGAAGAAACTGACATGAGAAGACCTGGGAGTCTCCAATTCCCTATTCCCAGCTTGCTGCATTAGAGACTTCAGGAAATTTTCCCCTTTGGGTGACATTTAGTTTTCTCTCTTGGTTGAACTGAGTTGCCTTGATCCTAACGGGAGAACTCTTTCACTCTGTATTGCCCAACATATGTTCTCCTCTGTATACTTTCTCTGACTTCTGCTTTGCCAACAGATTGAATAAATGTATTTCTTTGCTATTTTCAATGTGTGTTCATTGTAGGACTAGTATTAGGTGGGAAGGGAGCCAAGTCTTGGATATAAAGTTCCAGGTCCTCTTCTCCCATTAATGAATAACAATCAGAATTTTAGCTTGAACCTGGAAATTACATCCCCTACACTTTTGTTATATTTAAGGGAGCAGATGGATATAATTCTAACCCAGTACCTTCTGTCTCTGAAAAGAGCAGAGAGGCCAAGCCTTTGCCTTCTCCCATCTCCTGTTTCCCTTTCTGGCAGGATTTAATATATCTCCCTTGGAGAAAGGGGGGAGGGAGAAGAAGCTAGAGATGTCTGTTATGCTTCCCTTCAAGACACACAATGACACCCCTGTGCTACATGTGGATACAACCTTGCTAGACTGCTTAATTAATTGATTGATTAAAAATATATCATCTTCAGCAGATCTTGGACAAGAAGCCTTACTAACAAAGTTCTCAATATGAAAAACTACAGTTCTTGTTAGGAAGGCATCCCTGTCTACTACAAAAGAAACTTTTGTGAGTTCTGTTCAGTATAGGACAGAGAAGTAATAGAAAGGTGGCGCAAAAAATAAGGCAGAGAAGAGTGATTACTAAAGAGCTTCAGGAAGTCTCTGTGTGACATTCTATATCTGTTGAAGATGCATTGTGCCCAAAAATAGCTGATAATCTACAGGTGCTAGATGGACAATTTGGGAGCATGGAAAGTGCTTATAGCATCGATGGGAAGTTCCTCACTACCTACAGGAGAGCCAGTTTCTAATGCTGTCTTAAGGCTGAAGGAGCTTCTCAAGCCATGATCAGGGATGTAGCTATTTGATGCATGGGCCAAATCAGTCTCATTCATGTGCTTGAAGGGACTCCTCATGACAACTTTTATCAATGTACCTTTCTCATGAACAAAAGAGACGTTGCCACCCCACCCCTCCCCAGCTACTTAAATACATTCAGTCTGGCAGATAAACATTATATAAGCAAGGAAAGCATTCTGAGATGACACAATATGGCCCTGCAGGGTTCTGAGACATCCTCTTGGATAACCTGTGGAAACTTCTCACGTTCACAATGGCAACCATTTTCTGACCTAACTCTAGGTAGAGTCTTTTTCAGTTAAAAGGCCTGGACCATTTTGACTATGACCAGTAATTACTTGGGGAAAATATGAGTACCTCAACAATATTGCTTCCTCTTCTTAGTCCTGGGTTCAAATTGACTGAAAAACCTGATCCAAGAACTATTTCTTGCTGGCCAGCCTTGCCTTCATCTTAAGCCATGTCCATATTTCTTTGGAGTAATAATTAAAATAACATATTCACCAGCTGGGTTTTTTTCCTAGATTTAATCTGCTCAGGCTCTGATTTGCATATTAAAAGCACTAATTAGCCCCGCACAGTGCCTGAGCACGGATAGTGCAATAACTGGTCATGTAGTCCCTAAAGACCCATCCCCTATGCTTTGGGCAAGAACTCCTATGTTCAGCCTCGGTGTCTGTCCCTGGATGACGGTCATTGTCGTGTGGAGAGAGCTGTCTGCTTTGTTTCCTGTCATTCAGAGACTATAATGCCCAATTGTTTCATCCTTGTAGTTTTTCTTCTCTTTGAATTGTCATGTTTGATCTGTTACCTTGTCTGCCAATTTTTAAACTAGTTTTTTTTAACCCTTCCTCATCACATTAAGTCTTAAATCCAAAGAAAGAATTGGCTGCCTTCAGCCAAGCTCACAACCTAGACTCTCAATTCTGTTGAAGCTTAGTTTTTCTCTCAGCTTTGAGTTACTTTGCCTCCCTTCTGCCAGACTCCCTCTCCTCAAATAAGCAAATAAATAAAGGATGGAAACAAAAAAAAATTCCAGTATATTCATCCCTTTGGATTATACGCCTCCTCTTCTAAAGACAAAATATTTCATTAATATTTCAAAGGATTCACGTTAAGTTAGGTTCTATCTCTAACAATGCAGATCACAACCTCACCACACTTTCTCATTCTGTGTTATTCTTGTCTGTGCACTCCTGTCAGTCTTCTCTAGAGAATATATCCATAATGCTCAAGACCTTTCTTCAGATGTTCTGTACATAAAAAATATACCAAATAGATCAATTAATAGTTAATTTATATTATTACTATTTTCTTCAAAATAAAAATGAGGAAATATAAAAAAAAAAGGAGAACCCTATAAAAAAGTGGTAGCCTTAAAGTAGAGCGTGTGTTTTGTTTCAAGCCAGGATCAGTTGTCCAGAGTCAATATAAATCTTTCCCAAAAGTCCCCCTTCAGATATAATTTTCTTTCACACCTTTGATTGAGAAGCTGTTTTAAATGAACTTATAAACAAACTTGTGGCTCTTTCTGAAGAGCAAAGAGACTAATGCTCTGAGGAGGAAGAAGCTGCTTATTCTCTCAAAAATGTTTTAATAGAGCTACAGAAGTTATCAGGTGAGAAAATACCCACTAAAAGGCATAGGAAGAAAAAAAGAGTGCTAAAAAGAGTACTAAGAGCACTACTTAAGGGAATTGAGGCCAATCTAAATACAACAAAGTCTGTTGTCTTCCTGTGGCATTTATCCAAGAAATAACAGAATCTCCCAAGACTATCAAAATAGATGACTACTATTCACTGTTGGTGATCATGTGAGCACTTAAGACCCTATCAGAAGGAATTAAAGTACTGCCAATGATTATGAAATCTTGGGTAAGAAACTGAAGTCCATTAGAGAACATATGTTTTCTTCATTGTTAACTATTCAAAACAAGGCTTACAGAAGAAAAAATAAAAGTGGGAAATGAAGTACTGGCTAAGAAGATGATGTCTGAAAATGAAATTTGGGCTTTTAGATCATAACTTACAGCATAAGGTTGATAGATTCCTAATCAGAGATGTGGCACACTTAACACAGTGTTGGTAAAAATATATTTTCCCAGTGTCTTGAAAATCTAATCAAAAGGGCTTTAAACTAAAAAGTGTGTGTGTGTGTGTGTGTCTGTCTGTCTGTCTGTGTGTGTGTGTGAGAGAGAGAGACAGAGAGAGAGAGTTTAGAGAGCATGCACTGGTATTAAGGAGGACTAGGAATACCTTCTTGCAAAAGATGGGATTTTAGTTAGAAGTCATGGAATCCAGGAGGCAGGGTCAGGTCTGGAGAGCAGCAAATGAAAATGCAGAGTTGAGATGTGTGGTCTACACAAGGAAAAGCAAAGAAGCCAGTGTGGGCAATAAGGTAAGAAGACTAGAAATATAGCAAGAGGTCACATAAAAAAGGCCTTTAGAAGCCAAATAGAAGATATAACAATTGATCCTGAAGTTTATTGAATGGGGAAGGGGAGGGTTTAATATGATCACACCTGAACTTTAGGAAGATCATTTTGAACATTTTCTTTTGAGGATAACGACAGGATCCTCTCAACTTAAGTTTCCTCACTGTGCTACTCCCCTATGAGCAGGAAAGTTTGCAACCTTTTAGACACTACCCTTTTAAAATGTGAAGTTCTGATGAACTGAACATATGAAGAAGATACTACCTGACATCAAACAGAACTTAGTGAGTTGTATTCCATCATATCTATGATTGGTCCATCTGTGACCTTCAGACTTGACATAACAGTTTTGATATTGTTATAAACCATATCTCCCATCTTTTTCATAGAAAATTCCTCTGACCATGGAGGGAGGCATGATTATGATGTTTTATTTTATGATTTAATATTTTATGATAAATCTTATAGCTCTAGGACAGTTTTGGTAGCTCTCCATTCTAACTGTGGGTACTGTCAGGTTCTGTCCTGTATTTCCCAATATGGAGACCACTGAAATGAAAAAAAAAATTGGCCATTGAAATTATGGATGACCTTAGAACCTCACATTGGTTCCTAACTAATAATCTACTATTATTAGTAGATTATTCATGCAACACTATACTGCAGGTGGGAAATAAAGAAAAAGTATGTGGTGGGAGTTAAATATTCTTGAGTGGATAGATAGATGGATGGATGTCTTCAAAGAGTATTTTATTTAATTAGGGACAGTCAGTCAAAAAACATTTGTTAACCCCCAACTATGTATGGCACTGTACTGAACACTGAGAATATAAAAAGAAGAAAAGAAAATCCCTGCCCTCAGAGAGCTCACAATCTAACGGGGGAAACAATATACAAACAAATACATACAAACAAGCTAGATACAGGAAAAAATGAGAAATAATTAAAATAGAGAAAGCAGTAGAATTAAGAGGGATTGGGAAGGTCTTTCCTGTAGAAGACAAGATTTTGATTGTTACTTGAAAGAAACCAGGGAAGTCATAAGATAGAAATTAGGAGGGAGAACATCCTAGGTATAGGGAACAGCCAGAGAAAATGCCCAGAGTTGAGAGATGGAATGCTTTGTTCTAGGAACACCAAGGAGGCCAGTATAATTGGGTCAAAAAGTATATAGCAGAGAAGTAAGGTGTAAGAAGATTGGAAAGAAGGCTGTCGTTCAGTCATTCAGTCATATCTGACTCTTAGTGACCCTTTATGGGGTTTTCTCTGCAAAGATACTGGTATGGTTTGCCATTTACTTCTCCAGTGGATTAAGGCAAACAGAGGTTAAGTGACATGCTCAGGGTCACACAGCTAGTGAGTATCTGAGGGAAGATTTGAACTCAGATCTTTCTAACTCCAGACCCAGTTATCTATCCATTGCTCCACCTAGCTGCTTCAGGTAATAAGGTTGGAGCAAGTTATAAAGGCCTCTGAAAACCCAAGAAAAAAATTTTGAATTTGTTGTTGCTGATAGTAGGAATCCACTAGAGTTTATTTAGTAGTGGGGTGATATGATTGGAAATATACTTTAGGAAAATCACTTTGGCTACTGAGTGGAGGATGGATTGGAAAGAGGAGAGATTTGTGGCAGGCAAACCAATCAACAGGCTATTGCAATAGTCTAGGCATGAGGAGATAAGGGCCTGGCCCAGGATGGTGGAATATCAAAGGAGAGAAGGGAAGAGATTCAAGAGATGTTGCAAGGATAAAATCAATAGGCCTTGTCAACAGAGTGGATATGGGGGGTGAATAATAGTAAGAAATCAAGGAAGACTCCTAGGTTGCCAGCTTGAAGAACTGAGAGGATGGTGTTATCTTCAATAGTAATAGGGGATATGAGGGTTTGGGGGAGAAAATAATGTGTTTTAGTTTGGAAATCTTGAGTTTGAGATGTCTACTGAAAACATATTTCAAGATGTCTAAAAGGCAATTGAAAATATGAGATTGGGGGGTCAGCAAATAGGTCAGAAGAGGATAAGTAGATTTCAGAATCATCAGCATAGAGATGTTAATTAAATCCATTTGAGCTGATGATATAAAAGGAAAAGAGAAGAGGACCAGGAATGAACCCTGTAAGATAGAGTTATCCTATGATTAGAATGAAGATCCACAAAGAAGACAGAAGGGGCAGTATGACAAGTAGAAGGAGAACAAGAAGAGAGTTATATTCTGAAAATTTAGAGAGAAAGAGTATCAAAAAGGTGATCAACAATGTCAAAGTCTGCAAAGAGAGCAATAAGAATGAAGACTGAGAAAGGGCCATTGGATTTATCAATTAAGAGATCATTGGCAACTTTGGAAAAGAAAGTTTTAGTAGAATGATGAGGTCAGAAGTCGGATTGTAAGGATTTAAGAAGAGAGTGAAAGGAGAAACAGTGGCAGAATCTACTGTAGAGGACCTTTTCAAGGAGTTTTACCACAAAGGACAGAAGAGATACAGGATTATAGTTAGAGGTGATGGAAGAATCAAGGGAGGGGTTTTTGAGATTAGAGGAAACATGGGTGTGTTTAATAGGGAAGAATCCAGTAAACAGGAGAAAATCAGAGATAAGTGATAGAGTAGGGGTGACAGAACAAACTCTTGAAGGAGACAGGATAGCATGGGATCATTTCTGCAGGTGGAAAGGTGAGCCTTAGTAAGGAGGAAGACCCCTACTTCAAGTGAGACAGGGAGGAGGGAGAGTGGCAGAAGGTATATGAGTGACATGAGATGAGGAAGAAGAGAGAAGAGGTAGCTCGTGGTGAGCTCAATATTTTTTCTGTAAAATATGAGGCAAGGTTCTCAACTGAGAGAGTGGAGTCAAGGGGAGGTAGAGGAAATTTGAAGATGGATGAAAAGGTTTGGAAGAGCTATGATGGAGAGTGGGATGGTGATTGGCTAAGGGAAAAAAGACATATATGCATGGACCCAACTGGGTCATTATTTTCTAGGGTTCTTTCCAATGCTAGCATTCAGCAGTTCCATAGTTTCCTAAAACTTTAACATTTCCAGCTTTACTACTCCATGAGTCTAAGAACCTGTCTATGTTCCATGATTCTAAAATTCTTTCTAGTTTTGGTATACAATAATTCTCTGATGACCAGGCCCCACTCTCCTTGTCATTCTGTGTCCTATGATTCTAAGTTCATTCTATCGTGGACATTCTATGAATCTATAATTCTACATACCCATACTATGATACAGACAGCAAATACTCTAAAATCCAGAGGAAAAGGACAAGAGATAATCTTATCTATCCTTTCTAGCTCCAAACATATGGCCATTTTCTGCATAATTAGGGAAGGTTTCATAAAATTGATGTAATAGGCTGTTAACGGGGAAAAAAAATATTGAAGAAGGGTCCAACCTCACTAATCCCTCCCTTCAAACTAGAGGTCTCAAGGAATTTGAAACTGAGTAGCCTCAATTGGCATCCATGCTTTAAAAAAAAAAAAAAAAAAGGAGGCAATCCAAGCCAGTGTTTCGATAACAAATTCTATCAAAAGTTCGTCTCTGGGAATAGTTTAGTCAAAGTAAGCTATGTTCCTAAGAATGAACTTCTGAGAATTCAACAAACTGTTGTGTGTTTTAGAAATATCAAAGACCTTTTCATCAGAGTAGTTACCAATTTTTAGGTTGCCTGTGGCTCTGTAGCACCCCCTGTAAAATGAGATTTCTTTTTACCTTCTTTAAAACTTTCTTTTCTACATTTGGCAATGAATTTGCAAAGAAACTGTTGTATCTAGACATAATATTATAAGACGGATGTCATTAAATGTCATTGAGCTATTAATTTTTTGCAGGTGTTAATACAGTGGTTTGGAAGGAGGGATTTGTAGGGGAAAAAACTGCCAGTCCTGCCAGCTAGCAACATAGCTAGCTCCTTCTCATTATACCTGGCCCTAGAGATCTTGAGGAATAAAGGTGATTGGTGCTACAAGGCTGACAAGTAATAATATTTACACAAGACTCCTGGGCAAAGATGGCAATAGGAAAGGTTCCAGTGAAGTCCAGCCCCCTTGAGAAATACCTCACTAGAGATGAAAGGGATCACCAGATTAAGCAAAGACTCAATAAAAACAAAGAGAAACATGAGTAATCTCCTCCATCCAATCCAGGTCTGCATTAGAAGGCTGCCAGAAGTCTGAATGTATTCTGTTTGAGAGAACATTAGAAAGACCTGAAGTCAGTGCAATCTCTGATAAACAGGGTCAAAAACTAGTGTGATGCCAAATCCCAGCTTGTCAGAACCACATTAAGAGACAAAACCAACACCTAGTAAGTGACAAGATATGGAGGGATAGTCACACAGATAGCGTATAGCTCAAAGCCTTCTAGGAGGCCTAAAGTTGGTGTCCAGTAGAAAAGGACTAAAATAGCATGAATTCACATGGTATAATGGAGAAGGTATGAACCCTGGAATAAGGAAAACCTGGTTTCAAATACTGAGTAAGTCACTGTTGGCTTTATGACCAAGCAATTCATTTAACCCCTTTGTGCCTCAATTTCCTCATCTGTAAAATAAGGGGTGGGGTTTAATCATTGCTAAGATCTTTTAATATATTATCTTATGATCTCTAATTTGGGAATATCTCAAGAGACAAAGCCTGCTCCCAGTGGGTGATTGACCAAGGCAACGGAGATGGGATAGAGACCAGAGAATGAGTCAAAGAACAAAACCTGATGCCAACTCTAGGCCTAACTTCTTGTCTCAGAACACAATTACAAAATTGTTTCAGGGTAATATCACTGGCATCCAAAATTGGAGAGGGGACAGGCTTTGGGCCCAACTACCTCATCCAAGAGTGGAGGAGACCAAGATTGACCCTAACACAAAATCCTAGTCTAGGAACTAAAACTGAAGACATGAGTAAACAGAAAAAGCTAATAATATAATGATGGAATATTGTGAGATAAGAGAAACCTGAGAAATAAATCCAGAAGGTGAGAATAAGTCTATATAATAAATACAAGTAGAGCCAAAGGAAAAGAGGATTAGAAAGAAGGACTCCAAGATTGGGTAACAGAAATGAAACAAGAAATAAATAAATAAAATTAAAGCTGTTAAGGAAACAAGGGGAAAAAAAATGAGTTTACAAAAGAAAATGAAAATCTTACTGTATTGAGAACATCTTTTTGCTTATTGTTAATGTATTTTTGCTTTTTAATGGGGAGACCTTTCCCATCCATTAATAGGCCCATGTGACCTGCTCAAGTCACATGGAAGCCTGAATCACATGAGTCTAAGTTACATGGAACAGGAAGGAGTGGAACAGGAAGAGCAGGGCTAGCGCAGAACTGAGAGGAAATTGGTCAGAGCAGCCAGAACTAAGGGAGAGAGAAAGGCAGACAGCTAGACTCTTAAGTGTTTGTTTATTTGTGGGAAGGCCTGATAATGTATATAGACTTCTTGGTTACTATAATGGATTTTATTGTTATTATGATGGATTTGGCTTTCTGGTGTCTGAATAAACGTTTTGGTTCTCTCTTTCATATGGAGAGTCTGTTGTATTTCATGATTCAGAGTTGCACCAGCATATTCATGGCTGCTGTAGGCACTGTGAATATTGTGTTGGCACTACAAATGGTGACAAAGATGGGATTGCGAAATATCAGACCTCTATTTGGAGACAGAAATGCAGAGGAGACAGAGGAATAAATGGACGTCCCAGGGTGGGAGGATTTACTTTATTCCTCCCTAGCAAGAGAATGGGCTAAAAGCACAAGGTTCTGAGAAAACTGAGAACTGAGACTACAGAAGGGAGGACCCAGAGACTTAGAAAGGTGTTTACAAGGAATGCCAATAGAACAGGGGAAAGAACTAGTAAGTGTATGTAGGAGAGGCTGGGCCTGCTAACAAGTTATCACCTTATGTGTAAAAGCAGAGACAAGCTGCTGGAAGACAAAGCTCAGATGGAAAGGGAGTTGGTTGGTTTGCAAGAGAAGCTTTTTATCCTGCAGTATTCAAACTCTTCTTTAGAAGAGCAAGCTAGAAAGTCTCAGGTGGTAGAAGAAAAAGCTGTTGTTAGTTTAGCTCACAAAAAAAAAGCAAAAAAGTAATAAGAAGAAGGATGCATGGAGAGCTTCTCCAGCAGAAGCACAACAGGAGAATCAAGGGGGCCACACAGTGTTTGGGGAGGTAAATGAGGATTTTACTCATCACGAAGTCACCAATATTTGGAGTCAGTTCACCCAAAGGATGGCAGAATCATTGGCATCTTGGATGATGAGAATCAGTGAAAAAGATAAATTTCCTTGAGAAAGAGAAGAGTAAATAGCCAGTAGATTCAAAGTCAGAATAGATTGACAAGAATTGTTTACTGCTCTATTGAGAACAGGGCTAGATTTTAGAAGCATAAATAGGACTCCAAATAATGAACTATATAAAATGTACCAAGAAAAGGGGCTTGATATTAGACTAAGCAGGGAAATAAGAAATTCCCAAAAGATCCTCTTGAAACATTTTATCCAAGTTTGTCACACCTGCAGGGAGAATAGGAAATTGGCCAGGTCCCAGCTCAGATAAAAGAAAGTATTCCTCTAGCCAGAATGATGATCCCAAAACTGCAAATTAGAAAACAGTAAACAACAGTGAATGAGACTATGACAGTGGGTTCATGGACTTCAGAAGCATGGCTGACCCTATCTACCCTGTTTCTGATCATTGTCTCCTTGTTTCTTTTTGGCTTTTTATCTGTTAAACTTGTTTGTCAGATTTGTTTTCTGCAGACTTAGTACCCTCCACCTGAAGATGCCTGATTGCTTAAGCAGGAGGTCACCCTCTGTCCACAACTGTGCTGTGTCATCCCTGGACCTGGTGTCAACCAAGTTCCAGATGCCAGATATATAATTAACCCCTCAAATGGGAACTCTTGGGGCAGGGACAGTTCTACGTCCAGTCTCAACGGGAAGTAGCTATGTAAGAAGAGACCTTTGCCCCTTACTCCAAGAATTTGGGCCCCATTGGTTCAAGAGGGAAATGATGGGGCGCTTCTGCTCAAGGCCTACCATAAGATATTGTTTTATGTGCTTATTTTCTGTTATGCCTGTTAAAGTTCTGTTGATACCAGCTGCCCCATTGACTTATGTAATGGATAAGAAAAATCTTGGAGCAGAACGTATCAATAATGCATTTTTGCTTATTATTAATGTAATTTTGGCTTCTTAATGGGAAGATCTTTCCCATCCATTAATAGGCCCATGTGACCTCTTAAGTCACATGGAAGCCTGAGTCACATGAGTCTAAATTACATGGAACAGGAAGGGGTGGAACAAGAAGAGCAGGGCTAGTGCAGAACTGAGAGGAAGCTGGTCAGAGCAGCCAGAACTGAGGGAGAGAGAAAGGCAGACAGCCAGATTCTAGAGTGTTTGTTTGTGGGAAGGCCCGATAATGTGTATTGACTTCTTGGTTACTATAATGGATTTCTTTATTTTTATGATGGACTTAACTTTCTGGTGTTAGTATTTGGCTTTCTGATGTCTGAATAAATGTTTTGGTTCTATCTTCCATGTGGAGAGTCTGTTGTATCTCACAATTCAGAGTTGCACCAGCATATTCATGGCTGCCGTAGGCACTTTGAGTGTCACATTGGCTCTGTGTGTGTGTGTTCATCTTTCATTGCTGAAGAAGACCATACCGTCAGAGAAATGATGACAAGACTTGCATTTGACTTTGTTTTGAGTAAAGGAGGGATGTGCAGGTCACCAGCTTCACTTCTCCTCCAGAGCCATCTGAATCCAGTGACCAGATATTCATCAGGATGACTGGAGATGACCCAGGATGAGGCAATTGGGGTCAAGTGACTTGGCCAAGGTCACACAGCTAGTGAGTGTCAAGTGTCTGAGGTGAGATTTGAACTCAGGTCATCCTGACCCTTGCACTGGTGCTCTATCCACTGCACCACCTACCTGCCCCTTCACACATTGGCACTACACTTACCCAGGTAGTGGACTTTCCTAACATATAATGGAACAAATAACAGCTAATAATTCAATGAGACAACAAGACATTAAACTAGAATAGAAGATGATCAAGTAGGCATTCTGTGTGAAAAGACTAACTTGGAAGAATCCTTGGGATGTACACACAATAGTCCTTTAAAAAATGTATGTCTCCAAACATTTTCATCAATAAAAGAAGGAAAAAGAGATCAATGCACTGGACAGTCAACTAAAAAAAATTATAAAAGTACAAGTCAGAAATCCCAACTAAAGACTAAATTAGAAATCCTATAAGTCAAAGAAGAGAATAACATAATTGAAAGGAAAAAAAGAAATACATTGACTTGATTAATTAAATTACAAAAAGAAAACTAACAAAACATATAGTAGGCTAATAGATTTTTTTAAGAGAAGAAAATCAAATTATCATTATCAAAAGCCAAAAAAAGGAGAAATCATAACAACTAAAGACTTTGCAGTAAATTTCCTTGATGTCCAAGGAAATTATAAGAAACATTTTTGCCCAGTAATATGGCAACAAAACTGACAACATATAAACTGGATAAATATTTACAAAAATATAAAATACTTAGATTAACAGAACAGGTAACAGAAATTTTTTAAAAATCTATTCCACAAAAAGGCATTGAACAAGCCATAAATGAATTTCCAAAGAAAACTCACCCAGGATCACATGGCTTCATGAGTGAATTCTATCAGGTATTATAAGGATAATTACTTTTAATATTACATGAAATGTTTACAAAGATAGGAAAAGAAAGAATACTCCCTAATTCCTCCTAAGCTACAGACATGGTCTTAATACCGAAATCAGAGAGAAACAAATCATAGGAAGAAATCGATAGTCTAATGAACATTAATCTTTTTTAAATTAACCAAAAACCCACAGTAATTTATTTTTAAAAATTAGAAACTATGATTAGAATAGATTTAAACCAGTAATTCAGAGATGGTTCAATGTAAGAAAATTATAAATATAATATACCATGCTAATAACAAAATTCAATAAAAGTAATCAAGATTTCAATAATATTCAACATCCATTTCTGTTAGAAACATTTTTATTAAGCATAGGAATAAGTGGATCCTTCCTTAATATTGAAAACAGTAACTAAAAATAAGTTGTGTGTAATAGTGAAAAACTAGAGGCCTTTCCAGTGAGATTAAGAATAAATCAAGCAGAGGGGGCGGAGTCAAGTTGGCAGAGTAACAGCACGGACTTGCTAGCTCTCTCCCCCCAAACCCAGGGAAAAATCTGTAAAAAATTACTCTAAACAAATTCTGGAGCTGCAGAACCCACAGAATGATGAAATGAAGCAAAACTCTAGCTCAAGATAGTCTGGAAAATAGCCAGGAAGTGTCTATCGCACCACACTGGGAACAGAGCACAGTCCAGTGTGGGCTGTGCCAGCACTGACAGGACCTGAGTAGGCCGTGGGAGGAGGAAGGGGGTCTCTGAATCTCAGGCACCTGTGGTGGTTTCCAGACTTCACAACCCATGAGGAAATTGGAAGGTCAGTGGAAAAAACCTGTCAGACCTGTGTGAGAGAGTGGAGTGGTCAGGCCCCAGTCTCAGGGTGGCAGAGGGGTTGGAGGAGCCTGTCAGCAGAGGAAGAGCCCATGGCAGCAGCAGTAAGGATAGGGGTGGTGGCAGCAGCAGCAGCGACTGTTTCTGGAGTTCTAGGCCAACAGATTATGGAAAGACTGAGCACCTGACAGTACTCCCCCACCCCCACTAGAAGCAAACAAAGAGCTCAAAAGTGAAGTAAATAGCTGGGAAAATGAGCAAAAACTGGACAAAGACTATAGAATCTTACTTTGGTGACAAGGAAGACCAAGGTATACAAACAGAAGACAACAAAGTCAAAGCTCCTACATCCAAAGACTCCAAGAAAAATATGAATTGGTCTCAGGCCATGGAAGAGCTTAAAAAGAAATTTGAAAATCAAGTAAGAGAAGTAGAGCAAAAACTGGGAAGAGAAATGAGAGTGATGCAAGAAAATCATGAAAAACAAATCAACTGCTTGCTAAAGGAGACCCCAAAACTGCTGAAGAAAATTATACAAAATGTGATAGAGGCAAAATAAAGATCTAAAATGATCTAGGAAAGTGGGAGGGGGAGGGAGAGACAGATAGAGAGAGTGTGACAGAAAGAGACAGAGAGAGAGAGTTTGAGGGAAGGTTTAGGAGATGACACTTAAGCTGAGTCTTTAAGGAATAAAAACACTTTATCAAGCAAAGATGAAGGAGTGCATTCCATGTATGAAAGGTGACCTGTGATGGGTAAAAGACACAGGAGACCAGATGAGGCTTAGGGGAGAGTGAATAATCAAGTATGAAAGAAGGAAGGAAACAAGCATTTTCTTAAATCACCTACTATGAATCAGGCACTGGACTAAGGGCTTTACAAGTATATCTCATTTGATTCTTACAATAACCCTAGGGGATAGGTGCTATTATTATCCTCATTTTACAAGTGAGGAAACTGAGGCAGGCTGGGTTTAAGTAACTTAGCCAGGGTCACACAGCTAGTTAAGTATCTGAGGTCAGATTTGAACTCAGACCTTCCTAAGTTCAGACCCAACATTCTATGCAATGTTCTACCTAACTGCCTTAGAGAGTACATGAACTGAGTAATTTGAAATAATATCAGAAAGGTAGATTGCAGAAAACTATAGAAAATAACAAATGCCAGTCAGCCCATGAGTTTGTATTTTATTTTAGAAGCAACAGGGAGCCACTCAAGGTTTTTGAGCATCAGAGTAACAAAATCTAGACTGTGCTTTAGAAAAACTTTTGGCAGCTGTGTGAAGGATGGAAGCCAAGGAAACCAGTTAGGGGTTGTCACAATAATCCAAACCCAAATCTTCTGACTCCAAGTCCAGTGCTCTTTCATCTCTCAACCTACTGCTGTCTCATTGGATCACTCCTATTGCTAAGTGCAGATTAACAGGGACTCTAACAAGGATAAATAGCAGGGTCATTTCCTCTCACTGTTGTCCAGGCCTGGTACAACATCCTGCATCAAGAATCATGTCAATTTGTGAGCTTGCAAATTGGCGCTTCCCTCACATGCCCAAGTCCACAATTCTAAGTTTCCGTGGCAGAAAAACAATGCTGAAAATAATTGTGCCTGGCAGCATTGATATTGGTTCCAAAAACCATTCAGTACATCCAAGGCTCACTGAATCTTTGGTCATTCTGTACAACAGCCAGATGCTTTGATATCATGCCCAATTAATCTGGAATGAGTTGGACTGTAATAATACACATTCACAACAACCTGCTCCTGAAAAGGAAAGCTTTAATAATTTAAAACATTGATGCCTTCCTGATCTTCTTCCTCTCTTTCTACCCTTGCCTTCCCCAAAAAGGCTCTACCACCGACAGTGCCCACAGGTAGATCACACCAGGTTAGGGCAGAAAGCAAGAGCTCACTGGCTTGGTGACAACAGAGACCCCTGCTCTGCCAACTATTATCCATTGACTACAGTAGTGCTGGCTCTGAGAGGCAAAGTAATTGCCATTTCCTCTCCTTTCCTCTTGGTAGAGGGGGTTGGGGCAGAGTGCCCTTAGAGAAGCCCCCTCTGGGGTACCTGGATTTTGTCCAGACCATGCAGAGAAGATGACCTCACCACAGATCTGACACTATGCCATTCTCAAGCTGGTTTCAGCAAGGCAGGGGAGATGAGTGTCTATTTCTACATGCGTTCCTTTTTGTCTGCAAACCTTGAGAGGCGAGAACTAGAAAGGATGGGGATAGGGATGGGACCTATGATTTCAAAGGTACAGGGAACTCCTAGGCAAGGAAACTCCTTGTACTAATGCAGGTTGGCACTTGTGCACTTTTAGTCTTAGTTACCCAGAGCTCTGAAAGATTCTGAAAGTCACTGAAAATGACTTGTCCAGAGTCACATTGAGAATGTGTCAGAGGTAGGACTTTAACCCAGGTCTTCCTGGTCCTGAGGTCAGTTCTCAATCCATTACAGCACATGGCATCCAGAAAATAATCCTGGAACTATGGAAACATGAGACAATAGAATTTAGACCTGGAAGTGACCTTTAAAATATCTAATTATGGATTTCAGCTAAACAACTATTTAAGACTATGTAGAGAAGGTGGTACAATGGATAAAGTGCTGGACCTGGAGTCTTCGTAAGTTCAAATCTGACCTTAGATACTTACTGGCTCTATGACCCTGGGCAAGTCAATTAATGCTGTTAGCCTCAGTTTCCTCATCTGTAAGAAATGAGAAGGAAATGGCCAACTACTCCAGTACTTTTGCCCCAAAAACCCCAAAAGGGGTCATGAAGATGCAGAACAACTGGAAAATGACTCAACAACAACAATAGAAGTTAGTTGAAGATTAGTCAGAAGCAATGTAGAGGTACATGGTAGGCCTGGAGTGGCTACAATAGATTACAAAGAGGAATTACACAAGGAAAGTGGCTTAAAGGATGTCATATGAGAAATATAAGACAGAAATGTAAGACAAGAAAAGAAAACGGACTGGTGAGAGCAAGAGACAACCACTGGGAAGCCTATCTAGTTCTTTGATATCCAGATAGCAAGAGAATTAGAGGAAGGCTCTCCCATCACAATAGGTAGATCCCTGTGAAAAATTTTTGAGAAGACATAAACAAGAGTCATGGTTAGCCATTGATGAGTTTCCATCTATATCATTGGCAGGAATACCTATATCTATGAGATGACGGACCCACTGGAGTAACTACCATTTATATAGCGCTTTAAGACTTGCACATAGATTTACAAATATTATTTCATTCTGTCCTTACAACAGCCCTGAGACCTGGGTGCTGTTTTTATCCTGATTTGACAGATGAGGAAACTGATGCAGAGTTAAATGATTTACACAGCGTCATGCAGCTAATAAGTGCCTGAGGCAATGATTGAACTCAGGTCTTCCTAACTCCAAGTCTAGCATTCATTCAGCTGCATCACCTACCTGTCATTGGGATAAAAAGTTTAAGTAAGATCCTAGTTCCTGACCTCATGAGTCTAGCATTGTAGGATAAACACCATTTTCTGGCAGGTCAGATTATTCCAAATTTTATTAACTATATGCTGGCTGAGGGACCAAGTGTCTTCCCTAGTCTTTGGGCTCCTTAAATTCTTATCTAATAGTCAGAATGGGGAAAAGAAAGGGTAAGAACATCACAAATAGCGTTCAGGATGTCTGAAGGTCACAAATTCCTATGTACAAAAAAATTTGAAACATCTTATAGTTGCTAAGGTAAGCAGAACTAGAAAGAATAGAAAACGCTCAGGGACACATGCTAATTCACTTCAGGACTGACAGAGGGTAAATTCTAAGATGGAGAAGGTAGCAGTTGAGCTGGGCCTTGAAGGCACAGTTCTTCAACAGAAGTAGTATACTATAAATATGCGTATTCTAAGCCTGATTCTATATTCATAAGGGGATAAGACACCAATATAGGTAGCTATCACTCAAAATATTATAGTAAATACATTAGAGATTTACAAAACAAAATGTAATGTATGGTTGATTTGTCATACACAAGCATAAAACCCTGTATTTATCCCTGTTCAGTTCCATCTTATTAGATTTGGTTCAGTGCTCTAGCCTGACAAGATCTTTTTTGGAACCCAACTGTCAGTTGTGTTAGCTTTCCCTCCCAGCTTTTTGTCATCTGCAAATTTGATAAGCCTGACATCTATGCCTTTATCCAAATCATTGAGAAAAATGTTAAATAGCACAAGGACTAAGAGAGATCCCTGAAGCCCTTAGCTGGACACTGTCTACCATGCTGACATTGAACCATTAATAACCAGTCTTTGAGTTTAACCATGCCACCAGTTCTGAATCCATCTAATTGTATCATGGAGGCAATGTCATATAATAGAAAGGCACTTCTTCTGGAGTTATGACATGAAATCAGATCTTACCTCTAATCTTCATTCTCTGGATGATTCTAGACAAATCTCCTGACTTCTTTAAATCTCAGTTTCCTAGTTTGGAAGATGAGGTTGGACTAAATGACCTCTAAGAGCCCTCTTAGTCCTGTACCTATGGTCTTAATCCAGGGCTTCTTAAATTTTTTCCATTTACAAACTCTTCTTGAGTTTTGGTGCCCTGAGGACATGCACAGTGCAAGTATGCATGCTTTGTGTTCAGAACCAAAACTACAGTGAAGCTGTGCAATACAACACAGGCAAGTACTGCCAGAAACACCTCAGATTAATTACATATTTGATTTTGAATTAATTTTTGGACATTGGACATTCAGAAATTTTTTACTGTTGCAAAATTTTTTGCAACCCCATATGGGATCATGACCCACACTTTAAGAAGCACTAGTCTAGTCCATGTCTCATCATCTTCTCAAGAATAGGGCAAGATACTTTATCAAAAGCTTTGTTAAAAATCTAAGTAAAATGACTTTAAATCACTTGCTCTGCTAAAAGGAAGTCACTAGTAATGAAGTTCTAGTGTATGATCCCAATAAGGCTGTTGATTTCATTCCGATTGGCTTTTCAAAGGGTGACCTTTGAAAAGGAAAGGAATCTCATAAGAATATAGCATTTCGTGATTGTTGAGTCACATTTCAGAGAACATGGAAGACTACTTCTCCTAAGTCACAACCTGGCATCCACACTGGCTACTTCTCAGACAACCAGCTAGAACCTGAGACAGAGGGGTAGCCTGGCCCTTGTGTTTTGTCACATAAACATTAAGCAGTGGCTAGTCCCCTCATCCAAGGGTTTGACAGGTTCTCCCTAATTTGTGCTAGCAAGTGGATATTTTTGGTCCTGTACCTCCATATAGTTTTTGAAGCTTTTGTTGAGGTCTTCACTCAGCTCTAAATGATTAGCCTTACTGAAACAACCCAGAGGTCACTGTTAGCAATTGAAAGTTCATGTTCTGCATGCCAGTTGGTAAGGAGTAGCTGTACTGGGTATGTTGAATGAGTTTTGAGGAGCAAGTGATGGAATCTATTTGCAACAAGTAGCACATGCTTATGCTTCATGTCCTTAGCATTTGATCATGATATGATGATTATAAGTGATAATAGGAGGAGAAAGATAATAAGATTCTTTCCATCAGTGATCCAAAAATGTTTTCCATGGGTAGACTTTTAATGGGACCCAATCAAATAGGATTAGTTGGTAGCTTGTTACAAAGTATTCACTAATCAGAAGAATTTAAGATAAAAAAAAGTTATGAAGTCAAATATGTAATCTGAAGATGCTCCTACTTATAGCTTAGAGAAAGTGCAGTTGTTACCATGTTAACATTAATAACATGAGATACTGAAATTGTTCTATAACTGTAGCACAATACATAATATCACAGTAAAACTATATTTGATATTGACAACACCAAATGTTTTGAACACTTCTCCTTGTCCATCAGGGCTATTAGAATCACCTTGGATTCATATCATATATGATATGCCATTCATGAAACATTCCAAGACAAACACCAATTGCAAAATTAATCATCACAAAAATAAAACAAGGACACCATGATATTTTACAAAGATATTATAGGGGTTCTCTCAAAACCAGAAAGGTAAGATTAGAAAATTCAGATTAGCAAAGTTGCTGAATGTCTCTGACATTGCAAAGAATTCAATTCTCAGGCAGAGCAGTGTTTATCAGTACAAGTATTCTGTCCTTCTACTGTTTTATTGATCTCTAAAGGGGAAAGAGTCTTTAAAGTATGACTTAGAAATCCAAAATTGAAGGTCTGGATACTTCATAGTAGTGCTAGGGATCTGGAGTATCTGTGAGATCTTTTCCCAGCAATATTCCCAGCATTCTGCCTCTTTAATGAACTGGGCTTTCTAGTCTTTAGCATGCAATATCAATATCTTCTAAAATTATCTTCCTTTCTCTCCAGGCTGTACTCCTGACTCTCCTAGTATTTCTCTATAATGTTCCAGAAACTTCTTTAACCTGGAAGCTCATTCCACCTTTGGACTTCATATATGGGAAGCATAGCTGGGTCCAATTAGTGTGGATGATGAAGATGATGATGATGATGAAAAATAGTGTGATCTCATTTCTCAAGTTCAAGCTTCATATTTCTATTGGGCTGCAATCAATTACCAAATTTTACATATTTATAACTTTGAATAGTGTGAATTTGAATATATGCAACCATTTTACTATGTGCACTAATTAGAGCCTAGTCATACTCTCTACCCCTGAAGCCTCTCCCTTTGATTGGCTATTTCCTCCTAGAAGTTCCATTTTAAGGAGGATACCTAAGCTAATCATATTTTTATTCCTCTACAAGCTGTACTCCTGATTCTCCAGGTCTTTTTGTATAGTGCCATTATGTTGGATACTTTCATCTCCTGTTACCCCTTAAAGAACTTTCTTATATGTGTTGCCTTCTCCCATTTGAATCTAAACTCCTTAGAGATAGGGGCTCTCTTTCTTTCTGTTTGTATTTGTATTCCCAGCACTTAGCACAGTGCCTCACACATAGTAAATGCTTAATAAATGCTATTGTCTTTTCATGGCTTGAAAAACATACATGAAAGGGATAGAGCCAAGATGGTGGAGTAGAACCAAGGACCTGCCTGAGCTCTCCCCCCAAACCCCTCAAAATTCTTGTAAAAAAATGACTCTAAACAAATTCTGGAGCAGCAGAAGCCACAAAATGACAGAGTGAAACAGATTTCTTGTCCAAGACAATCTGGAAGGCCTGGAAGGCCAACAGGATGGGTCTATTGCACCAGACTTGGAGCGAAGCACAGTCTACCTTGGACCACACCAGCACACATAAGATGGGAGCAGACTTCAGGGCACTGACTCACTGGCAGCTGTAGGAGTTTCCAGACCTCTCAACCCACAAATGCTAAAGACAGCTTCAAAGATCAGGGAGAAAGCTCTTTTACCTGTGTGAGAAAGGAATGTAGTCGAGCCCTAGTCCCAGCCTCAAGGTGGCAGCAGCCACTGCTGCATTGGCAACTGCTTCTGGAGCTCTCAGTCTACCGATGGTGGGGGAATTGAGCTGCTGATCTGGGTTTCAGTCCTAAGTGATGGTTCTGGGGTGAGGAGGAGTGCAGGTGTAGTGGAGCTGGTGGTGGCTGTGGAAAGGGAATCCTACTTACAGTTCTAGGGCAGAAAAGACTGCTTGTGATTGCTGACAGACTGGAGTGCAGGCCAGGAGAGGAGTTAACACCTCTCCTTTGATCATGTCACTTTGGAGGAACTGAGAATTTATAGGTCCCTAGAGAGATCTCTGAAAACAGTTGCAGAAAATCCCTGAAACTTGGGGCAGTACACACTCCACTTAACAAAGAGCTCAAATGTCATGTAATTGGAAGGGGAAATTACCAAAAAGGGGGGAAAATGAGACTATAGAAGGTTACTTTCTTGGTGAAAAGGTATTTTCTTACAACAAGGAGGATCAAAGCATACAACCAGAGAATGACAGCAAGGTCAAGACTCCTACATCCAAAGCCTCAAAGAAAAATATGAAATGGTCTCAGGTCATGGAAGAGCTCAAAAAGCACTTTGAAAATCAAGTAAAAGAAGTAGAAGAAAAATTGGAAAGAGAAATGAGAGTGCTGCAAGAAAATTATGAAAAATGAGTCAACAGTCTGCTAAAGGATACCCCAAAAAATTCTGAAGAAAATGACACTTTTAAAAATAGAATAACCCAAATGGAAAAAGAGGTCCAAAAAGCCAATGAGGAGAAGAATGCCCTAAAAAGCATAATTGGACAAATGTAAAGGAGGTCCAAAAGCTCACTGAAGAAAATAATTCCTTGAAAATTAGAATGCAGCAAATGGAAGTTAATGATTTTATGAAAAATCAAGAAATTATCAAACAAAACCAAAAGAATGAAAAAAATAGAAGACAATGTGAAATATCTCACTGGAAAAACAACTGACCTGGAAAATAAATCCAGGAGATAAAATTTGAAAATTATTTGTCTACCTGAAAATCATGCTCAATAAAAGAGCCTAGACAACGTTTCAAGAAATTATCAAGGAAAAATGCCCTGATATTCCAGAATCAGAGGGTAAAATAGAAGTGGAAAGAATTCACCAATCACCTCCTGAAAGAGATCCCAAAAGGAAAACTCCTAGGAATATTGTAGCTGGAATCCAGAGTTCTCAGGTCAAGGAGAAAATACTGCAAGCAGTCAGAAAGAAACAATTCAAGTATTATGGAAACACAATCAGGATAAGACAAGATTTAGCAGCTTCTACATTAGCTAGGATTGAAACCAAGAATCACTTACCCAGAAAAACTGAGTATAATACTTAAGAGGGTGAAATGGAATTTCAATGAAATAGAGGACTTCCAAGCATTCTTGTTGAAAAGACCAGAGCTGAATAGAAAATTTTACTTTCAAATTTAAGAATCAAGAGAAACATGAAAAGGTAAACAGAAAATAGAAGACCTAAGGGACTCATTAAAGTTAAACTATTTACATTCTTACATATAAGGTGATATTCATAACTCATGAGACCTTTCTTGGTCTTAGGGTAGTTAGAGGGAATATATATGTACATGTATGTGTGTGTATGTATGATATGTGTATATTATATATGTATGTATATGTGTGTGTATGCATGTGTATGTGTGTGTGTGTGTAAGTAAAGAGAGAAAGAGAGGGCACAGGGTGAGCTGGATATGAAGGGAGGATACTTAAAAATAAAATTAAGTGTTGAGAGGAAAGTACTAGGAAAAAGAGAAAGGGAGAGGTAAAATGTAGTAAATCATCTCACATATCAGAGGCAAGAAAGAGCTTTTACAATGGAGGGGCAGAGGGGGAGGTGAGACAGAATAAGTGAGCCTTACTCTCATCAGACTTGGCTTAAGGAAGAAATAACATACACTCAATTGAGTATAGAAATCTATCTTACCCTGTAGGAAGGCAGGGGGGAAGAGGATAGGAGAGGGAGGATAATAGTAGGGACAGCAGATTGGGGAAAGGGGTAATCAGAAACAAACACTCTTGTGGGGGGACAGGTCAAGGGAGAAAATGGAATAAATGGAGGCCAGGACAGGATAGAGGAAAATATGGTTAGTCTTTTACAACATGACTGTTATAGAAATGCTTTCCATGGCTACACATGTATGACCTATATCAAATTGCTTGCTTTCTCAATGAGTGTGGTTGGGGAGGGAGGAAGGGAGAGAATGTGGAATTCAAAACTTTAAAAATGATTCTTAAAAATTGTTTTTGTGTGCAACTGGGAAATAAGTTGTACAGGCAAAGGGATATAGAAATCTATCTTTCCCTACAGGAACATAAAGGGGAGAAGGAGGGTGATAGAAGGGAGGGCAGATTGGGGAAAGGCATGGTTGGGATGTGTGCTGTCCTGGGGTGGGGGGAGAGGAGAGACAGGGAGAAAATTTGAAATTCAAAATGTTGTGGAAGTGAATGTTGAAAACTGAAAATAAATAAGTTATATTTAAAAAAGGAAAGGAAAACATACATAAAGTTGTGAAGGTGTGTTGTTCATTTATGACTTTGCCCTATTTCCAAATATATAACTAGAAAATGGGAAAAACAGTGTCAATCATGGTATATTTTGTGTTATAGCATAAGGAAAATAAAATCTACAAGGCAAAACTAAATATCCAATGTGCTCCAATATTATCCAAATACTCATAATTCTTGCTGTTGTCATATGTTTAATTTAATAATACACATGAAGGAATAAAGAATTAGTCGAATTTCCCAGGCAGTCACCAAGGGTCTCTAAAGGGTTTTTTGCTGTTATAGATGTCACAAATGGCATAAGAAGCTCCCTCCAAAAATAATGGTCCTTTACATATACAATTTCCTTTAAAGGCACCAAGACAGACACTTTTTCTCTCAAACTTATTCATAAAGAAATAAGATACTCATTTTGTATTTCTGTTTTTCCACAGCCTTTATTTTTTTAACAACAGCAAGATGTGATAGACTCATTTCCTTGAGGAAAAAAACAGCATTGTATAGTTGTCATTCCCATATACATTTTAAGGTATACATCAAATTGTATAGGTGTTCTCTATGTAATTTAGATATCAAGAACCAAAGGAAAAAGAAAAATCTGGACTCTTTTTCAACCATTTCAAAACTCTAAGTACCTTCTAAATACAATCAGTGTCTGGAGCTTGACTGTTTTCAAAATATGTACTAAATAACCAATAATATCTCCTCCCCTCAGTCTGGTGGGAGAGGGAAAGCGCCTTATCTTAATTTCTCTATATTGAGAGAAAATATTTGACAGGCCCATATCTAAGGATTTAACTTTATAGAATCTATGCAACCTTTTATAATTTGAGCATTCATTTGAAACTTTAAGAACAGTTTTTGAATTGTCATAGTCTATGTTCTTATGTGAAATTTTTTTTTAAATTTCATCATTTTTGACAAATTTATTAGTAGCTGATAAGTTTGTTGCTTTTTTAAGGTAACTTTACTTTAGTTTTGAAATTACAACTTAAGTATCTCTAACCATAATGTCAAGAATTTTCCCCTAGACCATATATTCAGCTAACATTATTACAGTCATAGAAAAAATTTGAACAACCAATTACTATATATAATTTATAAGTAAGTATACATGCATTAGGAGGTTTATGATTTTTTAAAATATTGATAGGGTTGTGTGAACAAAAACTGTTATAGACAACTGATCTAGCATCTTAAGTTTTATGGGCAAGTCAAATTGGTATGAAGAACTTTCTAAAGCCAAAATAAAGTAAACCAAAAAATCGAGTAACATATGCTATAAAACACAGCAAAAGAACTTTAAGTAGGTAAGTGAAATAATGATGAAATAATAGTTGATTTCAGAGTAATCACAGAGTCATTAGAGTTTATTGACTAAGATATCTTAGAAGGAAACAGTGACAAAAATTCACCTGAGTAAGTTCCAGAATCCAAGTATCTTTCCATTTAAGTAAGCTGCTACTGATCAATATGATTTAGCCATGTATTTGACTGCAGAGAAAGGGACAAGAAGAGACAGTATTTTAATGTAAAACATAATATCTATAGAACACTAAGAGATAACAGTATCTGTGATGGAAATCTATTAGAGGTATTTTCCATAAGATTAGAGATAAATCAAGGGTGTCTATTGTGACCACAATTATTTTATATAGTTCTAAAAATGCTAGATATAGCAATAAGAAAAAACTGGGAAAATAAACATAGGAAATAAAGAAACAAAATTGTGTTATGCTTATTTGTTACAAGGAAGGACTTTTATTTTTTTCGTGCTATTTAAGGGAGATGTTGGAGTGGCAGCAATACTAAAAAAGAAAAAAAAGAAAATGTTATCAAATGAATCATAAAAATCAACAAAAAGAGAGCAGAAAATAGAGCAGAAAGGCGCACAAATGGGTATTAGAACTCTCATTTTAAATTTGAATTTTTTTAAATCCCTAACTGTGGCAAGGGAAAAGGCCAAACTATGGGGGGAAAAGGGTGGAATTTATAAACATTAGTTCATTTACTCTTCATAATAATCCCATAAATTAGACATGCTACTATCTCCATTTTACAGAAGAAGAAAATGAAACTGAGGTTGTGATTTTTTTCAGAGTCACAGAGTTAGTGAATGAGACAGGATTCAAACTGTCTTCTTGACTTTCAGTCTACCACTCTATCCAATGAACCATCAACTGTTCATATGTAACAGCAGTTTACAGTTTCATATAAAGAAAAAAACTACTCCTAGTCCACTGAGATCTGAAGAGAGAACTTTTAAAAATATCTACTTACTTTTTTAGAAGCAACCATGGGTATTTGCAAGTCAGGTGGCCAGAATGCAGAACTAGCAAATACTGGGAATGTCAGGGGAATCTCCAGGAACTATTGTGGAATATAGACCACTATGTGGTTGGCAGGTCAGATTGCTAAACCTTTTCTTTTTTTTAAAGGCTGGCTTGAAGACAAAGCCTCTCCCAAGTTTTTTGTACTCATATATGTGCTGTGTCTCCCCATTAGAATGTGAGCTCCTTGAAAGCAGGGGTTATCATGGTTTTTTTTTTTTATTTGTGCTTAATATGGTGCTTTGCACATAGTAAATGCTTGATTTTTTTTTATTTCTTATTCAGTAGTCAGAATAGAAAAAAAGGAAGTAATATCACCTGCAGTACTTATGAACATCTTATGGTTACTAAGACAAGAACAGCAAGAAGAAAAGAACAGACGTTACCATGGTATGTGAGAGACGGCAAATTCTAATAAGGAATCATTTATTCTAAGGCTGGCTCAACACCAATAAGAGCATGAGACACCAATTATAAAAATTAAAATGTATATGGTGCTTTAAAGTTTGCTAATTACATTTACTGTATCATTGGATTGCGACAAGAATTTTAAGAGGTAGGTGCTATTATTATTCCCATTTTACAGGTGAGGAAATTGAGAGTAAGATAAGTTAAATAACTTGTCCAGGATCACACAGCTAATAAGTGTGTAGGGAGAATTCAAACCTGAATCTTCCTAACTCCAAGTTCAGTGCTCTGTCCGATACTTCACAATGCTTTAGTACAGAGGGCTATCATGCAAAATATTATTTTTGTTGTTGTTTTGTCATTCAGTCATGTCTGACTCTTTGTGACCTCATGTTCCTAACATGCCTTTTATCTTCCTCTATCTGTCAAATCTGTCCAAGTTTGCATTTGTTGCTTCCATACTATCTATCTACCCCATTCTCTGCTGCGCCCTTTTCCTTTTGCCTTCAATCTTTTCCAGCATCAGGGACTTTTCAAACAAGATTCATCTTCTCATTCTGTGGCCAAAGTGTTTAAGCATCAGCTTCAGTATTTTATCTTCCAGTGAATAGTCTGAATTAATTTTTTTAGGTTTTGATAGATTTGATCTCCTTGTTGTCCAAAGGACTCTCAAAAGTCTTCTCCAGCACCACAATTTGAAAACATCGATTCTGCAACCTTCAGCTTTCCTTATACACCAACTCTCACAGCCATACATTGCTACTGGAAAAAAAAAAACCCATAGCTTTGACTATATGAACTTTTGTTGGCAAGGTGATATCTCTACTTTTTAGTATGCTATCCAAGTTTGCCATAACTTTCCTTCCAAGGAGTAGCCATCTTTTAACTTCTTAGTGTAGTCACCATCAGCAGTGATCTTTGAGCCCAAAAAATATAAAATCTGATATTGCTTCCATTTATTCTCCCTCTTTTTGCAAGGAAGTAATGGGACAAGTTGCCAAGATCTTAGTTTTATAAAGTTAAACTTCAAACCATGTTTTATGCCCTCCTCTTTTACCGTTATGTAGGGGCTTCTCAATTCTTCTTCACTTTCTACTATCAGAGTAGTATCATGGGCATATCTGAGATTGTTGATGCTTCTCCTGGTAACCCTAATTCTTGCTTTTAATTTATCCAGCCTGGCATTTCTCCTGATGCAATCTGTGTATAAGTTAAATAAATAAGGTGACAGTATACAGCAGTAGTACTGTAGTACTACAGTACTCCTTTACCAATCTTAAACCAATCACTTGTTCCATGCTTCATTCTAACCATTGCTTCTTAACCCACAGACATGCTACTCAGAAGACAAGATGATCTGGTACTCTTATCTCTAAGGACTTGCCACATCTTGTGATACACACAATCAAGCCTTTAGTGTAATCAATGAAGCAGAAGTAGCTGTTTTTTTTCTGGAGCTCTTTTGATTTCTCCATAATACAGCTGAATGTTGGCAATTTGGTCTCTAGTTCCTCTGCCTCTTCAAAAACCAGCCTGCTTTTCTGGTAATTTTCAGCTCACATATTGCTGAAGCATAGCTTACAGAATCTTATCTTAAGATAAACTTGATGGCATGTGAAATGAGCACAACTGTTCAGTAATTTGAACGTTCCTTGAAAAGTGAAGGACAACTATAATTATCTGTAATACTAATGAAATGGTTGAGCCAAAGCTGAAAGGAAGCTCAGTTGTGGATGTATCTGGTGACTAAAGGAAAATCCAATGCTATAAAGATCAATATTGCATAGGAAATTGGAATGTAAGCTCTGTGAACCAAGATAAGCTAGATGTGGTCAAACAGAAGACAGAAAGATTAAACATCGTTATCTTGGGAGTGAGCAAAATGTTATAGAAAGTGCTTGAGAGAAATATAAAAACAAAGTGTTAATGCAAGGGCTAAGTAGGAAAGTGGCTACCAACTGGGAAGGCTAGGAAATGTTTCCTGGAGGAGGTCATGTTTGAGCTGAGTTTTTAAAAATGGGTAGAATTTTAACAGAAAATGGATATAAGAAGTGCTTCCAGCATAGGGAACAAATGCAGATATATGGGTGTAGGGGCCTTATAAGCCAATAAGCTCACTCCTTATGAGTATCAAATGTAACTTTATGTTGTCAAGCATAGTTTTTAGCTAGTTTCAGTCTGCTATCTATATGGAATAGGAGCCTTTTTTAACCTGGGATGCATTCAAAAGGCATTAGACAAAGCTGCTGGATGTTGTTCTTTCTTGCCTGCCTAACAACTAATGAAGGACGTTAAACTGCTGTGGGCCTTGAGGTGGGAAAGGCCCTCTATCACCTACATTTGACATGAAGCCAAAAGCACAAAAAGCTGGTGTTTTCTGTCTCTCTTGTGTTTATTCTTTCTTGTCTTAAGGTGAAGTATTAGAAATGGCTATATGCTTGTGAGTTTCCAAAAGTTGTGAATTTCAAAAGTTCAAGAGAGAGTGCCACCAGAAAGCTAGGAACTAGCGTCCATGCCAAGATTTCCTAGAAGACAGTGAAGAGTGAAGTCCTAAGGGATCTATTTGACCTGAAAGAGACCACAAGCAGCTGAGAGAACTCCAGAAATTCATCTATAGGCTCTGGTGAATTGAGAAGCAAACATAGTGGGAGTGAATATTATGTAGAAACTGATTTAAGTTCCAGCTCACTCTCCCCTGAAACCAAGGTGGTATGGGGAGAATATACCTCCAGGTACTGGAGGATAATTTTGTACTTCCGTTCTTGCTATATCTTTGAAGTAAAAATCCCTTTGTAAAAGCTAATTGATGTTAGTGTTAAAATGGAACTAGAGCACTAATTTGTAGTGGTTGACAGTAGGAAGAACAGACCAGAATGAGGACTCAAGCTGGTAAAATTAGAGAAGGACATTCTCACCCCTCAGAGGTACCCCTAGGAAGTAAAAGAAGAGATAAAACTGGCCTTGATCTGGGACAGTAAGTGCCAGACTCATTACACAAATAATCAATTTCTTATATTCTCTTTCTTAAACTATCAGTTTTCCCATACTCATTCCTTTTATCTACTTCAGATGGCATCAGCACTTGGAAGGCTACTGTCTCATTTTTTTTCTTCCTTTGTTAGCCCAGAAAGTACTCAACTCATTTTTTTTTTCAGATTTGGAATTGATTGTCTTGAATTCAGATTGACAACTTTGTCATACCCAGGGTTCCCACTCCAGGAGCTAGTATCTAGCTCCCTCTTTTTCTGTTAGATTGCCTGAGTTAAATAGTATTATTACTACTATTGAGACCTTCCTTAGGGACAGAAGTAAGCACTGAGCTCAGATAGGACAATTTAGACAGACCATGCTAAATTATATGTGATGTCACAGCTTCATTATTGCCTGTTGCTTATCTTATATTAATCCATATTGTGTGTGTATGCATTGGAGGCCAGTGGGTTTGAGAGCCCTCAGCAGTGACATTAAGTACAAACATCCATGAAAACCTTCCTTATCCCAAGGATAATAGGATAAGAGACCTAAAGACAACATCTTGAGGTGGGGATCCCCAGCCTATTGGTTTCTTCCCTACTACTTAACTTCCTTCTCAACAAATAATCCCACCACAATAAATAGTACCCTCTCCTTTCTATACTTCACATCTCACCTGTCAGTGGACTTCTACCCCTACTAAACAACCTTCCCTCTCTTCAGCAATTTGACTTCATGATATACTGAGTGCATTACTCCAGTGATCTATAATTTAGTTGGTGTGGGTACTCCTTACATTAATTCAGACTATTGAACCCTTCTGTGCCTTTATGGAAACTTCATGAATTGCTCTGACTGAATTACCCTGAAGAAAATCTCATGATGACACTCTCTGAACTTACCTTCCTCCCACTCTAAACATACCATGCAAGTATCTAGTTAATTACATGTTATGTTCCACATTAGAATGTGAGTTCCTTGAGGACAGAAAATATATTTGTCTTTCTTTATATCACTACTACAAAGCCTGAAATATAAATGAATGAGTCAATGAACAAATGAATAGCTAAGCTAGTCTTCAGATAGCAGACACTGCTCTTAACCAGATTAGATGTTACATACAGGCCATTCCTCAGGCCAGTACCTTAAACGTTTCTAGTTCAGTTTACACATCCCACTAGCATGACCTTGGAAGACACAGGACCATCTCTACATCAAGATGAGGCTTAGGAAGAATATTTAAAATGAACAATACCTAAAAATTTCTGTAGAAATGTTGATGTAGTCAACTGCTCCCAAAACAAGAGATTCCTTCCCACTCCCAAACCCTAAATCATCAGTGAAAGAGGAACTTTAGGGAACTCTGTTTCCTATCTCATGCTCATATTCCATTTCTCAATACAACACTCCCAATGTTCCTGATATTTTGGGGGGTTATGTTGGAGAACTAAGCAGAGACAAACAAGGAAAGTTTGTGTGTGGAAAGAATCTTTGGGCCCAGCTGATGACCTGAAATATCCTGTAACATGTGGGAGAGTTATTCTAAAGAAGTAAATGACCCAATAAACAATGCTTTGTTCCTCTGGGAAACCTGGAAACTTCAAATTAGCAAAATATCCTCTCAGACTAGCTAGCTGGTTTGGTTTTCTTTTCTTATGCTTTTTTTTTAACTTGCTGTTCCTTTTCTTCTTCCCCCACCTCCCTTGTACTTAAGTGAAAACAGCCAAGTCTCAGCTTCTGAGTTGAGTTCTCCTCCACACTTGAAGTTGTGAGCACTTTCACTAGCCTGGGTCTCCTTGCCCCGCCTCCCTGGCACAGAACAGCTCCTCCTGCCACACACCACCTCCTCACCACCACCCTCACCTCCCATCCAAGAGAGAATATGGAACTATGGGCATCTCTTTTTTTCTGGCACCCACCTCAGCCAAAAGAAATTGAGTGTTTACCTCCCACAGACACCAAAAGTTCAGTATCTCTCTGGGTTGTGTGTTTAGCCTGTGAAAGAAAAGTAGGGAAGCTATGGGGACAGGAGGGGAAGGAAGGAGAGGAAAGGAAAGGAGAAGAAATGCATATTCCCTCCTACTCCCTCCCACAAGACAAACACTATCCAAGTCAAAACATCTCTGAGTTTTCCAAGGTGGGAATTGGCTTTGCCAGGCCCATTCCATTTCTTCTATTCTCCAACAATCAAACATTGGGAGGGGAGTACGCATTTTGGACCAGCCTGGTGTGAGGTCTCACCACTCGTTCAGAAAGTCACTTCAGCAATTAAGTCTCGGGAGCTCCCCCCACCCCCAACCTTATTTTTTTTTCTTTTGAAAGGATATGCCCCACTGTGCGGGGTATTGCAGCCACCCTCCCTGTCAGGCCGTTTCGCAGTAGTATTGTGGCGCCGTGGAGAGGAGCTAATTGGATTTGTTGTCACCTCCTGAAGCTGCCAGGAGCTCACGTCTGCTCTGGTTACAGATGAAGACATCACGGTGACAGGCTCAGAGATGGCTCAGCTGGCATCCCAAGGCCACTAATAGAGCCATGTTGATTTAATGTCCGAGTGGAGAGGTACGGACAAGCTGTTCAAGTTTTCTATTCCAAACAAAGCAGAGATATGCCATCCGTCATCTGTGGATCAGTAAATAAGCTTCCATTTGACTCTAGTAGCGCTTAACCATTGCTACAAAAGAATGACAAAGTATTTTAGCAGGGAGATGCTCCCTTTAAACCGGAGCTGTGTCTCTGTGGTTTATACCCTAGGGGAAAAGGGCTAATTCTCCTAACATGTAAATTTTACTTAACTATGCAATTACGGATAGGTACTATTTACCCTTAAAACTGCACACATTAAAATGTGTATGTGTTTTTGAATATGTGTGCCTGTATGCCCATACGTGTTTAATTTTAAAAATCAGTGGAACCTCTGATGACCATGACCATGCCACTTATCATTACTCTGGATTGATTCTGCAATGATATTGACCCCTTAAGATCTGGTTCATAGGGAGAAATATAGAATTGGTCTTTTGTATCTTGACAAAAGGAAAGTCTACAAGGGTGGCTGACATTAAAGATGACCCTGCAGAAACTCTTCATTCTGAGAAGATCTCAAAACATCTCTAGAGCATCATCTCCTATGATCATAGAATCATAGAAGTCACACATTCTGAGAACAAAAGACCAGTCATCTTCTTTGACTGATACAGTCAGCCCACTGAGAGCTTGTCTTCATGTAAAAATTGTATTTATCAGTTGTTCTCTATGTCCAAGCATAGCTTGGAGTCATAACTTGGAGTTCTGAGTCCAAACAGAACTTGGAGTCACAGGACTTTAGTTCAAATCTGGTCTGCTATTTATTTACCTTAGACAAGTTACATAACCATTCTAGGCTTTGATTTACTTATCTGTAAAATGACAGAGTTGGATTGGATCACCTCAAAAGTCCTTTCTAGCTCTAGAACTATTGTGTTATTTCTATGACCAGATAAAAAGTAAATGTTTCGATTAGAGCAAGAGAGCATTGAACACAAGGCAGGATTTTTTCACCATTAAGGCAGAAAATATCAGAAAGAGCAGCTGAAGCAAAGTCCCTTCAGGAGATCATCAAGAAGAAAGGACAACCACTTCTACCAGGTAATTTAGATAATCAATTACCTAAAGATGCAGCTAGACAAGATATTTTTTGAGGTCCCTTTCAACTTTGGGGGGATTCAATGGTTTTATTCATATAATCTTATGGTGTTTCTATCTCATGTACTTTTTTAGATAATTCCAATGGAAGAACAGTAAAAGAGAGAGACAGTAGAATGAGAGAAAGGAAGACTTTAACACAACTGCTATGTTTTCCATTAAAAGAGTTTCCACACTTAACTACTCACATGAAAAGAAGTTTTGGTATGAAGCTCACATACCTAACAACAGGTAATGATAATACCCATACCTCCCATTTCTCTAGCACTTTAAGAGTTACAGGGACAGCTAGGTGAACAGAATGCAATGAACAGAGAGTTGGGCATGGAGTCAGGAAGATCTGAGTTCAAATCCAGCCGCATACATTTACTAGCTGTGTGACCCTGGGTAAGTCATTTAACCCTGTTTGCCTCAATTTCCTCATCTATAAAATGAGATGGAGGAGGAAATATCAAACCACTCCATTATCTTTGCCAAGAAAACCCCAAAGGGGGTCATAAAGAGTAATACATGACTGAAACAACTGAACAACAACAATTAAGGTTGTAAAGCCCTCTCTACTGAATACCCCTAGCTGGGGGACCACACCAATATTATCCCCATTTTAAGATGATTCAGCTCAGAGAGATGCAATGATTTTTTCCATGGTCACTCAGCTAAAAAAACAATGTTAGAGCTGAGACTTGAACCCAAGTCTTCTGATTCCTAGACCTGATCTCTTCATACTCTGTCTTTATGGGAAGCCATAGTGGATTCTCCTAAAGTTCCACTGTCCAAGCTGTCATGCTTAGTAGTACTTTTTAGGGTGTCATGGTATTTACGAGACAAGAGGGTTAGAGAAATTGGAGCATGATAGGAATAGGATCACAGATTTTGAACTGGAAGAAACCTTAGACATCATCTCCTAGGCTCACTGTCATTTTATGAATGAGAAAACTGAGGGAGGTCTAGGAAAGGTAAGTAGTTATCCCTGTGCCACACAAGTATGCAATAGAGTCAAAATTTGAACCACAGGTTTTTTAATGCCATATCTTTTTCATTTGCTCCCACTTTCTCTCCTATTATAAGGAATCCTTCTCCATTTTCCTTCCCTCATCTCCAAGGGCTTCAAAAACAGTAACTAAATTCTTCTGCCAGGCTCCCCAAAAAGAAGAAATTAAGCAGGTTGCAGAAAAGCAAATGAATCTAGGAAACAAAATATCTGGTCTAACTTTAGAAAAGTTTAATAACTTTGGAAAGGTCTTTGCAACATCAGATGAAGTCCTATTTCCATTTTGCCTTGACTTTTTTCCTCCCATAGCTCATCCAAAATTCTACCCTTTCTTAAAGAACTGGGTCAGAATCCTCCCACCCTCTCCATGGAGCTTTCACCTACCCATTCTAGTCCTCATTGACTGATCTGTGGGCAAAATCTTTCCAGTGGTCTTTCTAATCAATAAAAAAAAAATTATTAACAGCCTACTATGTGTCAGCACTGTGCTAAGCTCTTCCCATTGGAAAGAGTGCTATATTTGGAGTCAGAGAACTTAGGTTTGAACTCTAACTCTCTTTATTCCTCTTTATTCCTTTAGAAGAGCCACATAACAAGAGCCATGAGTAGGAATTCTAGTACCTAAGGCAAATTCAATTGAGCTCAGAGGTGGGAAGAAGTCTAAAGCATGACCTCTCATGTATTGTTGAGGTAAACAAGAGACAAAGACCACAGAGTCAATGAATTATGTCTAGGTGTCTGAAAATAGGGAGAAATTGAAATACATAAGAAGGTTGTGAGCCACATAGTAGACTTATTGAGCAAGAAAGAGAGTAAGCTAGAGATCCATAGATCATAGCAATAAAGAGTTAGATAAGATGGGGTGAATTTGAAAGAAGATCTGGTCACTGAATAATTGTGGAAAGGGGGAGATCTGAAAGTAGCAGTGGGGAGCCAAGATTGTTCTGACTGACTAGCAAGAGATACGCGTCTTCAGGAAAAAGCTAGGTTTTTATAGACACCAATAGACAGAAGGAATGTGGCAGAAAGCTATCAAGTATGTATGGGGATTTGTTAACAATAGATGGACAATAGAAAGGAAGGACAGCGGAGAATAGGGACTGAGGATGGCAAAGGCTGAGCTGTATAAAGACAGAGTATAGGAACAGAAAATTGACATTGTGGTTTACTAAATAGAATGCTGAATTTAAAGTCAGAAAGAGCTATGTTACCTAGAACGAATCACTATAGCTCTCAGCCTCAGCGTCCCCATTTCAGAATGTTGTGATTAAACATCAAAAGATCAAACAAAATAATATATGTAATATATGCACTTGCGAATCTTAAAGTGTTATATAAACATGGACTATAAGCAGAGGAAGAGGGTTTCAAAGGTAAGGGGGAAGGTAGGTGACGCAGAAGAGAGTGCAACTGCAGGCACAACCATAGGAAGTAGAGGGGAGAAGTTTTATCTCCTGTTACTTTGATTTCCAGGTCTGCTGACAAGCCCAAGATCCCTTATCCTCTCCCAAATCATCTTTCTGGGAAGACTCCCAAAGCAGCATGGGCCAGCAAAAGACCTCAGAGTGTGATGTATGGAGGCAGTATTCTTTATGTTACAATGGAGGAGAAATAGCATCCCTGAGACAAAGCCCTAAATGTCTCATTAGAGCTGCAGCAATGCATTGTGATCTCTCTTGGTCAGTTTCCTTCTCTGTAAAATGAGGAAACTAGATTAGATGATCTCTAAATTCTCTTCCCACTATAAACTTGTGATCTCATCTATAATCAATACCATAAAATTAAACCTATAATTTAATTAAATCCTAATTTTTTTGTTTTCATTGAGCCTCATTCTCCCCCTCTAGAAAATGACAGGGTTGGACTGGGATCATAGAATGCTAGAGTTAGAAGGGACCATAGAGATCACTTAGACCAACTCTATCATGTTTGAAAGGAAAGAAGAAAAAGGAAGACAGCTAGCCAAAGTCACCTGGGATTACCCAGCATAACCACAATTCAAACTGATACTCTCACTACAAGTCCTGCCTTCATTTAACCATCCAGGAATTCATAACCCAGTGGCCTGGTGAAGCCAATGTACAGCTTCTCCAAACAATGTTTTTAAATGGATAAAACAAAATAAATAGAATTACAAAGGAAACCTGAGGATAGTGAAAGTAAAGATACCAAATTCACAGACCCTCTGAAATCTATCCCCAGACCAAAGGACCGCAGATTAAGAAATCCAGCAGCTCTATCTCCCTCTCCGCCTTCCCCAGTTGTCTTTTTAAGGTCCTTGCTGACTCAAACATTTGTTTATTTTCAGTCCTTCTATTAGGCTTCTTTGCATAGGACAGCAATATATATACCTTGAAGGCCGGGGCTATTTGTTATTTATCTTTTCCTCCTCTACAGCACTGAGCCCTGCAAATCACATAGTAGGTTCTTGTGGACTTCATGATTAACCAAGCGATCCTGATCTCTCTCCCACTGAGCACTGGACTTTGCATGTAATTTGTTGCCAGCAAATATTAGATAATTGGATGAAGTTCCTTTCTGGTATGCCTCTCTCCTGCGCACTTACATTACATTGTGCATTGTAGTTATTGGTACCCATGTCTTATCCTCCTGCTAGGCTATAAGCACCATGAGAAAGACATGGTCTCTCAGCTAAACTCTGAATCTCCATCTTGAGGAAAGGATTCAGGAAAAGAGCCATAACTAAGGGGAGGGGGTGTCCAGGGGACTGGGCTCCCACTGACTTTCACAGCACAACTTAGGTTAATTTACTTTCCTAGAGACTCACTTCTTAAATAGGCTCAGAATGAATTACTTATACAAGCTAGTGAGAAGGGCAACTATTCTAAGCATGTGGGCTTGGTTCCTTCTTCTCTGGCCATGTTATCATGAAAGATCTTTAGGGTTGAGTCTGCTTCACTTATCTCCTATAATCAGATGACACCAGAAAACAGGATTAAAACATACCAAACTCCATTTCAAAAGGAAACTCCATGTTAATGTCAATGGGATCTGAAGTCAGGAGACCTAGACTGTAATCTTCCAACTCTGTTACTGACTTTACAACCTTAAGCAAGTTTCTTTACCTTTCTGAGCCTCCGTTTCCTGATTTGCAAAACTGAGATAATAGCATTTTCATTGATTACTCTTGGGTTCTTATGGGATCAAATGTAAAGAAGTTTGCAAACAGTAAAATGAGAACTTCCCCCAGAGTACATTACCAATAAGCAGTATGGGGCTTATGTGCGGGATGAATAAGCTAATAATGGTGTGATAAATGTTGCAAAAATCTCAGAAAAGCAAAATATCCACTTCTACCACAATTGAAAGTCCATCATTAGAGGTTAATTCCTTTGTGCCAAACACTGTTTTCTCCTTGCAAATTTTCTTATAAAATGTAAATGCCCATGAGAGTAATAACACACTAAAACCCCCAATATCTTAACAGAAATGAGAGCATCTAATTGATTTTTTCCTCCACAAGAGACAGGGGCAACAAGAAAATATAGGGTAGGTAGGGGCAAGAGGAGGGAAGGGATAGCTAACAGGAGGGAAAGGGCAGGATAGAGATCCCAAAGAAAATTTCATCATTTAACTCCTCAGAGTTTGTTTCCTCTTTTGATAAATGGGGTTAATTCTACTTCTGCTATGTATGAGCAGTACTCACGAAAGAATTTTTCAATATTAAAGGCCTATAGAAATGTGAACTATTTCCTAACTCCTTTCACCCCTCTCTCCCCACCTCCCTCCTTTCTTCCTCATTTCTCTCCCTCTACCCTCTAGTCCTTTCCTCACCTTTCCCTTCTCCCTCTTGTCTCTTCCTCCGCCTCTCTTCACTTTCTCTCCTCTCCTTTTCTTCTTTCCCTTCCATTCACCTACCTCTTTCCTTTTCTCTCCTCTCTTTCTAGTAACTCCTTTATCCTCTTCTCTCCCTCTTCCCTTCTTATTTTCTCTCCTTTCCTCTCCTTCCCCCTCCCTCTTCCTCTTCTCCTTTCTCCTCCTCTTCTCTCCTCCCAATATATTTTTCTCTCCTCACACATATTTACCAGTCTCTCCCTCTACCCACTCCTCTATTTCACCCTCCCTGTCTTAGATGGGAGGCTGGGAATTTAAATCCCTCCTCTCCTTCCCCTCAACCACCGCGCATTCCCTAGAGGAGACAAGGTCTCACAGAATACCACTCTCTATCAGCCCCTCTGGCCAACACACTTGTTCACTGTTGATGAGCTCCTAAGGGAGTGTCATCTAGCTCTTCCCAGTCATAGGGGATCCCATAAATAAATAACATACAGATTGTAAAGACAAACTCAGAAAAATCATAGCAATTTAAGACAAGTAACTGACCCCATCACCCTTTTCTGGCATCTACCAAGCAACAATGTGGTAAGGGTGGCAGGGGGTCAGAAGCCCCTCACTAACTTGTTCTTGTCCATTTACCTGAGTCATTCACAATCACAAAGGGCAGGTGAAGTATGGACTTTATCAGTTCTTAATTTCTCTGGTTGGTGTCAGTTTATTTCATCATCTTTATTGTTGTCTGGGGAGTGGGAGAGAAGAGGCTTGTTTCCGTAAAAGGAAATAAAGGAATCTTTTCCCTTCTTTGGGGAAGAGAAGAATATGACCCAACATGTGAGGTAATATTAATAATTCACATTTCTATATCCTTTAAGGCATACAAAACACTTTCCTCACAAAAACCTTATGAAATGGCTTGTGCGAGGATTGATGTCCCCATTTTACAGATGAGGAAACTGAGGTTCAAGAAGGTTAAGTGACTTGGCCGTGGTCACACAGTTAGCTAAACCTCTGATCAAGGATTCGAAGCAAGGTTTCCTGACACCAGTTCAGTGTTCTTTCTTCTATGTCTCTTCCTGGGATCATTAGTGGAGAAGTCCCACTGAAACTGAGAGTGTAAGTTTTCAAAATACCACAAAATTCAGCTACAGACTCAAGGACTGTAGGTTCTTAGTAAGATCTAAGGCAGGGAATTAGGAAATCTGAGTTCTAAACTTGACTTATTCATTGATCTTTGGCAAAAATACAACCTCTTTTTTTCTTAGTTGTCCAATAATAATAGGCAGCAGAAGTTGAAAAGGCATATAATGGTCATCCTATGGAGTATGATCAGAATTGCCATTCCTAGTTCCAGTTGACTAAGGGAGCTCTTTGGGGTCTACTTCTGGCCAAATGACTTAGGACTAAATGGAATCTACTTTGAGATGACAATGTGTCCCCTTATTGGCAGTGGAGCTATTAACAATTCAGTGGATATTTAAAGAGAAATTATTGCTCCCTCACATCACTCTCCTTTCTGACTGTGAATCGTGTCAAAACTGTTTCAAACTCTTTCCAGAGAGAAGGGGTGGAGAAAGGGGTGTCTTGCCCTGTCACCCCACCCAGCCTCCTATGGCCATAGGTCATAGGCTAAAGCTTTTGTCCTTCATAGGCAAGTCTTTAAATGGCTTTAGATTGCCTCTTTTGTGTTTATCCTTTCCTGATCTTAGGCAAACAAATATCTGTCTCAAGAAGGACACATCCAGGATTGAAGATTAAAAAAAGTCCTTGGTCCATTGGCTCAGAGATAAGTAGTGTCAGCCAGAGAAAGAGAAGGATCATTCCTATCAACTATTAAAGTCCTATTGAAGAGGACATTCACTGACAAGAGGATGGACCCAAGTGTGACTGCTTTACCAGTAGACAAATACTCAGAGTTGTTTGGACGGTGCAAAACTGTCATGAAATGCAAAATGCTTAGTTATCAATCTTGCAAACTGTTTTATGTGGTGATTATAACAGTAGTTATAACTTCTGTTTTAAGTCATTCTATTAATTCAGGTTGTAAGGTTTTGTTGGGGGTTTTTTAGTACTTCTTTTGTATGTAACAATAAAATACCTGCCCTATATCTGATTTATGTTGTACAGTACCTTTTCATTCTCTCCCTTTAAGGGATAACTGGACATGAGTCTTAACATGTTACAAGCACATTTTTCCCCAAAGTGCCAGGATTGGGGAGTCAAAGAATATATGAAAGGGGAGCCTAACCCATCTCAGTAAAAGTCAGCATCCCTTGGGAATGAACCTGATCTAAATTACATGGCTGAGTCCCAAAACAGGAAGTGATCACAGCACACCAGCCTCTATAGGGCCAGCAGTTATTCATTAAAGCTAGAAGTAGATCAACTTGGAAGACTAGGAGAGAAGAGCAAATGTTTATAGAATCAATGAGCATTCATAATATCCGTTAATCAATCAGCACGTAGTGATTAAATACCTACTCTCTGCTCAGCTTTGTACTCATCTCTGAGGTGATGAATGTCACCACCATCCTTAGCCTTAAGGAGCTTTAGGCTATTAATCCAAAGCTGTGCAGTTTCAGTATCCATTTAGGGGTATGGACAGCAAGTACTTTTTTATTTGGAGGAGAGTGATCACTTTGGGCTTGGAGGAGCAGGGAAGGCTTCATAGAGAAAGTGGGACTTGAGTTGGACTTTGTTGGAAAAGCAAGGAATAAATATAGAAACAAAGGATAAAGCATTCAGGGGAAAGCACGTGTGAAAAACACATTCAAAGAAGCTAATGTCTACACAAAACACATCTTAATGTGGATTTTAGTGCTGTAAAATAGACTATAACAGACTTGGAAGTATATACAACATTAACAACCTAGGGCAGCTATTAAGGAGGAAGATGATGGATAGACCTTCTTAGAACACATTATAAAACAGGCTTTATCAAAAACTATAGAAGTAACTTTGAAATAAACAGGTATGACTTCAGCAGGCAATATCAATATCTGACAACAAGTGTAAGACTCTGAATTTGCTAAATATAGCTAAAAGTAGCTTCCTTCTACATGGAGTCTACGAAATGATTAAAATCCAAGACTAAAATCAAAAAGCCATCCATGGATGATACCCCTGAGATCTCAGTCAATTCCATGGCAATAAAAAAGGACAGGGATAAATGGTTGAGTCATGCAGATTTGTTTGTGGAACTGGAGGTATTTTTGATAGCAGTTCAAGACCAGGTCACTGACACCAGAAATTACAGAAAGTTTATCCTTAAGGAGTCCAGACTTGGCGATCAATGTAGAATATGCAAAGAAACAGTAGAAACTGGGCAACATATCATTGGAAGCTATAAAAATCTGGCATTTGCCAAATATGTAGCAAGATATGAACTGGTAACTAGAATTATGCATCAGAAGCCCACTACTTATCAGAAACTGACATACAGATTACACAATGTCTTGGAGTACTAACATTAGCATCAGAAGTCAGCTATGGACATAGTGGGGAAATGCTAGGCCTCGATGCTGAGCAAGTAGGGCTGAGTCTCTGTGGGGATGGAAGTGGCATGAGTAGCAATGCCAGCCCCAGCAGCAGTAACAGTGGGCAGCAGTATCAGCACCAGCAACAATTACTTTGGGCAGTAGCAATGGCCCACATGATAGTGGGCAACAAAATGGGTCCCTGTAGCATAAGAATGAACCATGACATGGGCCCCAGTAAAGTGACCACTGGCATGGTCAGTAGAAAAGGCAATCTGCAAAGGGCCAGCAAAGACCTTTGCTTTCTGCAGTCTAGACCTAAGAAGCCCTGGAACGCTACACATTATTATCAGTACAGTATTCAGTAGTATTTGGACAACAAAGGGGTTCTCCTTTGGTAGGAGGTGGTTTGTCCAAGCTGCTATGGCAGTAGCAGCGGAGACTGGAGTGAAGTGGCAGGAATATGAGTAGAGCCATGGACCCCAGCTAAATGTACTGAGTACCAAGTGTAGCTCTCTATGTAATCTTTTATGCTTTATGTAATCAGAAATTTATAAGACTGGTCCACATTGTTATCAAGATACTGCGCACTGATCATTGGACAGCTCCTTCCCAGAGAGGGAAAAGGACAGGAAGGAAATAACCATTTATATAGTGCCTACCATGTATAAAGCACTATGCTAAGCACTTTGCAAATATTATCTCATCTGATCCTGACAATAATAATGTTAGATAGGTGCTACTATTATTCCCAGTTTTACAAATTAGGAAACTGAAGTTGATAAAACATAAGTGAATTGCCTACATCTAAAAAGTACCTAAGGAAGGATTTGAATTCTGTTCTTCCTGATTCTAATTCCCATATTCTATCAATGATGCCAACAGAAGAACCACTTTGAAATGCAAAGATTTGACATCACATGGATGAGATTGTTTACATCCATTATTTGGTCCTTCCAAGGGAGAAGGGGAGGCTTAAAGTTTATCCCATATTTGGTCACTTTCTGGAGGTCATTACATTGCCAAATTTCCTTTATTTTTGTGATTTTTCTGCTTTCATATTCTTTTTTCAATGCTTTCTGTACAAGGATTCTCACACTCCCTAAGTTTAGAGTTGTCTTTTTCATTTTAGTCCTAAAGCCACAAGGAGCGAAAATTTCTCTAGACAATCTTGACCCCAAGGGTTGTGGTGTGGTAGTGAAACCAGAGTGAAGCACCTCACAGGATGAGCCAGATCTTTTCCATAACAAGCACGTTCTTGCATTTTAATTGGCTCTGGAAATTAAGGCTCAGGCCACTGGATCAGCTGAGTTCAAAAAGACATGAGTAATTCCAGCTGGGCTCTGAGACTTCAGAACATCAGATCAAAAACATAACCAAACCCAAGAAGCTCTGCTCAGCTAAATGAATTGAATCCTTGATGATATCCTTTCCCAATTCTGAATGTTCTTCCCCTGCCATGGGTAATTAAACCTTCTTTTGCTTGTAGGTGAACTGCCAAGACTTTCATTTTGTCCACATCTCAGACATGAACTAGAAGACCAGCTTTATCAGCCCAAGCCTACTACAATAACTTAATACTTTTCTTCAACTACAAAAATCATTTATTTTATTCATCTGTGCAATAGTTCATAAAATGCCGAATATTAAAGAATAAAAGCAGCATGGAGACTCGTCCCAAGATCATTTCTATCTGAATCTCACTAAAAATGATAAGAATAAGATGATAATAATAATACCTGACATTTACATAGCACATTGAGGTTTGCAAAATTATACATATGTATGATATGTATATATGTATGTATTATGTATATATATATGTACATATATATATATATATGCAATCTCATTTGACCCTTGATAGTGTATTCTATACCATTTCTTACAGGAGTCATCAAATGTAACATTCTGCACTCCTGTCTTAGACTTATCTATAACCGGGGACATGCTGGTAAATATTTAACAACTGATTCTCAAGAGGGAAAAGAGGTACACATGACACACTTTTAATTTTAATCAGTATTATTAACATTTACCCTATCATTTCTTAAGCCTAAACGATAAACAAAACAATCAATAGAGCTGTGATTTGTAGCATTTACTGATTTCTGAGGTGATAAATCTCAAACTGAAAATTTAAAAATCAGTTCTCAGAAGCTGATAAAAACTAACTCTATCATATATTTTTGGTTGCTCTTTGGATATAATATTAGTGTCAAGAGTTCAGTTTTTGTGTCAGGGAGGACTTTAAAATTGAGGGAATTACATAATTTCCCCCTCCCCTCAGAAGCAAGCATAGATTGTATACAGTGTAGAATCATGGGATCTAAAAATTGTAAATGTTTGTTGTTATCATAGAAATAGCTAGATGAAACCACCCCAAATTTCTTTTTTTGTTCTGCTTGTGACCACTGGCACACATTAATGAGAAGGCTGACTAGAGTTATAGAATGCAACCTTTGGCCACTGAATTACTTGGAAAACTGCCTGCTCTACAGACTCCAAACCTATGATCTTGGTCCCATTACAGAAGCAGCTGTGCTGCATTGGAAAGAGTACCAGATTTGGAGTTAGAAGCCTGGGTTTATCTTGGAACTTACTAGTTGTGTGGCCTTGGATAAATCACTTCATTTCTTGAGTCTCACTTTCCTCATTTATAAAAATGGAAATAATACTCCTTGTCTCACTTTCTGAAAAAGATGAAGTGAGGCTGAAATGATATAGGTGATAATGAATTTTGTAAATTTAAAATACTTCTAGGACCTATAATTTTCACATTATGGTTATCCCCTTTACAGATGTAAATTATAACTCATCTATGGTTTAAGAGTTTTCAAAGATAATTCTGGCTGAAAAACACATCACCCTAAGGCCAGCTTGGTAACTGAGCCTCTCCAACTTAGCTAGGTTGCTTCTTGATTAAGAGAATACATACAGTCCATCACTGAACCATAACCCACAAAGAATGATAGGAATATTGGCTCCTGTTATTATCAGGCTCTTCCCCCATAGAAGTATCCTTGAACTCATACCCTAGTGCCATCAGAGCCCATTGCCTAGAATAAAATCTGCTATTTGTAACATCTCATAGGTCGTGGCAATGAACTCCTGAACCTGGTCCATTAACCAACCAAACCTACAAGATTCTCAGACACTGTGGTCTGGTGTCCACCAGCCAGAAGCCAATATCTCTAGCTCCATTTTCCCCAGCTTGCAGCCCTTCTACCCAGAGATTATTAAATACAATCCCCACTTCCCCCAGGAAATATGCAAAAATCATTTATCTTTGGAAACTAAAACATATGAATCTGAGTCATCAGGCAAATTATATACAACAGTAAGTGATAAATGTTCAGGGCCAGCAATCCTGAAATAGCAGCTGAAAACCTTCATGCCACTCTTCATTCTGCCTACAGAGCATTTTTTGAGCAAAGTTCATTTCTGACAACTCAGAGTTAACAACCTGATCCAGCCTTTCACATCAAGCCCTCAACAATTCAACAGGCATTTATTAAGTACCCACTATGTTCAAGGCCTCACACCAGAAAAAAAAAAATGGAGAGACATATTACACATAACTCCTGCCCTCTAGGACCTGGTATTCTAATAAGGGATATTAGATATGAAATGCTATTTGAAATTGGATATATAATGATAAAATAAGACCAAAAGTAACAAGAGGCATAAGAAAGGTACAAAATATAGATTAAGCAAATCAGGTAACAATGTACCATTACCGTTCATTGTTATAATAGATACAGTTGCATAGATATTCAGAGATACATGAAGCTGGATACTGAACCCAGTTCCCTGATACCTCCTTACTCCCCACAAAGGAGTGCACAAAGGTCCCTTTGAGAGACAGAAACCCGCACAGAAGTGAGGATCCTCCAGTTTGGAGAAGCACTGGCATCTCATGGCTGCTCCTACTCTCCTCAGATTCTATATTCCTCATGAGCCCAGGGCAATTATAAAAAAGCAGTCATTTAAGTGAGCATGGTGCTATGTCAAAAAAAATACCCCTTCAATCTTCACAAGCTTGTTTCCATACATCCATCTAGTTAAATTTCTATTTGCTATTGACTTTGGAGTATTTCCTCATTCTGATCCTATGTATGTGACTGGCACTTGGTGGTCATAGTTCCTGGCCAGAGTCTGCCACAGAGAGGACTTATAGTTCTACCGAACAATGTGATCAAAGATACATGGCAGGAAAATATGGGGTGAGTCCAAAGAACAGTGAATTGGTAAGTTTTTCTGGAGCATAGAGAATATGAATGAGATTATAAACTAAGTTGCAAGTGTAATCTGTAGTGACAGATTGTAAAGAGTCTTGCATGTCAGGCTAAGGACTTGGGACTTCATTGCAAAGGAAATGGGAAGCTATAAAGCATTCAGAACAAGGGAATGCCATGATGAAACCTTTTCATGAAGATTATTATGGCACTCTGTTCAGGGTGGTCTAGAGAGGGGAGAGATTCAAGGCAACAGACTAGTTAGGAGGTTATTACAATAATCTGGTGATATAAACCTCAGTGGTAGGGGTGATATCAGATGAGCTTGGGAGTCAATAAAGCTCCATTGACCTCTGAGACCTATAGCCTACATCTCTTTGCTCTAAACATAACACTCAGGACCAAAGAAAATTTATTTTTGTTGCTCTCGATATTACCTCCCTTCTCTGACATTTCCTGCTGTGCTCCAGGGAAAGAGAGGTACTTAGTTTGATTAGGTGTGGTGACCTTCCCCATAATAATTTTCTTTTTCATTCTAGATTACTCATTCAAGAGTGGAAAAGTTGCTGGTAAAAAGTCTTTAATTCAAGACTGGAAAAGTTGTTGATAAAAAGTCTTTAATGTCTGATATCAGAATATCAGAACTGGATAATACCTCAGACATCATCTAGTACAATCCCCTCATTTTGCAGGTAAAACTGAGCCCCAGACAGAATGGGTGACCTACCTAACATCACATTTCTGCCTCTACTCCAATTCCCTTTAATTCCTCATTAACCACCTCCACCTCCATACTATAGATATTATTCCCAACCACCCACCCCCAAAAAAGCAAACCATTGTGAGTAACTGCCTCCATGGGACAGACAAGTTTCAATTAAGTACTGATGATTCGGGAATTTTTTTCTGATATAACAGGAAGTAGATGCAGGACGCTCTACCTCATGAAGATATTTGGTAAGCCTGCTTCTGGGCATGTAAAATGGGTACACTACTCTGAACTTCAGAGCCTCTGTGAATATTCTATAACTGTTTCCTGTCCACTTACTGAATGGTGAAGAAAAGCCCTTTTGGTTGGTTGATGAGCCAAAACTGAAAGTGGATACAAAAGGAGCTAGCCAGCCAAATCAATCTCTCTTTTTCTCAGTAGTTAGTAAAGCAAATACTCTTTGCTACAAGCCTCCAGGTGGGGAGGCTCAGGCTTAAGGCAGATAGTACAAAGCTTGTGTTCCTGATGCTGCTCACTTTATATCAGTCCACCTTCCCCTGAATTTTTTAAATTTGTTTCTTGTGAAGGATTGCTATTTCATAATATTTGTGCAACATAATCTATTTAGCCATTCCCCAATCAATGGGCATCTGTGATGGCGATCAAATTAGAATTATTTGCTGGTTTTGTTTTTGTTTATACCAAGAAGTATAATGCCTCTGAATAATGTGATTAAGGAGGTTCTTTCCCATCCATTGTTGGGCCTGTCCATTGAGGGAAGCTTGATCAGGGGAGTCATTTTGTAGGAGGGTCCCAAGTATCTTCTGTTTTTTCTATTGAGGCACTGGGTCAGAGAGTTATGCCTCTGGTTCTGAAAAGCATATAAATACTCTGAGGGTGAGGTTTTGCTTTGGGACTTACTGACTGGAAGTGTTTCTTTGGCTAGACAAGACTCTGGGAACCCGCTGCTAAGGAACCCCTTGGCTTTGAAAACCCAGATGTCACTGCTTCCCTCTCTGGTAACTGTATTTATGTAATGATTAGACTTTGTTTTGGAAGCTCTCTCTGTTGACTTGATTTCTCTGTATTTTCTTTGAAGTTCAGAGTGCTGACACCCCTGAACTAGGTGAATAATATAATGTGCTTGGTTAAAAAAATATGCTTGATTAAAGTGATTGTTCACCCCTCAAAAGTTGTCTTTCCTTTTTTTTATGCAGATCTAAGAACCTTTTATAGGAGACTCCCCTGTGTATGTTGGGTTGCTTATTGTTATAGCATCTACTTTGTTTCTACTTCTTGGCTAAGATTAAAAAAATTGCTATAAATATTTTGGTGATATGAGGGCTTTTCTTTCTATCTATGACTTCCTTGGGGTATATATTGCACATATATACATGTATATATAATACATATGTGATGTATCATGTATATGTATGCACATGCACGTATATACCTAGAGGTGGTATCTCTTGGTCAAAATATGGACATGCTAGTCATTATGGGCATAATTACAAATCGTTTTTCAGAGGACTAGACTACTTCACAGCTCCACAGTTAAGGAATATAATATGCTTGTCTTCACATAAGCTCTCTAACATTAACCATTCCCATCTTTTTCCATCTTTGCCAGTTTGCTTGGTGTAAGGAAAAACTTCAGAGTTGTTTTAATTTGCATTTTTTCCATTGTTAAAGAACTGGACCAATCTTTCACATGGATGCTAAGAGATAGCAGTTCTTTCAAGAAACTTGTTCATGTCCTTTGACCACTTATTCATTGATGAATGGCATTTGGTATTATATATTTTTGCTACTTCCCCATAGATTTGGATATCAGACAAAGGTGAGATTTTTACAATAGCTGCTTTTTTAAAGAAACTTATGCTATGAAGAGAGCATTTTGAAAACAGATTTTTTGGAAATGTTTCTACCTTGTGTGATTAAGTTGTTGAAAATTATTGAGCATTTCACCTTGAAAAACAAATATCTACATACTTTAAAAACTTAGAGAAAATTTTTAACCCAGGAGTGGGGAATCTGTGGCCTCAAGGCTACATGTGGCCCTCTAGGTCCTCAAATGCAGCCCTTTGACTGACTCCAAACTTCACAGAACATATCCCCTTAATAAAAGGATTTGTTCCATAAAACTTGAATTCAGTCAAAAGCTCATACCCAAGGACCTAGAAGGCCACATGTGTCCTCAAGGCCACAGGTTCCCCATCCCTGTTTTAACCTGTCTAAAAATCTTACGTATGAAGAGTTTTTAAGTGGGTTTTTTAAGAAAAACCACACATAAAAACACAGCACCTGATTATTTTGCAATAATAACTTACTAACCTCATAGATGATGGAAATATACTAGCAATATCCCAACAAAATACTTTGGATAATAGTGGATGGGATTAAAAAATGACTATCATTTAGTGAGCACAGCTAATGATGAACCTCTTCCATGTATTAATCTTTATGAACTATCTTTTTTAAGCTATGAGAGCAAGGATAACTAAATATCAAAATAAACTTAGAACCACATACATGTACATAATTTATAGGTTAGGGACTAGACTTGGGATTTCATGAGTTTAAGGAACTCCTTTATAAGGAAACTATCTCTTCAAATGTAGGTTAGTAGCTTCTTTATAACTTACAGGAACTTCCCTAGACAGCAAGGTGGCATAGTGGGTAGAATACTAAACCTGGAGTCAAGAAGACTCAAATCAGCCTCAGACACTTATGACCCTGGGCAAGTGAACCTCTTTTTGCCTCAGCTTTCTCATCTATAAAATGGGAATAATAATAGAATCTGCCTCCCAGGATTGTTGTGAGGATCAAATCAGATCTTATTTGTAAAGTGCTTAACACAGTATTGACACATAGCAGATACTATATAAATGCTAACTATTATTTGGGCACTGTGAGGTTAACAGACTTGCCCAAGGTCACAAAGATGGTATATATCAGATACAGTAGTTGAAAGCTGAGATTTCTGATTATCCTACAGGATATGTAAATATATACAGTAATGGGTAGACTAAATACTAACAATGGCAAGGCTATCCCTCATGCCTAAAATATGCTCCCTCCTCACTTTCCACCTCTGGGAACTCCTAACTTCCATCAAGGCTCAGATCAAATGATACCCTCTTCTTATGTAAAAGATTTCCATATTAGTCATTTTGTATAAGAAGACTTAAAGAAAAGAAAAAATGAAAGAAAGTGAAAATAGCATGCTTCAGTTTGTATTCTATCAATATCAGTTCTTTCTCCAGAGGCAGATGGTATGCTTCATCATGAGTCCTGTGGGATTGTGTTGAATCATTGTATTGCTGAGAATAGCTATGTCATTCACAGCTCTTCACTGAACAATATTGCTATTACTGTGTACAGTACTCTCCTGGTTCTGCTCACTTCCCTATGCATCAATTCACATAAGTCTTTTCAGGTTTTTCTGAAATCATCCTGCTTGTCATTTCTTACAGCACAATAATATTCCATTATAATCATATACCACAGCTTATTTAGCCATTTTCCAAGTTATGGGAACCCCTTGGATTTCCAATCCTTAGGCATCACAAAAAGAGCTGGCAATAAATATTTTCGTACAAATAGGTCTTTTTCTCCATTTTTGGATGTCTTTGGGATATAAACCTAGAAGTGGTATTGCTGGATCAAAGGGTACACACAGTTTTACAGTCGTTTGCTTTGGGCATAGTTCCCAATTGCTCTCCAGAATGGTTGGATCAGTTCACAACTTCACCAATAGTACATTTGTACCCCAGTTGTCCCACCTCCTCCCCAACATACAACGTTTTCCTTTTTCATCATATTAACCAGTCTGATAGATGTGAGGTGATACCTCAGAGTTGTTTTAATTTGTATTTCTCTGGTCAACAGTGATTTATATTGTGAATATATATATTCATATAACTATAGATAGCTTTGATTTCTTTGTCTGAAAACTGCCTATTCATATCCTTTGACCACTTATCAATTGGGGAATGACTTGCATTCATATAAACCTGAATCAATTCTCTATATATATTTGAAAAATGAGGGCTCAATCAGAGATACTTGTTGTAAAAATAAATTACCAGTTTTCTGCTTTCCTTATAATTTTGGTTGCATTGATTTTTGTTTGTGCCAAGTTTTTAAATTCAATGTAATCAAAACTATCTATTTTACATTTTTTAATTCTCTCTTTATCTTCTTTGGTCCTAAATTCTTCCCTTATCATCTAACAGATAAACTATTTCATGCTCTCTTAATTTGTTTATGGTATCACCTTTGATGTATAAATCATGCACTCATTTTGACCTTCTCTTGGTATGTGATGTGAGATATTGGTCTATACCTAGTTCCTGCCAGTACTTTCCCAGTAGGTTTTGTCAAATAATGAGTTTTTGTTCTGAAAGCTTGGGTCTTTAGGTTTGTCATATACTAGATTACCACAGTCATCTACTATAATGTAATTTGTACTTAATTTATTCCACTGATCCACCATTCATTTCTTAGCCAGCACTGGATCATTTTGATAATTAGCACTTTATAATGCAGTTTGAGATATAGTATGGCTAGATCGCCTTCTTTTGCATTTTTTAACTGATTCTGTTGATATCATTGAGCTTTTGTTCTTCCTTATGAATTTTGTTATTATTTTTTCTAGCTCTATAGAGCAATTTTTTGATAGTTTGATTGGTTTGCTCTGAATAAATGGATTAAATTAGGTAGAATTGTCGTTTTTATTATATTGTCTTGGCCTATCAATGAGCAATTAATATTTTTCCAATTGTTTAGTTCTGAGTTCATTTGTATGAGTAGTTTATGGTGGTGTTTATATAGTTCCTGAGTCTGTCTTGGCAGGTGGACTACCAAGTATTTTACATTGTCTACAGTTATTTTAAATAGAATTTCTCTTTCTATTTCTTGCTGCTGGGTTTTGTTGGTCATATATATAAATGCTGATTTATGTGGGTATATTTTGTATCCTGCAACTTTGCGAAAGTTGTTAATAATTTTAAGTATTTTTTCAATTGATTCTCTAGGATGTTCTAATTATAAGATCATATCATCTGTAAAGAGTCATAGTCTCATCTCCTCATTGTCTATTCTAATTCCTTTAATTTCTTTTTCTTTTTTTATTGCTGTAACTAAATTTCTAGTACAATATTAAATAATAGAGGTGACAATGGAAATGCCACCCCTTTTAAAAAGTGTCTGGTTCCTCCTTTTTAGTGTTGCTCCCCATTACTACGTATTTCTTTTAAATATCCTATATTTATCTGTGAATGCTTTGCCTCTCTCAGCTTAAAACTTCAAGGAAGGGACTGCCTTACTTTGGTACTTGTAATTCCATTGTATGGTATAGTACCCAACAAAAGCTTAGATACTTGTTGATTGATTGATGGAAGTAAAGCCCAAGTTGTGTAGTGAAGGCCCACAAACTCTTTGCCCTCTAATCTTGTACCCACAACCAATTTGTCTTCACAAAATCTCTACATTCCCTGGGTTTGCTGAGGCCCTGCAAGGTTATTCATAGGCCAACTTGTCACAGTCCCAAGAGGAATCACTGGATGTGGAAAATTCCATTTGCAACCAAATAAAGAGCGAATTGAGGTTTATGGGGGAGGAAAAGAGAGGGATCTGAAAGGAATGATCTCTCGTGTATTTACTGCTCTCTTAAACTGAAGGAGTGATTTTGCTTTCAGTAGTACATAAACTCTTGGCAAAGTAAGGTTTTCCATGCTTTGCTGAACTCCTGAACACAGATGTCCTATTTGTGTTTCATTAGTACATCAGTCTCTCTGAGGCTTTCGACCCTTGCACCAGGCAATAATTACCTGGCTCAGGCCCATTCCCTCACCAGCTGGCCGGGGACTTGCTCTGCTCCGACCAGGGCTGTCTCTGCTGTCAGCCCTTTCCAGTCAACTGGACAGCTCAATCAACAGAAGGGCTTATGGGAGCTCAGTAGGCAGACTTGGACTGGATCAGAGGAAAACACCTCCAGAGGGATAGTAAGCTCTTCAGGGCTCAATTCCACACACAGAGACTATGAGAGAAGGTGAAGACAGACTCCTGAAAGGCAAAAACTCTCCCTTCTCCACAGGCTACCTTTAAGATTTGATGGCAGTGCAATAGTTCAGCATTCAGATTCTTTCAGTAGTTTGGCTCCAGCCATGGCCTGAGAAACAGCAATGTCATAACATCAGGGAAAGCTGCTTTGCCATGGCTTCTGACTGGCTTGATTTCAATACCAATTTGGGGAAAGAGAAGGGGTAAAAATGGGAAGGGGAAGCAGTGCCACAAAAAATGTTCCTATAGAGGTCATGGACACCTTTCCTCTCATTTCACATAATATTTATAGCATCAGAAAGTTTAGAACTTGAAGAGACCTTCAAGGTCATCTAGTCTAGTGCCCTCATTTTATAGTGAAGAAATAAAAGAATAGGTTAGTGACTTGCCCAGGGTCAATCAGCTATTCAGTATGAGGACAGGTTCTCTGATTCACAGTCTTGCAATCCTTTCAGTATACTTGGCTGCTTAACCTTATTGGGATCACTAATATCAGTCTATATGAATGAGTAGAACTCAGGCCAAACCTGGAAAAATTATAAAGTCAATGAGGTTCATCTTTGGAACCCCTCAGCTCTGCTTTTCAGTATCCCTGTCCCCCATCCTCGACCATCTCCTTTGTTCCACTTACACAGGACTTTACACTGTCACCTAAATGCCTTAGCTAGCTATCCCCTTCTGGCTCTCAGTTTTCCCAGTTGTAAAATAAGGATAATAAAACTGTTACTACCCAGAGAAGGTTTTGTGGAAGAGGTAAGAATTCGAATTTTTGCTTAAAACTTGAGGAAGAATAGGACTAGAGGGGAGAGGAGAGATCAGTTTCCAGCAAAAGGAGAAGATGGGGAGTACAGGCAGAGATGAGAGTAAGAACCTTAACGAGGCACAGATACAAATCATTCACAGACCTCAACTCTCTTCCACAACTGCCAATCCAGGGACTTTCAGCAAAGACACAAAGTATCTCCGGTTTCAAAGTCACAGGTATGAGAGAAATTAGACTGGACCTGGATGAAACGGAAAAAAATCTGAAAGAGATGGGAGAAATTTACCCCTACAATGCCAAAAGTGCTTCTCTAGGCTACTCCAGATTGATAATATCCAAAAAAAGTCAAAGTACTCAAAGACTAGTAATGATCAATAACATGGGCAAGGGGGGCAGCTTGGTATAGGAAAATACACTATGTATGGATTAAGAAAAGTTAGGTTCAAACCCCAGCTCTGTTATTTATGAGTTGTGTTATCATGGAAAAGTTATTTAACTTCTATGGGACTCAGTTTTGCCATCTCTAAAATGAAGGTAGATCGGTGGCACAGTGGATAAAGTTCCAGGCCTAGAGTCAGAAACACCTGAGTTCAAATGTGACCACAGATACTTACCAGCTGTGTGACCTTGGGCAAGTCGCTTAACCCTGTTTGTCTCAGTTTCCTCATCTGTCAAATGAGCTAGAGAAGGAAATCACAAATCATTCCAGTATCTTTCCCAAGAATACTCCAAATGGGGTTCCAAAGAGTTGGACACAATTGAAATGACTGAACAGCAAGAAATCAAATGAAGATAATGGGCAAGATGATCTCCAAGATACCTTCCAGGTCTATATTCTATAATCCTTTATAGTTATTTACAGTTATTTTGTAACAAAGAAGAGGAAGGGGATTGGGGAACCATTTACATGGCTTCTGTTGGCCAGTGATGAGACGGTGTAGTATAAAGGACTGAGTCATGAGATCTGGGTTCAAATTTTAACTTCCACATTTATTGGCCTATGACATTGGGCAAGTCACCTAATATCTCTAAGTCTCACTTTTTTCAGTCTGACAGGGCAAGCAACCACAATGCCCAAAAGCAATGGAAATTTGTCTCTGATGACCTTCCTTAAGCTTATTAAGGAGTCATGGTATCACGGAAAGTGCACTACATTTATAGTCAGGAGTCCTGAGTTCTGTTCCAGGGGTAAAAATCTGCCACTTAATTGCTATATGACCTTTGACAAGTCACTTAATTTCTTTGAAACTCAATCTACTCATTCATAAGATAGGAGGCAATGGATATTAATTTCCAAAATAAGAAAAGTAAAATTATCAACAACCATATTAAAATTTGTTCCAAATCACCAATAATAAAAGAAATAATCATTAAAACAATGATGCAGCTTCACCTCATTCTTGGTTGTTGTCCATTCACAAAGAAGACCAAAATGACATCACCATGATAAAGTGAAATTTCAGTGTGTATGACTATGGCTGATCAGGCCAATAAGAGCTTGGAATGCTCTACCACAGGCTGGACACAGATAGTCTATGTGAATATTTGGGGTGATTACTCCAAATTTGTGCATCCTACATTTACTTTGTGCTGTCTCAATTCTGCTTTGCTCATAGAACACAGCACTCTTTCTGATGTGGGCATGCCATGCTGAATAGTCCCGTGCCAGTGTCTCCCATGTCCCACTGTCAAATCCAAAGTTCTTGAGAGAGATCACCATGTGATTGCCTGTCCCACGTGAGTTCTCCATAAAATAGTCTTTTCTGACAAGCACACATTTTGCATTTGGAACAATGTGGCCAGTCCATCAGAGTTGCACTCTCTGAAGCATAGTTTGAATGTTTGCAGTTCAGCTTAAGCAAGGACTTCCTTGTCTGGTACTTTAATCTGCCAGGTGATCCTCGGAATCTTCCTAAGACACTTCAAATGGAAGCGATTTAGTTTCCTGGCATGGTGCTGGTAGACTGTCCATGTTTCACAGGCATACAACAATGAGGTCAGCACAGCGGCTCTTAGACCTTCAGTTTGGTAGTCAGTCTAATACCTCTTCTCTCCCAAATTTTTCTTCAGAGCCTCCCAAACACTGAGCTAGCTCTGGCAATGTGTGCATCAACCTCACTGTCAATGTGTACATCCCTGGAAAAGTACTCTACCAAGGCAAGTGAACATACTCACAGCATCCAAAACTTCTCCATTTGTTGTAACCAATGGTCCCACATATGGATGGTGAGCACCTGTGTTTTCATGATGTCAATTATTAGGCCAAAATTAACACAGGCAGCAGAGAATTGATCCACACTTTGTTGAATCTCAGCTTTAGAGGCTGCATTGAGTGCACTATCATCTGCAAACAGAAAATCATGCACCATCACTCCCTCCACTTTGGTCTTGGCTTGTAGCCTTTTCAAATTGTAGAACTTACCATCAGTACTGTAGTTGACTTTGATGCCATGTTCATCCTCATTGAAAGCCTTTGTCAACATGGCTGAAAACATCATGCTGAAAACCATGGGAGCAAGCACACAGCCCTGTTTCACTCCATTGGTGACTGGGAAGGCACGAGAGCTTTGTCCATTATCCAGAACCTGGGCAAACATGCCATCATGAAATTGGCATACCATATCAAAGCTCTTCTCTGGGCAATGAAATTTTGACGTAATTTTCCATAAGCACTCAAGACCAACAGTGTCAAAGCCCTTGGTCAGATCTACAGATATTGTGTATAGACCTCTGTTCTGCTCCTGGCATTTCTCCTGGAGTTGTTGGGCAGCAAACGCCCTATCAACTTATTCATCAGCCCTTTCTGAAGCCACACTGGCTCTCAGGTATATGACTCTCTTCCAGGTGAAGGATCAATCTATTAAGGAGTTTGATCATACCTATGAAGTTGAAAAAGCCCTTTGTTTAATGGAAATAGTCATTGCTGAGGGACTCTAATAAACCCGGCACACCCATATCTTGTCAGTGGCCCTGTAATTGGTTCTAATCATTTTGGATATTAATGCATAGCCATCACTCTCACTCCTAGGCACATACCTCAAGAAGGTTAATGACAGAAAGAAAGGTCCCATATATAACAAAATATTCTTAGCAGCTTTTTTTGCAGAAGCAAGAAACTAGAAACAAAATTAGTACCCATTAACTGAGGTTGGCTTCACAAATTGTAGCCAGTTAACATAATAAAATACTATTACATTCTAAGAAATGAAGAATGAGGAAGAAAGAGAAACATGGGAAGGTGTGTATGAAGTGAAGCAGAGTGAATAAAGTAGAACCAAGAGAACGTGAATACAATAATGTAATAATAACTATGGCCACATAAATTACACATCTAAAAAGTAATTGAATGGTGATGAATTGTAATCAACAATCTTGGTCTTGGAGCACTGATAAAGAAATTAATTTCCCCCATCACTGTGAAAATGGGAACTACAGCTACACAATGAGGGATATATTGTCAGGCAAGTTGTTGTATCTGTTGGATTTCTTAATTGTTTTTCTTTCAACTGTGTCCCATTGTCCCAGAGCCTCCCAAAAGACTCTGGATTCATATAAACACCAGTTTGATCCCGGGGGTATAGACTTCTAACCCCAAGGAGATCCAGGACCAAATGAATTGGTCACTTAAGTGATTTATTCTCTCCAATTATTGAAATTCACTTGTACCTAACCCTCTTGTCCCTATCTTTCCATAAATTTGCCATAAAAATTGTGGGTCCACTCAACATGCTAGAAAATTCCTTGATTGCTCCTGATTTTATGAAGATACAAATAGAGTACATGCACTATTATTCCCTATTCTTACCATATTATCATCCCATTTTCTTTGATGATATTCACTTCAAAGTTACATACGTACTATATGTTGCAGCCTATTTCTAACCACTATATATTTACACCCCAGTGTAAATTTGTCTCTCTGTGTCTCTGTGTCTCTGTGTGTGTCTCTCTGTCTTTCTTTCTCTCTGTCTCCTTCTGTCCCTCTCTCTTTTCTTTGTCTCTCTCTGTCTCTGTCTCTCTCTTCACCCCAGAGTAACTCTATGGAAATTTATAAAAGAAAGCTTAAATAAGGCTCACAAACAAGATCTCCCCAAAATGTGAATAATAAGGTTTCTTCTAGAAAAATCCACAATGTCTAATATGGGAATCAAATATAGAACAGTTGTTCACTCCACTACAGAAACAGTATAAGATTCCAAAAAACATTTCAACAAATACAGAAAATGTAAACTACTCAAATAGCCCATTATGTTCCTCATTGAATGTTCCCTCGAAGGTAAAGACAACTTTGTGGGTCATTTAAAAAGATATTTCTCGTTCACAGCAGACCTACACTCTCCAAGCAATTCACATGGGTCGTATCTCCTGGCTAGCCAGGACTTGGTTTTCTTTAATCCTGCAGCTAAAGGATGATCCTGACTGAAGTCATTTTCTACCCCAAGAAGTGTCCTGCTAAGCAAATTCTCCTCCCTCCAGTCAACTGATGTCCCAATCTTGAACTCAGGAACTCTCAACCCACAAAGTTACCTCCAAGGCTAAAAAAATCTCCATTTCCCAAGGTCATTGAACTGTGATCAGGGAAGACATTGGAAGGCAACCAAGTATTTGAGATACAATCTTACACCTGCCTAGGTAAGCACATGTTCCTGATATCAGATCCTTGTTTTATAAGTCTCCAATCTTTCTAATTGCAGGGGTAAAGGAGTTCCCCTGCCCCAGTCACCAACCATCTGTAGCCCTAGTCACTAGGGACTAGTCACTGAAGCCCTAGTCATGGGGGACCAATTGGGGGTCTCCTGTGTGATCCCAGAAAGGCATCTGTTCCTAGCTAGGATATATGTCCAGCTTCATGAGAAGTTCCCCAGTTCAGGAAATCAGGATGTTCCCCTGCTACACAAGGAAAGGTTCAATTCAGAGGAGGTAGCAGGGTTAAGATGAAATGACTAGTGCAAAAAACAAAAGGTAACAATTTTTTTTTAAAATAGCAACTAGGTGATGCAATGGATAGAACCCCAGGCCTGGAATCAAGGGAACTCTTCTTCCTGAGTTCAAATCCAATTTCAGACACTTACTAGCTATAGAATCAGAGTGCATTTAACCTTGAGCAAGTCATCTAAGGCATCTAATGCCTCAGTTTCCTCATCTATAAAATAAGCTAGAGAAGGAAAAGGTATACCACAGCACTATCTTTGTCAAGAAAACCCCAAATGGGGTCACAAAGAGTCAGACCTTACTAAAATGATTGAACAATAATAAAAATGTGAAAAGTTGGAGGACTTGGTAAACTAGTGGATACATAAATAAATTCCCATCCAGCTCTGATCTACTAGGAATTTTTGAGACTGCCCTGAGCCAGGTCCTCTGGGTGTATCCCCTTTCAATGATTCACTCCATCCTACAAGCATGGTCCCATTGTCAAGTATGGATTAAAAATAAAAATTTCAGGAGCTTTGCAACTGGGATTGAGGCAGAAATTCAGACTGTAAAATGGAACAATTTTACAAAGCATTTTGGTAATTTGTCTAGTTTGGGCTGGAGGTAGAGGGAAGAAGGCTCTTCCTTAGAAAACTAGGTCCTTCAGGATTCCCTTTCAGCGATGACAGGGAATCAGAGATTGACTGCACTTCAAATTCCTGATGCAAAGTGTAAATTTAATTTACGTGTCATCAGAAAAGGAAGGTATACTGAAGGAACTAATTTCAAAAACCATTATAAGCAATGTTTTGTGTACTGTGGAGCAAATACATAACAAATGCAGGTATACTTCACTTTATAAGTCATAGAATGCCAAATCTGGAAGGGACTTCAGAATCCAGAATGTTAGAACATAGAATTTTAGAACAGGATGGGAACTTAGACTATAGATTATTAGACTTCAAGGTAATCTTAAAATTACAGAATTTTAGAATATAGGATATTGAAGGTGAGAAGACCTGTAAGAAAAACTTAGTGAAACAAATCCTGGAACATAATAACTAACCAAATGAATTGGTCACTTAAGTGATTTATTCTCTCCAATTATTGAAATTCACTTGTACCTAACCCTCTTGTCCCTATCTTTCCATAAATTTGCCATAAAAATTGTGGGTCCACTCAACATGCTAGAAAATTCCTTGATTGCTCCTGATTTTATGAAGATACAAATAGAGTACATGCACTATTATTCCCTATTCTTACCATATTATCATCCCATTTTCTTTGATGATATTCACTTCAAAGTTACATACGTACTATATGTTGCAGCCTATTTCTAACCACTAGAAACAGGCTTTCCATTGCTTTGTGATACTTTTTTTTAATTGTTTAAAGATTGTATGTTCCATGACTTGTATTCATGCAACACTACAAGGAGAGAATTGTTATTTGAAAACATCAGATTTTGTTTCTGAGACTTTAAGCTTCTAAAAGGAGATCTGACATTTCCTAAAGGCAATCCAGTCTATTCTCTCTGTTAAATTCTGGCCCTAATTGTCCCTTTGTACTGCCTGTCCAAGGTATGATAGTTCTATAAATACACCAGAGGAAAAGGTCAGTAAGTTGTCCAATGTCATCAGCAAACAAGAGAATTTGGAAGATCTATCTATCTAGATAAGAGATTCTTAACTTTTATGTGTCATGGACCCCTTTGGCCATGAGTGGCCAAAAATGGTAGACACCCAGAAGAACCCTCCTAGCCCCTACTACCAAGATCTAATAATGTCATCTAGAGGATTTCCTATTTGAAACAAAAGCCTTTATTCTCTCCTCCAGGACTGGATGATTTTCTTCTCCCTGAGATACCATGAGCTAACTTTGACCTAAAATACACTCATACCACCAAAATTCCTCTTTATCATTCCTCTCAGATTCCTCTGACCTTCAAATCTGCTTGAGAAATTCTGAGACTTAAATCACAGTGCTGGATCCCTTCTCGGGGGATGTTTTAAATACACAAAATAGAATCCATAGGATTACAAAAGAAATACTATATTGAAGTAAAACTATTAAAATATTTTCAAATAAGTTCGTAGACTTCCAGTTAAGAACTTCTGATCCAACAGAAATCCTTTTACACCTTTAATTCTATGATGAATTACCCCCAGAACAATGATTTTGGCTGGATTGCCTTCAGAAGACTACAAAACTAATTTAATGATTTCAAATTTCTCACAGAAAAAAAGAATTATTTTTGAAAATACCAATATTCTACTAGTTATTAAATAACTGCAAGTCACAGAACACTAAAATTAAAAACTAAAATTAAAAAAATCTGTAAAATTAAAAATGAGAATTGCAATGGAGAAGTACATGGTGGCTGTGAAGAGGCTACAGCTTATAATAAATAAGGAAGTTCATAAACCATATTAAATTATATCATCATCAAAATGTATGATTGAAAAAGATGAGGTTGTCATGTAGGTCGAGCAAGGCATAACAGATGGGCAGGCTGTGTGTACCACTGTTTTCCTTACAATGTCAAGAGCAATCAAGGAAGGCCCCATTGGGTAAGACAGTCTATGGTGAATTTATAGGAGAATGTAGACAAAAGTAATATCTGAGGGGTAGGAAAGTAAGGGTTACTATTCACATCATTGAAGGGAATAGCTAAATCCATGAGATCATAGGTGCACCTGAGTATTTTTCTTCAAACTGTATACTTATTTTGATTTTTGTTTAAAAATTTGGTAGTCTGTACATAGAGAAGTGAATCAGAAATAATGCTCATGTCAGTAATGAATTGTTTCCTTTCTGTTAAATATGATCAATTTTAATTTTATGATGGTAGCCAGTCCTCACCATATCAAATGCTACTTCTTTTCTCAAAGAATATATTCTTTATATGTAGGTATGAGAATCCTATGTAGTCCACAAGTCTTTCTTATCCTTAGTTTCCAATACATTTCTCACCATCCTTACCTGTCTACACCTGTATTAAAGTCATCAAGATTCAGAATATACATTTATTTAGTTTGAAGAGTCTTACCTAATTGTTTGTACAGTTCCTCTACCTCTTATTCTTCTGTAACAGATGGAGGCGAATAGACTGCAATTAGTTCATGGTGAGTTTTTTTCAAATAACTTTTTATTGATACTACAATACAAGATGACCAAATGTACCATGTAATAATGTTTCTTGTTGCCTTTGGGTGCATGATAAAACTAACTCTGCCAACTCTTTTAGTTATCTCACCAGGGAGAACTGTGAGCCAGCCTTCTATTCAGCTGCAACTTCTTTTTTTTTTCTGGCTTCCTTAATAACAAGAATGTCAAGATTTACATAAGTCAGTTCCTCTAGTAGTATTCTAATAGCATTCCTCTACTCATTGGTCTTTGGACAAGGAATTCACATTTACAATAATGACAGAAAATGATATCTTATGACAGTCTGAAAACTGGAATTTTTAGCACCCCCAATGGCCTTTTCTGCTACTCTGTAGTTCCAGTGTCATTTCAGAAAAGGAAGGGGACCACACAGGACTTTTTCTTTGTTTCATGGCATGCCATAGGCAAATAATTCATTGACAAGTGACTGGCCTACTGGACAAGCTAGAACTTTCACGTTTCAAGGCCTTAAAAGTCATCTAATCAAATTCCATCATATTACAAATAAAGGAACGTAGGCCCATGAAGGGGAAATGACTAGTTCAAGGTTCTACAACATGATTGAGAGAACCAGGGCTAGAACTCAAGCTTTTTGTTTCCCAGTGCAATTCTTTTTTTACTAAATAATTGTGCTTCCCTGATGTATGGATGTTTAAAGTCATAGATTCATGGAAATCAAAGACATTCCAGAAGTTAACTTAAACTAGATCATCTCTGGGGTCCCAAGAAGAGCTACACCCAACAATACTCACCCTCAAAGAGCATGTGACACCTTGTAGAATTCGATTCCTTCATCTCTTGTTTAACACTGCATCACTGAGCTGACTAAGTAGTTGAAGTTCAGTGTTGGCTTTTTTGTTTGGCATTGTCAGTGAACATCTGTCCCCTAGTAACAAAGAGGGCTCTCTCTGGAGTCATAGAAAGCTCAAGCTTTGTATGAATAACAATACCACCAGATTCTTCCTCGTTTTAGAGTTCCCTCTTCACCTACTTCCTGTGGACTTTGATTGAGCCTAAGGACTTCAGAGGGCATAGTGGTTACCTTAGCTGGGGATTGGGGGGCTGGGGGGGTGCATAATTTGAATTCAGCTGAAAACATCAGTCTCTGACTCTCCTATTGTCTATTATTTCAAAATATCCCTCAAAAGGTGAACAACAAAAAAGGAAGATTTCTTATCATCTTTCAGTTGTGTCTGACTCTTTGTGACCCCATTTGGGGTCTCCTTGACAAAGATACTAGAGTGATTTGCCATTTCTTCTCCAACTCATTTTACAGATGAGAAAACCGAGGCAAATAGCATTACATGGTCTGCCCAGGATCACACAGCTATTAAGTATCTGATACCAGAATTTGAACTCTGGAAGATTTGTCTTCCTAACTCTGGGTCCAGGGCTCTATCCACTGTGCCACAGCCCTCACACCTTGCTATCAAGCCACATCAAGCCTCTATTTTAATATTTGAATCATAATTCTGATGCTTAATAGCTATATGACTGTGAGCAAGTCACTTCTACTCACTTAGTGTTTGTTTCCACATCTGTAAAAGAAGGGTAGATAAGACCCTATCCTGCCCTCCTTGTGGGATTACTATGAAAATGAAATAAGATAATGAATGGAAAACACTTTGTCATCATAAAGTACCATGCAAATATGGAGGGAAGTTACAGAGAAGAACTAATTATAACATATCTAACTAATTAATTCCACATATACTCCCAGTTATTTGGTAAAATACAGAAGGTGCAAAACAGGTAGCAGAAATAACAAGATCTTAAATAAAATGCAAAGAAATGTTTATATGTTGTAACCCTTTCAGAACTGGAGGCAGAAAACAGTTCCAAGAAATGTATCCCCTGGCAGTCAAGAAGAGAGCCAGGTATGAAAGAAGAACCCAACTCTTAAAAGGGAATTTTTTTCTGCCTTTGGACACTGTGGAAAACATGTACTCCTTGGAACTGTCTCTTGCTTTAACTCACTCCTTAGAGAGCATCTGCATACTAATCCCTTAAACTTTACTTTATTATACCTACTAAAGATGTAATAGAGTGTAGAAACTTATTTGCACTTCACTTAAGAGCTTACCAACTCCTCTATACAACCTGCCCCTAAATTTCTATAATTTCATCAATTGTGCTGGAAGAAATCAATTAATCAAGGGTTTCTTGATCAACTCTAACCAGTCATTCTCTTCAAAAGTGGGATTATGACATTTGCTGTCCCCAACCAACTGAGATACTTTTTAAAATTTTTCATAGTCCTGATTCTGGACAGTTTTCTAGAAACTTGAGGAGACTCAAGGATTATCCTTTTGAGTACTTGCCTCCCAGTAACTTGTACTAAGGAGTCTCATCAAAATCCATGTGGCATAGTTCTTGAACAATCTGAAAATGAACTGTCTTCCAAGACGGTCATGCCTACTAACATAGCAAATGGGTCTGGGGATTACATCCACCCCTAAATATATCATTATACGATTTAACAAACATCATTTTAATGAAATTCTCATAGATTACTTCCCATTTTGGTTATTGCCAAGGACTATCCCAACCTGAAGAAAATGAAGAAGAAAAAAAATCAAACTCCCTCCTTCAGAGGTAAAAACTGGTCTCACTAAAGGTCCCAAAAGAGAGAAAGGATCTGATATTGACTAAAAGTTATATATTAACCTTCATGAAAAAAATCAATGGTGAAAATAGCTCTGAGTTCCTACAACACATAGCACACTCAAAATTTATCCATGGGTCTATGCCACATGTGTGGCATTCCAACTGGAGATCTAGACAAAAAAATTTCCAATGGTCCTCTGCAACACATGATATATTATGAATGGAGGTCCAACTTCACCAAAAAAAGGTTCCTTTAGTGTCCTAAGTCACAAGGACAATCAAGTCAGTTTAAATAGAAATCCAACAAACTAGGAAAGTCCCAAATTTTGTCTTACTGCTTTAAGGTATGAAGTTCCTCAGTCATGGAATTATTGATTATCATGGAATTATCAATTATTAATTGATGGAATTATTGGAAGGCTGGGCAGTTGTCTGACCAAAGGATCAGTCACAAGCCTGTGGCCTTATAAAGCACATAATCTCTGAGCAGAGAATTATCTCTAATAATTGAGAAGAGAATTAACTATGAAGGAAAAACTCAGATCTTAAGAGTCTCCTTCCCCTTTGGTAATGATGACTTATAGTACAGCAACTTGTCCAGGAGGAGATGCCACATCCGGAAGAGAACAGGCATAGAGAATCTAGCTAGAGAATTTAATTGAGTTTCAAAGAGAAGCAGGCCTAGAATAAACTGCCCATCAGAGATGCTTCTATTATGGGGAAATAGTATATAGATACTATGAGAAAAGAAAGGACATCGGGGCCTTACAGTATTAGAAGTTTGAGTTGCTTTGGCCACATGGGTGCCTCTCTACCAGTGTATTCCATGCTTGTGAGTACTCTCCCCACTAACTCTATGTGTGTTTTGGGGAAAGTATACCCGAGGTTTATAGATCGCTTTGTTAATACTGTTTTTATGCCATTTCTGTAAATGCCTTTGTTTTCAAGTAACTGTATCAACAGTCTGACTATTAAAGAGGAAAGCACTTGTAAGGGACTTGTGTAATGTAAATTTCAAAGTAGGGACACACAGAGTACCTCTAACCTGCAATAGCAGTTCCTGGGGAATCCAGCTTATTAGTATAAGTTGTGGATAAGGTTACCCAAAGAGGGCACTGCAGAAAGAAGAAAAAAATAACCTGAAACTTAGTCCTGGAGAAGAAATGAGAAAATATGCCTCCAAAGGTAGAAGGCTATGAGTGTAGAATATTATATATCTAGTCAGACTCAGTTAATGTGTTAGTTAGTTTTGCTAAACTTCTTTTTTCTCTTTTTTTTCAACCTTTATTATAAGGGATGACTCTCTAGGCAGAGGAACAGATATATTGAGAAATTAAGGTGCTGTAAAAAGAAGAGGTATCAATAAAAAAATTTTTTTAATTCTGCTTCAGCACCTTAACACCAGAGGAATAAGCAACTTGAAAGTAATGTACTAAGGTGCACTGAGAGTGATTAAAAGACTGGAGAATTGATTTATGAAGAAGGATTATAATGACTAAATATGAAAAGCTTACCTTAACAATGACTAAGGGAGAGATGAGTAACTTTTACAAGTGTTAGGAAGAAGAAGGATACTTCAGAGAGACCCAGAGGGATAACTATAAAAGAGACAAAAACTGAACCATGGAACATTTACACTGAATTAGGAAATTGCTTTACTAGTAAGTGAGTTTAGACCAGGGGAGAATAATCTAAGGGGAGAAGGAGAATGAGCCCTTGCAAATTTTTTGGAGTCTTTTTTTAACCTAAGTAGACCATTCTCACTAAAAGTATACTGAGAAAGTCAATTACACTGTGGTAGAGAAGAGATTGAAAAAACTATGCAGATAAATAGTAAATGCCTACCAAGCTATGGTTCTTCTTTATCAACCCACAAAACCTGACACAAACTGTTATTCCCCTGGGTAGGTGGTTATTTATACAGTTTAGATTATAAAGAATGAATCTCTTTTCTTAAAGTAAAAAGTATCAATTTTGCACAAGGTCTAAAAAGGGAGGAGACAATGGCAAAGTAAAACAAATACCCTGCCCTTGAGCCCCATTCCTCTCTTCCAAATGTTACAGTTGGTATGCAAATAGCTTGGAACAGGCAATAGTTTTAATATAATATCATTTTGTAAGAGCAGTTGTCCTATATGTGTGCTTCTACTGATACCAGGATGACTTAGAATGTTTCACCTCGACTCAGTGAATTAGATTGAGCTAGTTTCACCACTTTTACTTAATTCTTTGCCAGTTAAGTGCAAGATTTCATGCAATACACTTATTTTTCTTTGCTCTCTTTTGGTGTGTTTTCAATTCTGTGGTTTTTAAGGATGGATGTTACTTCAAGGAAACATACAAAGTCATAGCTCTTAAAGAGCACACTGCAGTGACTGTTAAAGACATTGCCATACCTTTTGATATAGGAAAATTAAGTATTTTTATTATTTCAACCCATAATGAAAGTGTCAATATCACTGAAGCATAAAGGAAACTGATGTCAAAAATAAAAGAAAATTATAAGAACTGACACATTATTGCTACTGAGCAACCAAATCAATCATCAGAATATAAACAATGGTGTTCAGAGGAAACTGGCAGCTATAGGGATTGTATTTGATTCCTCTATACTATAGCACAGGTTTCCTGAAGTTGGAAAAATAATGAAAAGAATTACTATAAAGAAAAAAAATGCTTTTCATTTTTTTGTCTTGCAAAATAATACAACATCTTCTATTTGTCTTATATTTCAAGAAAATACAAAGATTCTGGAGCACAGATAAGAAAAAGGTAATTTTAGGTAATTTAGGTAAATTTAACAAAATTTTCATTTATTCAAAACTATACCAGAAGAAGTCCAAGAGAACCTGTAAGATATGGGCATTTTTATCAGATTGTAAAAAACACCCATCCAAAAATATGTTTTGAGGAGTCATTTACTTTCAAATCATCCTGGAAATCTTGTCCTCATTAAGAGAATTATGAATTCTGATAAACATATTAATATACTGACAAGCAAAATTGTTCCAGAATTATAGAAATTCCCAATGGATATTGATGAACTTGCACCATGCTACACATCACAAAAGGTTAAAAAAAATCTATCCCAGAGATCAAGAAAAACATGTTTCAATATCCTAAGAACTTTCCCTGGCTTTCCATTTAAAACCTAGGGACTATCAAATGAAAAAAGTGCTCTAAATCCCTACTGACTGAAGAAACACAAATTAAAACAACTCTGAGGTACCATCTCATATCCATCAGATTGGCCAACATGACAGAAAATGAAAATGATAGGTGTTAGAAGGGATGTGGAAAACTGGGACAGCAATGCACTGTTGGTAGTGCTGTAAACTAATTCAACCATTCTGGAAAGCAATTTGGAACTACATCCAAAGGGCTATAAAATTGTGCATAACCTTTGATTCAGCAATACTACTCCTAGGTCAATATCTCAAACACTTTTTTTTTAAAAGGGAAAAGGATCTATTTGTGCAAAAATACTTATAGCAGTTCTTTTTGTGGTGGCTAAGAATTGGAAATTAAAGGGATGCCCAACAATTGGGGATTGGCTGAACAAGCTGTGGTATATGATTGTGAGGGAATATTATTGTGCTATAAGAAAGGATGAGCAGGATGATTTTTCAAAGACCTGGAAAGATTTACACGAACTGATGCAAAGTGAAGTGAGCAGAACCAGGAGAACATTGTACATAATAACAACAATATTGTATGATTAAGAACTGTGAATGATTTAGTTATTCTCAGAAACACAATGACCCAGAACAATCCCAAAGGACTCCATAATGAAGAAGTATGCTATCTACCTCCAGAGAATGAACTGATATTGATTGTTTATAGATTGAAGGATGCTATTTTTCACTTTCTTTCTTTTTGTTCATTCTTTTTTATTTTTTTATACAAAATGACCAATATGGAAATATTTTACATGATTGCACATATATAACCTATATTGACTTGCTTACCATCTTGGGAAGGGAGGAAAGAAGGGAGGGAGAAGGATAGAATTTGGAGCCCAAAACTATTTTTTTTAATGTTAAAAAATTGTTTTAACATGTAATTGGGGAAAAAATAAAATATTTTTTTAAAAAAAAGAAAATCTAGGGACTATAATCAAGACTTGGGAAAATGGATGATTGCCATCAAAGGTATGCTTACTATCCAATGTGGTAAAAAGAATGGTTTTATAATGAAGAATTTAAAAATATGTGTCAAAATCTTATTAATTCAGTGCCAAATGTTGTGAAACAGGTACGTCTAGCAAAAGGACTTATTGCATGTTAAAAGTTTTTTAAGGTAGAAAAAGTTGAAAATTATAAAGCTGCAAAAAGTTGTTTATTGGATAAGTCAATAAATTTAATTGTTTTATTTTGTACTGGATAATTTGCACACCACCATAAACTATCCACAGACTCTCAGAACTAGAAGTCAACTCAAAGCTTGCCAACCTCTACCTGGGACTTCAACATAGGTTTCTTGACTCCTAATCTTCACATGAATTTTGAGGGGTTTGTCTTAGCAAGAAGAAGGACTACTACTTCCTCAGTAATTGGTGTAAAATGAGAGAATATGAAAGATAATGTAGAAAAGCTTGAGGGTATGGAATAGAATAGAAGAGAGAAATCAGAAGAGATGGCCTCAATTTTCTCAGTAAAACAGGAAACTGGGCAGTCTGATAAGAGGAAGGTTAAAATTGAAATGAGATCTCAGGAGAAAAGAGAAGGTTTCAAACAACTGCTACAGCAAATGTGATAGAACGTTAAAGAGGGGAAAAATAAAAAAGGTTGTTGGGCAGTAGCTGAGTCCCAGTTGACTGGGACTCATAACTTAATTTGTAGCAAGCATAGTCAGCATATTTGGTGGCTTCTTTCAATGGTGTTCAGTAGTATGAGTAGAAACAAAGGATGCACATATAGGGAAAGTGTGCCAGGGTCAGAATTTGGTAAAATGTGGATGTACATAGAACAGAGGGGCAAAAAACTCAAGAACAGACAATGGTGAAGAGTTTAAGGGAGCAACCATAGGTTCAAGACTATGAAGAGATAAAATTAAGTTAGAACAGGGATCCTAAAAGAAAAGGGGGGTGGTTCAAGAGACTGGAGGCCTTAGTGAAGAGGAAGACTAGGAGGTGATGAGACAGAGGAAGATATAGAAAAATAAGAAATTACAATCACAGAGAAATTTCAGAACTCAGATTTATCAAGGCAGAATAATTATATGTGATGGTGAGGTCTAAGGTATGATCATCCCTCTATGTGGCTGAAGTGGAGTGAAGTTATAGGTTGTAGGATATGATACGCTCCTGGGTCAGTGTGTAATAGAAAATAATCAAGTATGAATTAAAAAATAGATGTGAATATAAGAGCTTATTTGGAAAGGAATATGGATCCAGGTGTTGAACACTTAGAGAAAGGAAGGAGAGAGAACTAGAGAGCAGGGTAATAAAAACAGATGATATTCAGTGGAATAGACTGATGAATTAGGGCAGCACAGTTTGAGTCTGAAAGCAATAGTGATGAGCAAAGAGCATGCCTACCCCTCATTCTGACAGCGTGTTGAGGGGTATGAGAGAAAAAGTACTAGGTACTGGAAAGGGTGTCCAAGGGTGCAGCAGCTTCCTAATGCAGCCAGGTTTCCATGAGTTGAAAAATAAAGAGTTCTAAAAGAAAGATCTAAAAATAGAACAGAGATTCAAGAGGATATAAATAATGAAAAGGGCTGAGAAGTCTGGGAACTAGGAAGGGGTATGGTGGAATTGGCTAGGGGATGGAGTGTGGGAAATGATAGCAGGAGAAGGATTCTGTTTCCTGTTTTACTTTTTTTTCCCAGCAGATAGTAACCCTGAATCAAAGGGATTGATTTTGGCAGGGAGGAAGGTGAGGGAGATGGAATTTTGCCTGAGGGAAATATCAGTAGACTGGAATTTCCATCCCCACCCCATAATCCCTACCCCACTTCCTACCTCCAGAGTCCTATGATGTTAAGAAGACAGCGTCAGTCTGTTCTCTCCAAACACCAAGGAAGAAAAGTTGAGGCTGCAGGATGATCAGGTAAGATGTCTGATGGTAAATACCTGCAGATCAGGTCCCTGGGGTTTGACTGAACTCCCTCTTAATACATTTCTTCTGTCTTTTCCCAAAATAGTTGAGGCTGATACACTACACAAAGGGAAGAAATTGTGGCACATTGGAAAGCATGCTGGATTTGCAGTTGAAGGACATGACTTAGAAAACTATACGATTTATTATCTCAACAACCTATTCCCGTAACCTTTCTGGACCTCAGTTTCCCCATCTATAGTAAAGGAGATTTGGCTGAATGATCTTCCAAGTCGCTTCCTTTTCTAGATGTATGATTCTGTACATGAAACATGCACTTGGCTCCTGATTCGGTTTAGCGTCTGAGGCTCTAGTCCTGGCTGGGTTCCTAATGGAGAGAGGCCTAGTGTCTGGGTGCCAGATGGTTGTGAAGAGCTTAAATATTATTGTTTTTCTTAGATGGATCAGTGAAACAAGGCAGAGAAAGCAGCCTCTTCTCAGTAGCCTTTTCACTTGGTCATAGTTGGGAGGCCTTCCAGTCCTCAAACAGGCTAGGATTAGAATCCCAGTGATGCCAAAGGTAGTGGTGGGTAGGGGCCTAGATGTCGGCAACAAGTTGCATCTACCTGGGTGCTTACAGCAAGATGAAGTATTGTTGATCGTTCATACAGTAAGGATGGGCACGTGCAGAATAGGTTCTGCCTTCCAATGTGGCAGCTTACCATTACCTCTCAGGGCCCTTGATGGAGAATCATAGCTAAAGAATTTTTGGTTTTTTCCCATATTGTTCAATGATGCAGGGCAAAGTAGGTAATTTCTTCACAAGTAGTAGTAGGTTTTGGGATGAAAAGGCCTCTAAATTCATTCCCTAAGAGGGTCTAGGACTTGAGAGCCCTATCTCCTTTGGATCCAACGATATTAAAATGAGGATTTGGAACTACGACTTTTTAGTGTCACCTATTCCTTCATCTACCTGTGTACGTTAATGTAATAGTGGAAGGGTGAAGTGTCACCATTTCATTACTCAGGGAAATGTTCCTATTTTTACACCTAGTTTATTTCATAGGGTATTCAAGGACTTTCACTAAGTTAAGTGTGAGCAGAACCAGGATTTATCTGGTTACCATAACATCATAAAGGAAAACTTTAAAAGGCTGAAGAATTCTGATCAATGCATTGATCAATCCTAACTCCAGAAGGCTGATAAGGAAATATGCATCCCACCTCTGCATAGAGAAGTAATAAACTAGATACAGAATAAGAGATGCATTTCCAGACATGACCATAGCAACTCAAAATTTTTTTTTGCTTGCCTGTACTTTTATTTGGTGGAGGAAAAATTGAGGGAGATAGAGAAGAGTTAGCAATAATGATACCAAAAAAAAGAGCAGGGGAGAGGAAAGAAAAAGTAAGTATTCATGAAATATTTTTAAAATACAACAGAAAAGCACAAGAGTGGGTTTTAGGGGTGGACTCAGAGTAGAAGGACAATGTTAACACTACCACATAAAATTTAATGTATGCTCAAGATGGATTCACAATTTCATGTACAATCCACACCTGGATCTAAATAAATTTTTTTCTAGAACATACCCAACAAGCAATCATCTAATCTCTTATTAAAGACCTCTCCTGTAATGGGAAATTCTTTCTTATATGGCCACTCATTCAATTTTTAAGTAGCCCTAATTTTAGGAAGCTTTTTTTTCTTATAAACTGATATCTGTCTCCACTCATTGGTTCTAGTTCTGCCCTTGGAGGAAGAATGAAATAAATGTAATCTTTTGGAACTAGCAGCTGACACTGGTACTTTATGCCAACTGAATCTGACTTACTGGTGATTCCATAGTCTACAAATACTTCGCAGTTTAAGAGCTTATAAGAGTTATTAGTAAAATCAAAAGTTTAGGACCCTCTCTTATTTGGGTCCACCAACAGTTAGGGAAAGTCCTAATGTTTTAATAGAGCAGTAGATCTCTGTCCTCTTGATCTCTTTTTATATTGAACTAGTTGCTAACTTCCTCCATAGTGCTCTCCTTGTATGTAAATAATTAATTAATGGACTTGAGTCATAATATGTTTATAATCAATCATACATGTATATCTCACAAATTATAAACATATTAATAGTGCATAGTAGCTTAATAAATGGGTTTTTAATTTTTTTTACTGACTGGTTATCCAAAGCCCTTCAAAATCTGAGATTACCCTACCTTTCCAAGTTTATTTCATTCTATTCTCCTCTGCATACACTCAAAGGACAAACAGGGTGGAAATCTTGAGTGGAATTATCTAATCTGTAGGCAAAGAAATAAGAAATAAGTAAAGTTTTGACAGCTTTCCCAAAGTGCCAGTAGTCCTTTGCCTCTCTCCTCAAAATCCTGGAAACTATGAGACAATGGCCCAGCCATCTCCAGAAACCAGTAGCCGCTTCTGTCATCAGAGTCCTGGCAGGTGAGATAACATTAGTCCATAGAAATAAAGTTTAGTCCATCTCTCCATCTCCATCTTTCACCTCTATAGCTCCAGTAATTGTGCCCAACTCAGAGCTATTCATGTTGTCCCCTTCTACAATAATTCCCCTAAGTCTGTGCAGAGGCTGGTTACACATGACAGTTGTCTTCACATGTAGCAATAATTTCTCCTCAAAGGTCTTTTATTCTTCAGGTTAGACATCCTCTAATCTTTCAGTAAATCTTTGGTAAAATTGCCAACATTACTATGACCTTTCCCTGGAAACATTCCACTTCATTAATGTCATTTCATAAAGGTAATGCCAGGACAGAATATAGTATACTAATGTGACCTGACCAGGGCAGAGTATGATCAAGTTATCCTCACCTTCACTTTGCATTTAATTTTTTGATGGGGAGGGCGTGATTCCATGTTATACTGTTCATTCATATTGAATACAAAGTTCATTCAAACCCCCAGGTTTTCTTAAATGAACTATTGTCTAACCATGCCTCCCAACTATGTAGGTAGGTAATTGATCTTATGAACCAAAACTTTGGATTTGATATTTATCATTATTAAATTTTGTCTTGCTTGATTTGGATAATCATTCTAAACTATTGATAGCAATGAGGGATCTTATTCTTTGTGAGCTAGCATTATGAGGCAGCCAGTGGTGCAGTGGATAGAGTACTGATCAGTAGTCAGAAAGACCTAAGTTCAAATCCAATCTCAGACACTGAATAGCTGTGTAACTGTGGGCAAGTCACTTAACCTCAGTTTGCCTCAGTTGCCTCAACTGTAAAATATGGATAGTAATAGAACCTATCTCCCAAGGTTGCTATGAGGATCATATAAGATAATATTTACTTAGTACATAGTAGGTGCTTAACAAATGCTTTTGCTTTTCCACCCCCTTGCCCTTGTTTCACTTACTGTATATCCTGAGTGCCTAGCATAGTCCCTGGCATATAGTAGGTGCTTAAGTGCTTATTCCCTTCTTTCCCCCTTTCCTCTTATTTCATTTACTGTTTTCATGTCTAAGTGCCTAGCACAGTGCCTGGAACATAGTACATGCTTAATAAATGCTTGTCTGTTGATTTTTTTTGATTGGTCAAGTTTCTATCACGTGAGGTATTAGATATCCCTCATAGTTTTGTGTCATCAGATTTAATGCCTGACAATTAGCTTCCAACCAATTGATAAAAGTGCTGACCAATACAAAACCAAGAAGAGATTCCTGAGCTATTTCACTAGGGACATTCCTCTAATTTAACATCTATCTGTCAGTAACTATTCTATAGCCTAATATTCATCAAATTCCAAATCATGTCCAGAACCAAGTTTATTACACTTTCCCAAAATCTGTTTCTTTTTCTGACTTCACAATTTATCAGTGCACAGCATCATTAACCCAGTTTGGTTATTTGGGCTTAAATCTTGTCTGTGACACTATTGTGACACTATGTGACTTTAGTTAAGTCACTTGACCTCTCTTGGCCTTTTTTGACTATTTTGACTACCATTTCCCTTGTAGCCCCAGTGCAATCCACGTGATCTCTTGCAATAGCTTCCCCAAAGGTTTTCCTGCCCTCCACACTTTGCCCTCTACATCTATCTTTTGCCATATTGCCCTGGAACTGGGCAACCCAGAGTAGTAGATAAGTGAAAAAAACTCACTGAACTCACTATATCTAACTTACCCCAGAGGATCTTGCACATTGCTTTTGGCATTCTACCAGGAAACTAGATTCTACCGAGTGCAGGCATCTTGCAATCTGCCTACTCCTACTACACTTTCTCCTTCTCCCTATTGCTCTGGGAACAATCATCAAATTAATGCTGCCATCAATATTGGAAAATATGTGGCAATCAGATGCCCTATTGTTCCACTCACCATCCCTGGGACTCCCCGTATCAAAGCTCCCTTCCTGGCCCCATTCCCTATAATAGAATATATCATCTTATTAGAGTTCAAGTTCCTCAGGGTAGGGGGCTCTCTCACCATTGTTCTCATCTTTGATACTTAGAACAGTATCTGGCACATAAAGCCATATAATACATGTTCATTCCTTCTTTCATTCAATAATCCTTCACACTAAAGTCAAATAAGCCTCCCTATGCATAGATATGGTCCTAACACTCCTATATACAAAATCTTTCAGTGGCTCCCTATTGCTTACTGATTTGCTACTCACTAAACTCCAGTGATTCCCTGTCACCTCCAGAATCATATATAAAATTTTCTGCTTGGCATTCAAAGCCCTTCAGAGCCCACCACCCGTCCCCTCCCCACCTTTCCCATCTTCTTACATATTACACTCTCCCTTCACCAGCACCTACTCTGCAAACCAGTGACATCAGCCTTCTTGCTGTTGTTCCAATGAATAAATACACATTTATTAAGTGCCTACACTATAGCATGCATTGTGCCTAGGACACAATAATTTTTTCAAAATAAACAATCCTGCTCTCAAGGATCTTCAGCTATATTGGGGAGACAACATTTACATATATAAGTATGTGTAGAATAAATACGAATAATGAGGGAGAGAGGGGGCTAGCAGTTGGGAACATAAGTAAAGACTTCAGGGTTTCATTTAGAAGGTAGTACTTGAGCTATGTCTTTTAGGAAGCATTATATTCCTAGGAAAGTGTCTGTGTAAAAGGCACTAAGACAGGAGACGGAATGTCATGTGTGAGAAATGACACAAGGCTAATTTGTCTGGATAGTAGAATATGGGAAGGGGAGTGATGTACAATGAAGCTGGAAAGAGAGGTTAGGACTGAGTTATGAGAGGTCTGAAGAGTCAGAAGAGTTTATATTTTATCCTAGAGTCAATAAGGAAGCACTAGAATTGATTGAATAGAACAGTAACATGGTCATACCCAAAAGTGAGTATGGATTGAAGTGGAGAGGGACCTGAGGCAAGTTGATCAATACCATGAGGCCAATATAATGGTCTAGGCAAGAGGTCGTAAGGGCTTCAACTGAGGTGGTGGGTGGCCCTGAAAAGGGGAATTTGTTCTGTGAAGTTTGGGTTTAAAGGGCCACACTCGAGAACCTAGAAGGCCACATGTGGCCTTGAGACCACAGGTTTCCCATCCCAGGCATTGACCAACATGTCGTACTGATTCCTAAGAAGAGGTCAAAATGGACAAATGATTTAGATATAAAAGGTGATATAAATAAACTAGGGGAGCATGGAGAAATGTACCTGTCAGATCTATGGATAAGGAAAGAGTTGATGACCAAACGAAAGATAGAAAAGGTAACAGTAACAAAACATCATTTTGATTAGATGAAATTAAAAAACTTTTGCACAAACAAAACTAATGCAGTCAAAATAGACGGAAAATGGGAAAGTGGGGGAAAAGTTAGCCACAAGTGTCTCTGATGCGGCATCATTTCTCAAATATATAGAGAACTGAGCCAAATTTATAAAAAATAAGATGCATTCCCCAGTTGATAAATGGTCAAAGGATATGAACAGGCAGTTTTCAGAAAAATATATCAAAACTCTATAATCACATGAAAAAAATGCTCTAAATCACTACTGATTAGAGAAATGCAAATGAAAACAACTCTGAGATACCACTTTACACCTATCATATCAGCAAACATGACTGAAAAAGACAATAACAAATTCTGGAGGAGATTGGGGGGGGGGGAAATGGGACACTAATGCACTGTTGGTGGAGTTGTAAGATACTCCAACCATTCTGGAAAACAATTTGGAACTATGCCCAAAGGTCTATAAAACTGTGCAGACCCTATGACCCAGCAACATCAGTACTAGGTCTGTATCCCAAAGAGATCAAAAGGAAAAGAACATATTTGTACAAAAATATTTATAGCAGCTCTGTTTATAGTGAAAAAGAATTGGAAATCAAGGGGATGCCCATCAGTTGGGGAATGACTGAACAAGTTGTAGTATATGATTGTGATGGAATACTATTGTGCTATAAGAAATGACAAGTATTTCAGAGAAACCATCAGGGAAGACTTGTATAAACTCACACAAAGTGAAGCAAGCAGATCCAGGAGAACACTGTACACATTAACAACCATAGTATGAGGATGACCCACTGTGAAAGGCTTAGTTACCCTGATCAAGACAATGATGCATTACAATTCCAAAGGACCCATTATGAACAATGCTCTCCACTTTCAGAAAGAGAACTGATAAATTCTGATGCAGATTGAAATATGCTTTTTTTAATATTATCTTCTTTTTTTGTTTGTGGGTTGTAGTTTTTCTTTTACAACATAGCTAATACGGAAATATGTTTGATATCACCCTACGTGTATAACCAAAATTAAAGTGCTTGTTTTCTCAAGGAAAGGCAAGAAGTAAAAGAGAGGGAGAAAAATTGGAACTAAGTATTTTTAAGCGATTATTTTAAAAATTTTACACATAATTGGGAAATATTTAATGAAATAAAAATAATTTATGTTACACATATATATATAATTATTCATGTAGCATATCCCCCAGTAGAATGTGAGTTCAGTTCTTCTTGTTTTTCTTTTTTTTCTTGTTCTTCTTGTTCTTGTCTCCATCTACTAGCTGCTTAATTAATATTGGCTGAATGAATGTATTTAGTAGAATTCTTCTCTGAAGAGAAAAACAATGGTTATTTCCCTTGGAAGTATTCATAGGGTCATAAGCGTAGAATTGGAAGGGACCTCAAGGGCTTTCTACTCCCATTACCACATTCTACCGATAAAGTAACTGAGGTCTAAGAAGGTTTAATGACTTGCCCAAGGTCACATAGGTAATAAACATTAGATAGAATGCTTGAACTCAGTCACAGTGTTCTTTCTACTTTCGCTCATTCTTACCCAAATTCTGTACAATTTTTTTAAGAATGGGGAAAAAAAAGAGAAATCATCTCACATTTCCCCTCAGAGCACAGAGTCAAATAACTTGGGAAATTTCTACCAAATTTACAGCTGAGGTAGGGGAAAAAGCAGTTTCCAAATCCTTGGTGGTGGAGAGGTAGGGTGAGGGAGAAAGTCTTTCTGTCAAAAATTTGGAGAAAAAGATGTATCTATCCATGAGATTCCCCTTTCCTTCTTCCTCTATACCCCCTCCCAACTTTCCCAGTGCCTTTTAGAGTCAAGTGAAGTTTTCTTTTAGAAAACCAAAACAATGATACTGCTGGTGATAATAAAGGCTGTTTTGGGGTCTGGGGTTGTTTGTTTTGTTTTGTCTTGTTTTTTTTGAAAAAGGAATCTCCTCTGGACTCTGGTTCAGTTTAGCAGCTCACATTAAGGGAATTTGGCATGTGGAAGGTTAATTCTCTTATCAAAATTGTACAAAATCCTAATTTTGCAGAGTAGCAATTTGAAAAAAAAAAAATCCCCAGCAATGGGAAAATGTTGGTTATGCAGCACTAGACATTCAGTACTCAGGGGATCAATTATAAAAACACTCATTCAGCTATTTCTATTCAAATGAACACCTGAAGAGGAGGCCTCAATGGTTTTAAAAGTGTGTGGATATTACTGGATAAATGTTAGTCCAATAAAGGAGATCATCATCTGTTATTTGTGTACATTTAAGTTGACACTAAAAAGATCTTTGTGGAGTAGCATCGTGGCTGCTTTTTAGGAGAGCATCTTTTATCTCATGGTCTCTTAACACTTTGTGAACTGAAGAAAACAGACCAAAGACAAAGCTCACTGTGCATGCGTGTGGGGGGTGGGGAGAGGAGAGGGTGTGAATGCAGGAGAGACAGAGACAGAGATTGTATGTTGTTTGGTTTTGTTTTAAGATGTAAGGGAGCTATCCCACTTAGGATGACACACCTGAAATCCGGAAGGAAGCAGCCCATTTCCCTCACCCTTATGAATATGTAATGATGTGCTTGAAGGCACAGTCACGAACTCCTAATAAGAATTCAAGAGTCTGTGTTTGAAAACAGCCATTTGCATTTGCCCTCTGGTCACAGTACATGGACCATTCTTATTCAAAAAATGTATTTGCCCTTTTTTTTTTTTTTGACTGGAAATATCCCCCACCCTTCCTTCCATCCCCAATGTTTTGTTTTGGGTTGTTGGGAGGGGGAGATGGAATCTAAGTGAGGAAGAACCAAACCAACTAAGAAAGCTGTTTCTTGTGTCTATTTCAGGGCAAGAATGGCATGCCTTCCTCTTCCTGTTAGGGGAAAATATGAAGGGGCTGCCCCTCATCCACAAACAGATCAAAGAAATCTTCCCTGAGTATTTTGTCTGTACCCATAATGAAACACGGGACTCAAAAGACCAAAACCTTGATTAAGGAAAAAATAAACACTAGAAATAACTAAACATTCTACTTAGGCCCTGGTTCAGTTTCATTATTTAACCATTTAAACGTACCAGGCACAGACCCAGGGAAAGGTACAATGTGTGCAAAGGGTCTGGGGGGGTTGGGGTGGGGGGAGAGATCAGGAATAAATGTTCACATTTTATTAAATTTTTGTGCCATATAGCAGGCTACTGGTTTTGAAGTTAAACAATCCAGGTAAAGGAACAGCTGACAGTGGAGATGGACATTTAACAAGTTGTATTTCTGGTATAAATTCCTTGCATGGAAAGCTTTTGGCCTGTCATGACTCCTAGAAGCATCCTGAAATTTCTAAAACTCTTGAACCAGTATGTGGTAGTTACCAAAGGAAGGGGAAAGGGAAAACGATGTTTGTTGAATGATTTGAGAGCCAACAAATAAAGTCAGTATTTCCCTTCTTTATCATATCAAACCCTCATTTTCTTTCTTTCCCTTTGAATGAAAAGCACTTTAAATATACATCTTCTGATAGGCCCAACTCTCAGAGCAAGAAAGGATATAGTGTGATCAGGAAATAAAGAAACCACAAAAGAAAGACTAGAAAATGAATCTCATGCATAATAATGTTGGCTGAGTTGTTGGGCTATTGTAAATTACTGTAAATAATTTTAACTTTTCAACACCTCCTGGATCAGATCAGCTTCATAATGTTTACACCTGCTTAAGCCCTGCTGCAGCTCTGTCTTCTAGTTTGCAAAGGGTCAGCGAAGGCTAAATACTAATCCCTGAACACTGGAATTTTTAACATTTCTCTGTCAAAAAGTAGTAGACTAATTGCAATCTTTCCTAGAGAGACTTTTCTTGTGAAAGTGCTGATTTAGTGATAGGTAATTTACATTTATGTTTGGGAGGGAAGGTGGAGTGGTAGGTAGTGGGGTTAGTGTACGTATGAATGGAGGGTTTAGGGGAAAGAATCAAAGGGGAATCAATTATATTTCTGTGTACTTTCTGGTCTCTTTCTATCTCTTTGAGACTTGGAAGAAGTGAAGATTTCACTGAAAGCCACTGAAATTGACAGCCACAGTCAAAGAGCAAAACCCTGATTTCAGATCTAACAGTGACACCTGCAGTTTAGCCCAACACATATCATCATCTCATACTGGGTCAGCAGAAACAGTGGAAAGGATTTAGGAGTCAATCAGGCAGTCCCTCTGTTGGCCACCCTGCCCTACCCCTTTCGGCCAAGTGGGTAAATTAACTTCCTTACCCATTTATCCTTAGGGACTGGTGCCTCTCCATTGGTTCCAGGAGACTACAAAGAGAAAAGAAAGACCTGACATGGTATTCTGAAGTGCCTTACAGCATCCATTTTAAAGAAATCTGAGGACAACACCAAAAAATGGCATGGCCCCCAGTGGCTTGTAGAAGGAATCCTGGAGTGGCAAAGAAGAAAACTCTGATAACAGCACCATTTGATGCCCTTTTAAATGAAGTCTTTGAATCTTTCCAGGTCAGGACCAGAATTGGAAAGTTAAATAACTTGGCCAACATCTCATATGTAGTAAGCATCAGAGGCAGAATAACCCAGATCTGAGAGTCAGTGCCCTTTCCACGACACCACAGAGTGTTTACAAATGCACTAATTTCAATGGAAGGAATATTTCATTGTTTACAGATATTCTGTGATAAGTCAAATCCATATTAATGGATATGAAATGACAGAGCTTTGGTACTGAAGGAATCAGACCTGCATGCCTCACAGTGAAGACTCCTAGCCTCTAGTGGACAGTAACATGACCCAGGGCTGTGATTTTTCAAACCTTGCTCAAGGGGTATAAATACCCTGTCCTCCCTAGCCCTGGGAATCCATCTTTGTTTAACGCCCCTATTAAAAAATTTAGACTGGATACAATTGTGATTTCACATTGCAACCTAGTCACGTGCTGATCATTCCTTCTCTATCGAGAATATTCCCAACCTAACCCCACTCCACCTTCCAATTGTGCACATAGAGCATGATCAGAATTACCCTTCCTGGTTTTGGTTTACTGCATGGGAGCTTTATAGATAGCTTCAGGCTGGGCCTACAATGAGATAATAGAGTCCTTTCACTGGCTGCTGAGTTGGAGGAGTAGTTGACTCATCGTATGTATCAAAGGAATCAATCTACCCATTCCCCTCCGCTTCCTTTTGGCTGGCTCTCTCTTGACTGCCAATTTACAAGTGGCATGATATGACTTCACTGAGGGATGGGGAAAGATGGATCCTTTTCCACTCTCATATCTTAGTAACCACACAGGACTCCACACATGGAAAATGGACTCAAGCTTGCATCAGGAATCCTGGCAGATTCTGCCTCTTTTCTGTTTCCTTTCCTGAGTAGTAGCAACCTTCAGATGAATGTATCCAATCTTAGCAACAACCTTTTTGAGTTAAAGAGATCTAAAAGATTGAGAATAGGGCAGCTGCAGTGCCTAAAGGATGCCATACACTGGAAAGGTTAGATGAAGCACTGGCCTTGAGATGTTGTCTGTAGAAATGGTCCAGAGTAAAATTCAGAGAAAGCTCAGATTTGAAGTGGAGACTGAACAAAAACAGTAATACAGAACCAAGGTGAAATGTAAAATTCCTATTAGCGCATTACGTGATGATGAGGTCTAAAGATTGGCATCCTAACAGGGCATAACAGGAGTTTTAAGTTACAGGATCCTAATAAGTTTCTGAACTCTATGAAGTTACTGAATCCTGTTATGTTATTGCACTTTGGTGAAGGGTTTTGCTTGTGAAAATCTCTAGTCTTTCTTATATGTTGGGAATAAATTACCAGTCCCATACCCAATGCACATTGTATAGTGAGTACCTTCTTCCCTGCTACCCTTTTGGGAAACCCCTTAAACTTGTGAGTCATAATCTAATTTATTACAACTAAAATTTTCCCTCAGGGAGCCACAATTGGGGGACTTAGCAAGCTGATGAGTGTGAGAAAATGAGCTGTCTCCCTACCCGATGCCAGGTTAGTCTAAAACCTAGTCAAAGCCACATGCTTTGGATAGATTAAGCTGGATGGATAAAGAACAGGGAGAAGTACTCCGGACCCTGTAAGCCCAGACCAGCAGTCTCTCAATGCTAGAGCTTAAGGCCACTTTTATGATGGAAGTCTTCCTCTGGGACTGGGCCTTTCTGTACTTCGCAGATGCCAGCATAGTACTATATCTGCTCATCTGTTAGACCTTGATCTCAGTTTCTTGGTGATATCATTTACAGCACCACTCCTTGTGTTGGCTTTTTTTGAAGATGATGGCATTTCATGATGGGTAGTCATGTGGTGCCATCAGTGAAATGTTAGGTTAAATCTTAATATTTTAGAATTTAACCTAAAGTCTAAAAGATTTAAAAGATGGACTTTTGCATCAATGAGGAGCTTGGAAACATTGAAAAGCTCACAAACAAATATCCACTAATAATAGAAGTATCCAATTGTATTTCCTTGAGGAGGTGACGTTTGTCTCTCTGGCACAGACAGCACAGTTGAACTCAGATTATTAAGGTTAAGTAGATTTTGCCCTTCGTGTCTGCCACTTCATGTCCTTGGAGTCCTGGGCGACATGATTTTCTTTAAAGACTGCCCCCCACTTTGGGACGTCTTCACAGAGGTTTCATTGCTCAGAGAAAACCAACTACCCTGCTGGGAGAATGTGCCGATTGCCTTAGCAAACTGTTAATCTTCTCCACCCACATTCACAACCACACAAAGGCTGTCGGCCAAAGTTCAATTATTTTTGCAAATCTGAATTTGGTACAGTGGGCTGCATGGCTTTGCTTTAAAAGCCCCTAATCTATTTCCTCCTGTACATAAATGTCTGTAAGCCAGGGTGAGTGTGGATGTATGTGAAAATGAACCAACGCAAAGATTTCTTTATAACTTTTCTCAATATTCTGCTGATTGCTAGTTCAGTAGCAGATGTGCTATGCTTAATGATGCATATACAAGAAACAGCCCCTAATCCCTAAATGAACTTCTTATCTCTAAATATATACAGGATAAGCTATATAAACTCAATTTAGCCACTATGCTATTAAATCTACCAGAACTGAAGACTGAAGGAAGATTGTTAAAACCAAGCACCTGTTATTGCAAGCCAAAGGATAAGGAAAAGAGGGAGCTCTGAAGGCCCTAGGGTCAAATACCAGTTGGACAGGCCTGGAGTGTGTGTGTGTATTGGGGGAGGGTGTCTCACCTCCTAACCAAAGCCTTTTCTGCACCATTTGTAAGTGGTTTGTGCTATGAAGTGCCAGAGCTTCTGCTTCCCTAGGTTGTCACTCTCTTAGGCCAATCAGTCTCCAGTTCTTGGTTTAAAAAAAAAGAGGAGGGGCTAAATTGCCATCGTTTTAAGCTTTCTCCTGGGGGATAGGGAGATAGGTGAGAGAAAGAGAGAGAAAGAGAGAGAGAGAGATCCCTGATTATTGCATCACAGAATGTTAGAGCAGGAAAAGACCCTTGAGGTTATCTAATTCAAACCCTTGATCTGTCAGATGAGGAGACTGAGGCCCAGAGAAGAAGTAACTGACACAAGTTCATTAAGGTGGAAATACTAGGGAAAGTATTCACCTCTCTAGACTTGTTTTCCAGTTCTCTTTCTATCACCATCTTTCCCCTCTTCATCAGATATTAAATGTTGGAAGGGTTGGGGGAGGGGTAGAGAAGAAGGATGATAAAGATAAGACAAGTTCAAATCCCACATCAGACATTGGATATACAACCCTGCATAAGTTATTTAATTTCTTTAAACTCCAGTCTCCTCATCACCAAAATGAAGATATAATAGTATCTACCTTGTAGGATTCATGATGATCACATGAAATAATGTATGTAAAGCACTTTATAAATCTTAAAACCATTATATAAATTTTTGTATATGTGTGTGGATGTGGATATGGATAAGCGTGTATGTATATACATACACACATTATAGTCTCTTGAGTGCCCCCCCACAAAAGCCCATAAAACTATAGAAGATGTATCAGAATCTCTGAGTTGGAAGCAATCTCAGAGGTCAACTAATCCAAGCCATATAGAGACACGAATTCCCTCAACAGCATCCCCCAAAGTGGTAATCCAGGCTTATCTTGAAGTCTTCCAGGGAAGACTTTACTTGTAGAGTAGCCCATTATACTTTTGGATAGCACTACTGGATTTTCATTGGCTCCTTCTCAATTTCAGCCTTTGAAAAGTGAATCAGCATAAGATTCAGTGATTTTCTTTCTTTTTTTTTACCCCAAGTCCTTGTGTAGAATCTATGGGAAATTTTTTCAAGAAGAACAGAAAAGGTAAGATTGATAGCAGAAAGCAGCTCCAAGAATCACTTGGATCATAATCAGGAAAGACATTTTCCCAGGTGAGTGGAGTTGGACATTGGTCTATGCTCCATTCTCCAGTGACTGCTGTGGCCATGGAAACTTCTCCAAAGTGACTTACTCTGTGCTTACTCACACTATACTATCTCAAGAAGACTAACAGCATGGGCTGATAGGATCAGACTGAAGAACCAGTGCACATCTATTCAGAGACACTAGCACAATGCAAGCATGGACTAGGTTCCTCTCTTACTGGTAGGATCAGATTCTCAAAAGACAATGCGGTGTGCTGGGAAAAGTATTGGATTTGGAGTCAGTGGAATGGTGTTTGATTCCTACAGTCTCAACTTATTGTACCTTAAACAAATCCCTCCACCTCTCTGGGTCTCATTTTCTTCATTTGTAAAATGAGGTAGTTAAACTAAGTGATCTCTAAGGTCCTTTTCAATCATATGGTAATGTGACCTTGCCTGAGCCCTGAGAGTTCCCTAAATCTAATGGGGGGCACAATGAAAAACAAACCACATGCCCCCCCTTCCCAAAAATTCTTCCTCAAGCACTACCACAGTTAAAAGAAAGAGCTAATGCATATGCAATACTCAGATTCAAAGGCTTTTCGATTACACTCGTAGAAAAGCTGTGGCCTAGTTTGGGAAATCTATATTTCACTTTATGGTGCACACAGCTGGGTTTAGATTGGCACATATGCTAATATGCAAACTGTAGTATCTGTATTCATAATGACTTGTTTATGAAATACCAGGAGGGCACCTGGTTCCTTTCTCTTTAATTTTGCTCAAGAGTAAACAAAAGGAAACTGTGCTCATGGTCAGGAGCCAAAAGAACTATAAAACCATCAGGGCACTCACTCCCTGGAAGGCAACTCTTCTATGGAGGAGATTCTGACCCCTTGGTAAAGATTTGTTGTGTGAAGGATATTCTGAGCTTCAGTTAAGGAGTTTCAGAAAAAATCCAATGAAGACATTCATAGATTTTTAACAGTTAGAAAGAATGAGAAAGAGGAATGACCACTTATTAAGCAACTGCTGTGTACTAATCAATTTACAAATATCTTATTTGATCCTTACAACACCCTTGGGAAGTAGGATCTCTTATTATTCCCATTTTACAGTTGAGGAAACTGAGTCAGGACAAATGACTTGCCTAGGGTCACACAGTTGATTAAGAGACTGAGGCCAAATTAGAACTTAGGTCTTCTTGATACCACACTAAGTCTCCCTATAAAAAAGAGCCTTAGCACATAGAACATAGACTATAAGAGCTGGAAGGAGGCCTTAGAATTCATCTAACCTAATCCTTTTAAGACTACCTAGTTTTAATCCAAGTAGGGAACTGAAACCCAGAGAGGGCAAGTGACTTGCTCAACATTAAACAGCAAATTGATATGTTAGTTTAGTTTATGAAGTGGGGGGATGAGGTGGAAGAGGAATGAAAACCTCCAGGAACCAAAGAGATATTTGACAATTCTAGGAAAATCTACCAATAAATCATTTTTGAGTACCTATCAGAGTCATAATCAAGGTAGAGCAGCCAGGCCATTGTCAAAAAGTGCTAGATATACAGGAGGTGAGGAGATATTCCTTCTACAATAGCATGGTCATCTGCCATCTCCATGCCATAATCCCCACTTTCACATCTGTGGTCTATTTGTCCCTGCTCCCTCACCTAGTCAAAAGCTGGTGATTCAGCCCATTACACCACAGACACGGTTTGAAAGAGAGAATTGCTATCACACCTCTATACTCCACATCTTCCTAAGGGAGGGGGGAGTGGAGGAAGGAACAGGGATAAAGCGAAGAGGTGAAGGGGGTGTTCTAGCAGGGTGGTAGGCCAGACTCTCTGTGTGATGGGCTGCCTTTCCACTGGGATGACTACATTTGACTACAAGCAGCTCTGACAGAAGACAGTACCATGGTAAATAAACCGAACTGAAAGATCCTAAGGCCTTTCTATACCATAATTGAACTCTTCTCTGGCTTTGCCCTACCCTGTTCTCCCCTCCAGCAACCAGGTGTCCTAGAATCTCTGCCTCCCAACTATGGAGTATTATCCCAGGGTCTCTGTCCAAAGCGACCTTGCATCCCAAAGTCCAAGGTCATTTCCCAAGGTCTCCTTGCCCCAGCCCACTCTGTACTTGCCCCAGATTCCAGAATTCCTGCTTAAGTCTTTGGCTCCTACTCAGTGTAGCTCTGTGCCTCTCCTTTACTTCCTGGGTTTTCCTTTTGCTTATTTCAACTTTTGAATTCATTTTTAACAATAGAGGAAAATGAAGAAAAATAAACACATGTTTGTGCCTCTCAGAAATATCAGTTGTTTTCCTAATGCAGCATTACTTGGTTGAACAATACCATTTGCATCAATTTTTTAAAAATTGAAATTCATGCAATAATACAGTGATCATTTTGGATCAAATAGGTCCAAAGCCTGGGCCCAAGATCAGGTGACTTAAAATTATACCTGTAATAGGATAACTTCATCTGCTAATAGTAACAGCAACATTACTTCTGCACAAACAAATGCGTTCTGCTGCTACCATTTAATTTCCAAATACTTCTAAGTGTGCTTAGGCAGATGATAGGATGAAAGACTTTGGTTAACAGGCAATTAGCTTTAATTCAATAATGGTGCTTTAGACACTGATGCTAAGTAATACAGTGCAAATCTGATAACAAGAACAGTCAGGGTCAAAGACTACCTTACAAGGTTATAGATGAAGAAGGTAATACTTCTGTCCTTGAATGGATTTTCTTTCCAGCTACCAGAACTGCCACAGGGGAACAGCTCCCCATAGTTCATATTTCTAAAGCCCTTTCTTCACACCACACAACCCCTGTGAAAGAGGGAGCTAAAAAAAAGGAAGAGAGAATTTGCTTCTGCAGGATCTGCCTTGCTGTTGCAATGAGAATCTTAGCTGATGCCCAACTTCCTCTCATCACTTCTTGGGATAGGCAATATGGTATGTGGAAGACGCACTAAATTTGGAGTCAGACAACCTTGTATCCAATTCCTGATTCTTGGAAGGTGTGCCAGTTAAGAGACCATTTTACCTCTCTAGGAATTAATTTTATCATCTCTGAATTCAGGAAATTACATGAGTTGATCTTAGTGGCTCCTAAATTCCTATAATCTCCTACTTGAAGTAAACTTTATGATTCCTGTACTGGTAACTTTTCCAACTACAGTTGTATTTGCTAGCCCTAGAAGGGACTGAAAAATTATCTAACCCAATTCCCTTGTTTTATGGATGAGGAAATGAAGACACTAAAAAAAGAAATGACCTGCCCAAAAGCATTATGAAGTATTAGTAGACATAGGACTCAAACACAGAATAAGGAAGAGAAGAAGAGAAGGTGTATGCATAAGATTTTCACCAAGCCATGAAGAGTCCATTGACTTGAGGAAATACTGTTTGTCTCTTTAGAATCCTTTCAAAATGCCTTTAAACAACAATGGTTCCCATTTCTATAGTGCTTTGCACTTTATAAAGCATTTTACTCACAACAGTCTTTTGGAGTCAGTAGTATAGGTATATTTTTTTTCCATGTTACAGATGAAGAAACTGAGTTTTGAAATGGTAAGGTGACTGACTAAGATCATCCCAGTTAGTAAGTGACATATGATAGATACAATACACAATTCCACTTCCCAATAGGCGTAACCAAGTGAGAAGGAGATATGTCAGAGTCTCTACCATGTTGGCATATCAGTGCTTGGGCATGTGGAGGTAGGGTTGGTGAAGATGAGGACCAGCAATTGGCAGCTGTCATAGAAAAGACTAAGACTTCAAGAGGACAGGTTATATTAGATAAACTGCATCTTACTTCCTGATTTAGTATCATTCCTTCTGTTCTTACTCCCCTGTCTCTGCTTCAGCACCTTCATTCCCTCTCTCTTAAATTTTTGAATCTCTAAGTTCTCAAGACTCTTTGGCACCAACCTGACCTGGCTTCTCATTTAATTCTTGCTCTGGAGTCAGAAATTATCCTTCCAGAAGGGGTATTTGCTTAATTAACCCACACCTATTGGCTCTGAAAAATAGCCTTAAAATATAGATGATAGATTTAGAAGTAGCAGGAAATTCGGAGCCATCTGAACCAATCTCCTCACTCTACAATGAGTGAGACCTACAAAGGTTAAGTGACTTGCTGCAGGTCTTACATACAATTAGCATGTGGCAGAGTCAGAATTCAAACCCAGATCCTCTGACCCCCCACCCCAATCTAATGCTTTGCCCCTGCAACACTACTTATCCCTGTCAAGTTGCATATCTATCTTCATTTTTTCTCATCCTTTTCTTCCCCTATATAGCCATGCTCCATCCCCCCAACTCAATTTCTATCTGAGAAAATATTTTATTTTTAACTATTGTGTATGATTTTTCAGCCTTCAGTGAAGGTTATAATTAGAAACAGAACACTGACAAGCCATGTCAAAAGAGCAAACTCTTCCCAAAGCAGTCTGTTAGATGTGTTTTTCCCTTCTCCTAAAGTTGTTTCACAAACAGAGTCAAATATCATGAATGTGGATTCATGTTACTATATTATAAAGATGAAGATCTAAGGACCCAGTGTACATACTTCCCTCTTATCTTAGTGAATTAATGATACATAGAGAAATCCAGTTCTCAATTTTGTCCAACTTCCTGCATAATAGGGCAGGAGGTCAGCTGCCAACTCCCTATGGGAGCAAGAGAAATGATAAAGGAGAATATGGATAAATGCCAAGCATTGCCTCAGGATTAGTAGTTTCATGTATCAGTACCGTCCATATTTCAATTGCTGGTTTATCAGTGAAAATATAAAGGGCTGTGTTTCTAGTCCTAATTAAATAAGGCCTCATAAATATTCAGCTGTATACAGTATTTGATGGATCTCCACAGAACTAGAAAGGCTTTCAAGTACAGAGTCTTCAACAAGATATATTCCTCTACCTTAATAAGTTAAATAGTGATCCAAAGAGTGACTGCATGGAAACAGTATCCTCTTACTCAGCATTTTTGCTGACTTCAGTGACACATTTTTACTCTTAACATGCCTTGGAAACCAAATGAAAACTGTATTTGGTAGACTTAGGTTCTGTTGTCTTTGGAGTACCATAGAGAAAACTGTTCCCTTCTCTACTCAAGTTTTTGGTGCTAATGCTGATCTAAGCAGCCCTAAAAGACACACATTAGTTTTCAGAGCCCTGTACTTACATTACAACAAACGGGGGGAAAAATTCTAAGCCAGATAAATTGTCAGAAGTATGATAAGGAAATCACTGGATTTTGTTTTGCTTTTTAAATTATGAATTCCCTGAAGAGATAAAGATCATTCATAGAAAACTACGTAAGATACTTTGGTACTGAGATTATTGCCATTAGTATTAATAGGGATCATTAACAATATACTGATTAATAGTTAATGCTTATTAATAAGGACTATTAATAACATATAATTATTATGGGTAAACAATGAAGTAAAACCAGAATTCAATAAGGTGGAAAATGAATTGAATTGTATTTAAGAGATTATTTAATGACTTTAATCACTCCAGATTTCTCCCTGGAACAAAGATTCATCTTTTTTAATACCAGTGCTCCTCTTCTGATGTTGATCTATTAAATAATCAATCAACAGGCATTTATTAAGAGCCTACTATGTAAGAGGCACTGGACATACAAAGACAAAAATTAAATAGTCCCTGACTTCAAAGAGTTTACATTCCATCAGGAGAAACAACATATGCTTGTATAAGCAGATACAATTATGTGTGTATGGATGTATAGATGTAAACATGAATGTGCATATATGTGTGTATTTACATATGTATGTGCATATACACACAAAATGAATACACTACAGGCAGCTAGGTAACAGAATGGATAGAGCATTGGGCCTGAAGTCAAACACTTACTAGCTATGTACTGTTGGGTAAAGTCACTTAATCTTTATTTACCTAGTTTCTATAACTGTAAAATCGGGATAATAATAGCACCTATGTCCTAGTGCTGTTGTGAGGTTTACTTGACATAATATTTTGTAAAGTACTTAGCACACAGTTTAGGACATAGTATGTACTAAGTAAATGCTAGCTATTATAGCATTATTATTATTATTATACAAAGGACTTGGGACAGCTAGGTGACACAGTGGATAGAGCCCCAGCCCTGGAGTCAGGAGGACCTGAGTCAAATCCAGCCTCAGACACTTGACACTTACTAGCTGTGTGACCTTGGGCAAGTCACTTAACCCCTACTGCCTCACTGAAGGGGAAAAAAAAAAAACTTTTAGTTAATATGGTGGTGCAACAAGTCTTAAAGAAGGTTACATCTCCTACATAAAGCCTAGAAAATATCTGAAAAGGAATCCATAAAAACCATTGACAAAGAAAACCAAAAAGAAACAAAAATAAGTTTCTTAATTCAGTACAGAACTGCACAGAAAGACCATAGAGGCAGTCACATCACATAAGCTAATGTGAGCTCAGTATGGAAACTGGTAGAAACAAGAAGAGGAGCTGATAACAGGAAAACCTGTGTGAGTTTCCACAAATGTATATGAAGGACTCTGAAGTGAGGGGAGTAGAAGTGGGTATGCAGAGGGACCAGGCAACAGAGAGTATCACAAGCCAGGAGGATCTCCAGTAATAAGGACTTGAAGTCATATGCTGGTATTGACTTGTCAGAACAGAAGCAGGGGATAAAACCAGCTCTCACAGGTCACCGCACAGGGAAACAGGTCAAGTCACACGGTCTTCAGAGCACTGGGGCCCATAGAAGAAGACAAGGACAACTCAGTTCCTAGGTACCAGTACTGATGGTTGCTGTGTAGAAGTACAGCATGAACTCCAACAAATCAGTGGGGCCTGTCAGGGCCATAGCAGGGGATAGAACCCATTTGCAACTGGTGATCACAGGAGAAGGTTGAGACAAGAAGTCCTAAAGGAGAGAGACAAAAGCCAGGAATTAAGAAAGAGACTTGAGCCTACCTATATTAGATTAGCAGCAGCATAAACACTACAAAAGGAATGAGACCAAATAATGCCTACCCAAACCAACCTACATGACCAGAGAGAAGTGGCCTAAGTACAAAACCCCAATTCAAGGACTAAGGCTGAAAATCTAAATGGAATGATAGAATCACAGATTTAGAGCTGTAAGGGACCTGGAAAGAGGTCACTAAGTCCAGCCTCCTCATTTTACAGAGAAGGAAACAGGAACAGAGAAGTTAAGTGATTTGTCCAGGATCACATTAATAAAGGCCTAATGCAAGATTTAAACCCAGTTCTTCTTCACTTCAACTCTAGATTTTGTCCATATTGAACATAAAAAAGAAATAGCAGGGGTTAAAAGAAACCCAAAAGACAAACCTAGAAGAAGAGAGCGACTTCACAACAATTATCAGCAGAGCTCCAAAGTAAAAAATAAAATAAAATAAAAGCTTAGACACAGTGACAAGAAGATTGGCTTCAAGAAATGAAGTAAGAGGTTAAATGCAATCAGAAATTAAATAAAAAGTGGGAGGAAAAAAAGAAAGGAGAATTAATAACTTAGACAAGTGAGGGGGAAACCTCATCCAAGTAGTCAACATTTTGAAAAAAGAAATAGAGCAAACAGAACTCAATTCTCAATATCTCAACATGAGACAAAAAAGAAATTTTAGAACAATCTCAAAAAAGTTTTAGATAAAAAATAGTAAAGCATCTACTGGATCTAAATGTAAAGCATCTACTGACAGAAAACTAGTTGAGGAGAAAAATCTTAAGAATCATCAGACTCCCTGAAAACCACATTTCAAAAAAATCATAGATGAAAATATTTCAAATCAATTAGAACCATAGGACAAAGTAAAAAATAGAAAGAATTCATGTCTCCCCAAGAAAGAAACCCCAGACTGAGAATACCCAGTAATGTCATAGTCAAAATCCAGAACTTCCACATAACAGAAAAAAATACTGCAAGAAGCCAGAAAGAAATATTCCAAATCTCAAGGAACCAAAGTCAGAATCACACAAGATTTAGCAGCATTTGCATAAAAAAAGAAAATTTTGGTATCTAGCATGCCAAAAAAGTACCCCCCACTCACAACCCCTCAAAAAAAAAAAAACAGGTTTAAAAAGAATTCAAACTGGAAAAATGAGTATAATCCTACAGAGGAAAAATTGAAACTTTAATAGAATTGAAAAATTTCAAACATTCCTGGTAAAAAACAAAACTGAATAGAAATTCTGAAATGCAAAAGCCAAGAGAAACCTAGGAAGGGAAATGCACTTGAGTAAGTAAAAAAAAATAAAATGACAATGACATCCATATTTTCTGATAAGGGAGGAAACAAATGTCCTTTCAGAATCCTAATATATTCAAAGGTCATAGAAGAAGTTAAAAAGGACAAAAAAAGGACCTATGTATAGTTTTACCATGTTTCATTAGCTGTAAAACAAGAATTAAAAGGGAGGGGGAAAAGAACTCACTAACAAACAGAGAAGAAAGAGAAGGAATCTATTATTTTGCACTCTGAGAAGAGTGCAAAAACATAAAAGAAGGGACAAGAGAAGTATGTATCTAATGACCTAGCTTTGGGGAGAAAGAAAGGATTCAGAGTCAGAGAGAGAGACACAGAGAGAGATGGAGAGAGAGGTGAAGAAGGACTCATTAATGCAACAAGAAAAGACAAGTACAAGGAAAGGAAATAAGGGGAGTAGAACTTGAGGAAGTAATGAACAAAAGAAAAATTTTGGAGAGTTTATCATAAGGGACAATTAAAAAGAGAAAGGAAGTATAAGAAAAAGGGATAGGAGTCTAGACTTGATGAAAAGAGAAGGGACAGAGGAGTAGGCCACTTCAGTTATAAATTATAGTAGTGATCAGATTACTTCTCTTTTCTCCATCACTTTATTCTTTATTATTTTTGTGGGGCAGAAGGAAAATAGAGAAAAAGTGTAAGTTATGAGGGAAGGAAATATACAAATTAATAATGTCAAAAATGAATGCCAATGAGATTAATTCTGTAAAATATAGAAGCATAGCAGACTGGACTAAAAATTATAACCCAACAATAAGCTGCTTACAAGAAATACAAATGAAACATGAAGAGTCAGACCAAGTTAAATTAAGGGACCATAGTTTATTTTGCTTCAACCAAATTCAAAAAAGCATGCAATTATGATTTAAGACAATTGTAAAAAGTAAACATAAGAGAAGAAATAGAGATAAACTATGAAACTATATTATCCTTAAAGATATCCTAAACAATGAAACAATGTAAATACTTTATACCTGCACCTAAGTCCATTCCAGATTTAGATCATGCTGCCAAAAAGGTAAACAAAGAATATAAGAATTTCAATAGAATTTTAGAAAAGTTGAATGTCATATATCTCTGGAAATTACTAAATGGGAACAAAAAGGAATATGCATATTGATAAGCTATGCATGACATTTTTACAAAAACTAATTATGTTCCAGGGCATAAAAATCTCATAAATGTAGAAAAGCAGAAAAATTAACCATATCCTTTACTAATAACAAGATAATAAAATTATGATCAATAAAGAGCATTTTAAAAAAGGATCCAAACTTAAATGGAAATGAAATCATTTAATCCTAAAGAATTGATGGACCAAAGAATAAATCATAGAGGCAACAAATAATTTTATTACAGAAAGTGGTAGTGAGACAATATACTAAATAAAGATTTTGGTAGTCAAGCAGTCCTTCAGGGATTAATGCACATCTCTAAATATTTTCACCAACAAAGGAGAGAAGAAATCAATGAATTGGGAATGCATTAAAATAATTAGAAAAGCAACAAATTAAAAAATTATAACTAAATGCCAAAATAGAAATTCCAAAAAATAAACAAAATTGAAGTACTCTCTGTTTCTCTCTCTTTCTTGCTCCTCCTCCCTTCTCTTTCTTTCTGTTTCTGTCTCTCCCTGTCTTTCTCTCTGTGTCTCTCTGTCTCTTTGACTGTCTGTCTGTCTGTCTGTATGTATGTATGTCTCTCTCACACACACACACATACGTGTTTGTGCCCATGTGTGTGGGGGAACATTAAAGTTAATAATGAGTGGGTTGATCTGCTGCAGGGTACAACTGAGCAAGTCATCTAGCTATTGAACTGGACTCAGAAATTCACTCAGTAACTGGGCTGGTTCATCAGAAGGCATGACTTCTCTCAAGCTAAGTCAAGAAAATCACTCATTTGATTGTCTGGCTTGTTATACAGGGTAGCTGCTGCTGTGCTGGGCTGGACTGGGCTGGTTTCTCAGGCACTAAGCTGGCTTGTCATTGGGATGTTCAATCTATTGGACTTCCTTGGCTTACTCTTTGATAAGTAACTTTAGTATTCACAACTTCCAACCTCAGGAAATTATTAAAAACTATTTTCCCCAATTACATGTCAACAAAACTGATAGAGGCAACTATCAACAGGGAGAATCAAGTCAGTGTCTCCATGAAGCCCAGGCTGAGGGCCTGTAAATCATACATTTCTATAGCTTACCTGACAAAATCTGGGCTCAAGTTGCCTTTACAAAGGATGACAGATAAATTCTTACCCTGGTTGTTCTCAATGAGTCACTTCAATAGAGGCTTTATGTGTTTTTTGCCACTCAAGTCCAAGGAAGAACCCTGAAACATGGTCTTAAACTACACTTCAAAGTAATTTATGCCCAGTTCCTTTGATGTAAGTAAAGACAGAACCCATGATCTGACTGGGGTTTAATTAATAAATTAATATTCAATTGAAAATTAATAATTAGAACTTTATCTGAACTGGTTTCTGATCTTCATAGAAAATTAATAGGGGCGGAGCCAAGATGGCGGAGTGAAAGCAACGACTCACCTAAGCTCCTGGAAAAACTCCTTTGGATATTTCTGGGGGGAGAGTCTGACCAGACTTTGGAGGTGTAGAATCCAGTGGGAGACGGACTTTGACAGATTCGGAGCCCAGGCTGGACTGGAAGGTCCACGGGAGGGATCTGTTCCGCGGGGGTAAGAGCCCGGTGCACAGCGCAGCGCGGTCGGCGCGGCAGAGCGGAGGCGACCCGAGGGGCCCGAGAGTGGCGGGCGAGACCAGCGGAGCAGGAGATAAGCCAGGCCGAGCCAACGATATCAGCGCAACAGCCTTTGAAATCTTCAGCCTAAAGACGGGACTTCAGTGGCTCACTACTTGAACATCCAGAAGCTGGGATGCCGGAGTGATCAGTAAGTGCTCTCCCCTCCCCCCCGATGACCGTGAGGGAACCATAAAATTCTTCCCCAGATTGATCCTGGATCAGTGGGAGCAGCAGAAGGGGGCGGGTGGTCTCATAACACCAGAGGCTGGAAAAGTGGCAAAGGGGGATTCTTCCCACCGTGGTGGAGGCTATCTGGAGGGACAGACGACCCAGGGCAGAGAAAAATTCGCACTGAGACCCAAGCAAGCCTCAGCCCGGGAGACGAGCCCCAGGAGGGGCGGGAACACGCATTAGCCTCTAGGCGTGCCCCAGCCCTCCAGGGGAAAAGGGAAGACAATAGGGAAGCTGGGATCACCATCCCCCTGGACCTTGCCTTTGCCTCAGGCCAGCTGAGGAGATAGCCTGAGACCAGACCACACCTCCCACACACCTATCAAGCTAAACCCAGGGTTGATCTGGGAAACAACAACAACAACAAAAAAAAAAAGCCTGCTTTTAGCCTAGACAAACATCAACTCAACTTAAAAGATCTGTATCTTCTGACTGAAAGAACCAAAAGCTACAACACCCAGCCAACATCATGAATCGGAAAAAGCAGACGAAAAGTGAAAAAACCATAGAATCTTTCTATGGGGATAAGGACCAAAACACAAACACCAAAGAGGTCAGAGCTGAGACTGTACTTCCATCTGAAACCTCAGATGGGACTATGAATTTCTCGCAAGCACAACTAGATTACCTGGAACGTCTGAAGAAGGATATAAAAGAAAAACTGGCCAATGATTTTAAAACCATAAAAAAAGAATTCACTGATGAGAACATCAATCTGAAAAAGAAAATTGAAGAAATGGAAAAGGAAGTTCAAAAATTAACTGGAGAGAATAATTCCCTAAAAGGAAGAGTTAATCAAACGGAAAAGGAAACTCAAAACCTAATAGGGAAAATTGATCAGATGGAAAAGGAAACCCAAAACCTAACTGGGAAAATTGGTCGAATGGAAAAAGAAGTACAAAAATTAAATGGAGAAAATAGCTCCTTAAAGGGAAAAATTGGCCAGATGGAAAAGGAGATGCGAAAGCTAACTGAAGAAAACAATACGATCAAGATTAGAATTGGGCAAGTAGAAACTAATGACTCAATGAGGCAACAAGAGTCAGTCAAACAAAATCTAAAGAATGAAAAGATGGAAGAAAATCTAAAATATTTAATTGGAAAAACAACTGACCTGGAAAATAGATCCAGGAGAGAAAATCTAAGAATTATTGGCCTGCCAGAAACCCATGATGAAGAAAAGAGTCTGGACAATATCTTCCAGGAAATCATCAAGGAAAACTGCCCAGAAGTACTAGACTCAGAGGGCAAAATAGTCATCGAAAGAATCCACCGTTCCCCACCGGAAAGGGATCCCAAACTCAAAACCCCAAGAAATATAGTTGCCAAATTCCAGAGCTATCAAGTGAAGGAGAAAATACTACAAGCAGCCAGAAAGAAACAATTTAAATATCAAGGTCACACAGTCAGGATCACACAGGACCTTGCAGCTTCTACATTAAAAGATCGAAAGAATTGGAACCCAATATTCCGTAAGGCAAAGGAGTTGGGACTCCAACCGAGGATCAACTACCCAGCAAAGTTCAGCATAACATTTCAGGCAAGGAGAAAGTCATTCAACGAAATAAGGGATTTCCAGAGCTTCCTGACCAAAACACCAGAACTCAATAGACAATTTGATCTTCAAATGCAGGTCTCCAGAGAATCATAAAAAGGTAAACAGAGGGGAAAAAACAAAAACAAAAACTTGCAACTCAATTAGGGCAATCTGTTTACCTCCCTGTAAGGGAAGATGATACCTGTTAATCTTGAGAACTGTGCAGCTATTATGATAAAAGGGATATATGTAGAGGGAACGGGCATAAAGTAAATGATGTCATGGCAAAAATATGATTTAAGTATGAGAAGGGAATGTAATAGGAGGTGTGGAAAGGGGGAAGCAGAAAATGGCAAATTATATCACAGGAAGAAGTACAAAACCATAGTAGAGGGAAGGAGGGGAGGGAGATGAGCATTGTTTGAGAGGTACTCTCATCTGATTTGTTCAAAGGAGGGAACAATAACCTTAAGCAGATAATCCTAACTAGCTATATAGGTAGTAGGAGGGGAAGGGGGAAGAAAGGGGAGGGTGGCTAAAAGGGAGGAAAGAAGCAATAAGAGTAAAGGGGACCAAAAGGGAGGGGGGCTAAAAGAAGGAGGGAAAGGCTGCAGGAGGAGGGGGAGAAAAGTGAATACTATTGAGGAGGGGAAGGGATACGGGAGAGTTAAAAGCATAAATGGTGGGAAAGAGGGTGGAGGGAAATACACAGATTGTAATCATAACTGTGAATGTGAATGGGATGAACTCTCCCATAAAACGGAGACGGATAGCAGAATGGATTAAAAGCCATAATCCAACAATATGCTGCTTACAAGAAACACATTTGAAATGGGGGGATACACATAGGATAAAGGTCAAAGGATGGAGCAGAATATATTGTGCTTCAGCTCATGTAAGAAAGGCAGGAGTAGCAATCCTAATCTCAGACAAAGCAAAAGCAGAAATAGATCTAATCAAAAGGGATAAGGATGGAAACTATATCCTACTAAAAGGCACCATAGACAATGAAGCAATATCATTACTAAACATGTATGCTCCAAGTGGTATAGCATCCAGATTCTTAGAGGAGAGGTTGGGGGAGTTGAAGGAAGAAATTGATAGCAAAACTATACTAGTGGGGGACCTCAACCTCCCCCTCTCTGAACTCGATAAATCCAACCTTAAAATAAACAAGAAAGAGGTTAAGGAGGTAAATAAAACTCTGGATAAGGTAGATATGATAGATCTTTGGAGAAAATTAAATGGGAATAGAAAGGAATATACCTTTTTCTCAGCGGTACATGGAACATTTACAAAAATTGACCATGTACTAGGACATAAAAATCTCACAATCCAGTGCAGAAAGGTAGAGATAATCAATGCATCCTTTTCAGATCATAATGCATTAAAAATTACATGTAATAAAAGGCCATGGAAAGAGAAACCAAAAATCAATTGGAAACTAAATAATCTAATTCTAAAGAAGGATTGGGTTAAAGAAGAAATCATAGAAACAATCAACAACTTCATTCAAGAGAATGACAATAGTGAGACAACGTACCAAAACTTATGGGACACTGCAAAAGCAGTTATTAGGGGAAGTTTTATATCTCTGAATGCTTACATAAATAAAATAGAGAAAGAGGAGATCAATGACTTAGGCTTGCAGTTGAAAAAGCTAGAAAAAGAACAAATTGAAAATCCCCAAGTAAATACCAAATTAGAAATACTGAAAACCAAAGGAGAGATTAATAAAATTGAAATAAAGAAAACTATTGAATTAATAAATAAAACCAATAGTTGGTTTTATGAAAAAACTAATAAAATTGATAAACCTTTGGTTAATCTGATCAAAAAAAAGAAAGAAGAAAACCAAATTACTAACATTAAAAATGAAAGGGGTGAACTCACCTCCAATGAGGAGGAAATTAAAACAATAATTAGAAACTACTTTGCCCAACTTTATGCCCACAAATTCGATAATCTAAACGAGATGGATGAATATTTTAAAAAATACAAATTGCCCAGATTAACAGAAGAGGAAGTTGAATACTTAAACAACCCCATCTCAGAAAAAGAAATTGAACAAGCCATCAATGAACTCCCTAGGAAAAAATCTCCAGGGCCAGATGGATTCACAAGTGAATTCTATCAAACATTTAAAGAACAGTTAATTCCAATACTACATACACTATTCTTGAAAATTGGGGAAGAAGGAGTCCTCCCAAATTCTTTCTATGATACAAATATGGTTTTGATACCCAAACCAGGAAGAGACAAAACAGAGAAAGAAAATTATAGACCAATTTCCCTAATGAATATAGATGCAAAAATTTTAAATAAGATTTTAGCAAAACGAATACAGCATCTAATCACGAGATTAATACATTATGATCAGGTAGGATTCATACCAGGACTACAGGGCTGGTTCAATATTAGGAAAACTATTAGCATTATCGACCACATCAACAACAAAGCTAACAAAAACCACATGATTATCTCAATAGATGCAGAAAAAGCTTTTGACAAAATACAACATCCATTCCTACTAAAAACATTGGAGAATGTAGGAATAAAGGGAACTTTCCACAAAATAATAAGCAGTATCTATCTAAAACCCTCAGCAAGCATTATATGCAATGGGGATAAGCTAGATGCATTCCCAATAAGATCAGGGGTGAAACAAGGCTGTCCATTATCACCACTATTATTCAATATGGTACTAGAAATGTTAGCTGTAGCAATTAGACAAGATAAAGATATTCAAGGAATTAGAATAGCCAAAGAAGAAACTAAGTTATCACTCTTTGCAGATGATATGATGATTTACCTAGAGAATCCCAGAGATTCAAGTAAAAAATTACTTGAATTAATAAACAACTTTGGCAAAGTTGCAGGGTACAAAATAAACCCACACAAATCCTCTGCATTCCTATATATTAGCAACAAAGTTCAACAGCAAGAGATAGAAAGAGAAATCCCATTTAAAGTTAGGGTAGACAGTATAAAATACTTAGGAGTCTACCTGCCAAAACAAACCCAGGGACTATATGAACACAATTACAAGACACTTTTTGCACAAATAAAGTCAGATTTAAGTAAGTGGAAAAACATTAGTTGCTCATGGGTAGGCCGTGCTAATATAATAAAAATGACAATTCTACCCAAATTAATATACTTATTTAGTGCCATACCAATTAAACTATCAGACAATTACTTTCTAGAGCTGGATAAAATAATATCAAAATTCATTTGGAAAAACAAAAGGTCCAGAATATCAAAGGGACTAATGAAAAGAAATGCTTGGGAAGGTGGCCTAGCGCTACCAGATCTTAAACTGTACTATAAAGCAGCAATTATCAAAACCACTTGGTATTGGCTAAGAAACAGAGAGGTAGACAAGTGGAATAGACTTGGCACTCAAGATGCAGTAGGCAAGGAATATAGCAACCTTCTGTTTGATAAACCCAAGGACCCCAGCTTCTGGGATAAGAACTCATTGTTTGACAAAAATTGCTGGGAAAACTGGATAACAGTGTGGCGGAAATTAGGCATAGACCCATACCTGACACCGTACACAAGAATAAAGTCCAAATGGGTACATGATTTAGGTATAAAGATTGATACCATGAATAAACTGGAGAAGCAAGGAATAGTGTATTTATCAGATCCATGGAGAAGGGAAGAATTCTTTACTAAAGAAGAGATAGAATGCATTATGAAATGCAAAATGGATAACTTTGAGTACATTAAACTGAGAAGTTTTTGCACAACCAAACCCAATGCAACCAAAATCCGGAGGGATGTAGTAAATTGGGAAAAAATTTTTACAGCTAAGCTCGGGGATAAAGGCCTCATTTCTAGAATATATAGAGAACTGACCCAAATGTATAATCATACAAGTCATTCCCCAATTGATAAATGGTCAAAGGATATGAACAGGCAATTTTCAGAGGAAGAAATTAAAGCTATCTATAATCATATGAAAAAATGCTCTAAATCACTATTGGTTAGAGAGATGCAAATCAAAACAACTCTGAGGTACCACATCACACCTATAAGATTGGCAAACATGACAGAACAAGAAAATGATAAATGCTGGAGAGGATGTGGGAGAGTTGGAACACTAATTCATTGTTGGTGGAGCTGTGAGCGCATCCAACCATTCTGGAGAGCAATTTGGAACTATGCCCAAAGGGCTACAAAAATGTGCATACCCTTTGACCCAGCAATATCGCTACTAGGACTATATCCCCAAGAGATCATAAAAATGGGAAAGGGTCCCACATGTACAAAAATATTTATAGCAGCACTCTATGTAGTTGCCAAAAACTGGAAGTCAAGGGGATGTCCATCAATTGGGGAATGGCTGAATAAATTATGGTATATGAATGTAATGGAGTACTATTGTGCCATAAGAAATGATGAACAAGAAGACTTCAGAGAGGCCTGGAAGGACTTATATGACCTGATGCTGAGTGAAAGGAGCAGAACCAGGAGAACTTTATGCACAGCAACAACCACAGTGTGTGAGAGTTTTTTCTGGTAGACTTAGATTTTTGTAATAACACAAGAACTTCTGAAAAAAAAAAAAAATCCCAATGGTGGACCTCAAGGCAAAAAGCCTTCCACACTCAGAGAGAGAAATATGGAAGTCACTCACATAATGTAGCAGATCATGTTTGTGTATGTGTATCTGTTTGTGTATCATGTTCTGATTTGTTATACGGATTCTTTCATTTATCTTAGTCTGACTACATAGCATGACGATAGTGAAAATATACTCAATAGGAAAGTATATGTAGAATCTATACAGAATTGTATGCTGTCGTGGGGAGGGAGGGAGGTAGTGGGGGGTGGGTGGGGAGGGATAAAATCGCAATTGTATGGCAGTGATTGTTAAACATTAAAAAAAATAAAAAAAAAAATAAAAAAATAAAAAGAAAATTAATATTCAGAACTGAATTGGTTTCTTGGACTTCATAAAGCTGATCAGGAAAATGGGGCCAGAATGGGAGAGAGTGATGAGGGGGAAAGCCAGAATGCAGACCCCTAGGTCAGAGTGCTAGAAAAACGGTGAGGGTAGGAGGACTGTGCTGACCTTTTGCTACGCAGTTGAATTGCTCAAAGACTCAGTATTCCTTCTAATGTATGGAAAGCTTCATTTATATGTGAAAGCACATCATCATTATCTTTCACTGGTCTTGGTATTGGTCTTTTGTATTGGCATTTGCCTCTGAAGACCTTTAATTTTGCTAAGATCTAAACAGAAAGAAAATCAGACTTAAATAATTAGAAAAATATTAATTGCTCATAGTTGGGCTGTCAGCCTAACAAAAATAAATACTATTTGATTTTATTTGCAGATCAATGCCATACCAAACTACCAAAAATCTTACCTTATGGAATTAGAAAAAAATAATAACAAAATTCATCTAGAGAAACAAAAAGTCAAGAATCTCAAGGGAAGAAATTTTTAAGTGGGATAGAAGGGCACTCAGTTATAGCAGATCTCAAAACATACTATTACAAAAGTAATCTTCATACTTTTCTTTGGTACTTATTAAAATACAGAAAAGTTTGTATTAGAACATAAAAACAAATATAGAAAAGTTTGTATCTCAAACAGGTTAGGCACATATGTCCTAGAAACAATTAAAAAGAGTAGCAGAGTGTTTGGTAAACCCAATGACAATAATTGCTGGATCTGACAAAAACTGTTGGGAAAACTGGAAACAACCTGACAAAATTAGGTTCAGACAATATCTCATATTGTATACCAGAATAAAGTCCAAAATAGATATGTGACTCAAATAAAAAAGGTAATATCATAAATAAACTAGAATGGTAGAAGATCTGCCTTTCACAACTATAGACAAAGAGTTCTTGTTTGATAACAAAGAGTAGAGATGATCTCAAAAAACAAAATGAATAATTTTGATTGCATAAAATTGAAAAGCTTTTGCACACAAAAAAATCAAAGCTGCTAGAATTAGAGGAGAAACAAAAAAGTTTTTATAGCAGATTTCTGTAGGAAAGATCTGTTATACAAGAAATATGGAGAATGATCTAGGTATAAAGATTGATACTATAAACAAATTAGGGGAGCAAGGAATAGTGTATTTGTCAGATTTATGGAGAATGGAGAAATTTATGACCAAACAAGAGACAGAGAACATTATGAAGTACAAAATGAATAATTTTGATTACATTAAACTGAAAAGTTTTTGCACAAACACACCCAGTGTAACCAAGATTAGGAGGGAAGTAGAAAACTGGGAAAGAATTTTTGCAACTAGTGTCTGTGAATTGGTATGAATATATAACAACAGGAGTCATTCCCCAATAGCTAAATGGTTGAAGAATATGAATAGGCAGTTCTCCAAAAAAGAACAGCAAATTATCAACAGCCATACAAAAATACTAAATCATTACAGATTAAAACAACTCTGAGGTTCCACTTCATCTTTATCAGATTTGCCAAGATTTTTTTCAACGACAGTTGGTGCAAAGGCCATGGGAGGAAAGGCACACTAATTGGTAGATCAATTGTCTAAAGAGCATTTTGTAATGAAACCCAAGAAGTCATTAAACTGTACATACTTTTTGACTCAATGATACCACTATTAATCACATATCCCAAAGAGATCAAAGAAAAAGGGATAAGACTCATGTACAAAAAATATTCATAGCATTACTTTTTGTTGTAGCAAAGAAACAGAAATAAAATAGATACCCATCAACTAAGAACTGAACAAGTTCTGGGATTTGAATGCAATTGAATATTATTTAAAAAGAAAACTAGAAAGCAGTCTAGCAGAAATTAGGTATAGATCAACATCCAAATGCTATATGGATACTCCAAATGGATACATGATTTGGACATAAAAGTTGACATAAATAAATTAGAGGAGCAAGGAAGTAATCATCTTTCAGATCACTGACTGGGGAAAAATTTCACCACCAAACAGGGGATAGAAAGTGTCACAAAAAATAAAATAATTTTATTATATAAAATTTTATTGTGCAAACAGGTTAAATGTAGTGAAAATTATAAAGGAAACAAGAAACTGGGAAAATAATTTCTGAAGTTTCTCTGATAAAAGTCTCATATCCAAGACATATAAGAAACTGATTCAAATTTGTAAGACTAAGAGCCATTTCCCCAATTGATAAATTGTCAAAGAATTTGAATGGAAATTTTTCAAAGGAAGAAATCTAAGCTGTCAGCAATAGTATGAAACTGTATGTTCCAAAGCACTAAGTGTGAGATTGAAAATACATGATCTCTCTATCTAATATCACTTGCAAAATCCAATGTGCTTGCTACTGATACCCAAGGATGTCCTTTATTCATGTAAGGATGACTTGCTTGTATAAGTGGAAGAGTAGGTATATGGGCCAATAGATGTTGATATTTTCTAGTTTGCCTATTTTTTTTCTAAGACCTTAGGGGTTTTTTTAAGTCTTTAGTATATTTCCCTCCCTCAGATCCCTCAAAGTTTTGTTTCCACTATAATTTATCACTTCCATATACATTTGATCCCTTTTAATACCCTTTCCCATTGTTCTCTTTTGTGCAATTTCTACAACTCATATAAACACATCCAGGATAATGAGGTAAGGGTCCAAGTGAGTCCTTAATGTTATCCTTAATACTCAAAAGTTTGTTAAAGTAATCTTTATATAACTTTTTCTTTTTTTCTTCTATTTATCATCTTTCATTGGTATCCCTCTCTTCCTGGATCACTGCCTTGTCATAGTGGAGGGATTTGTGCAGCTCAATAAAACTATGAGCTATACTATACAGGGTTACCCAAAATGGACAGGCCATATTGGAGAACTCTGAAAAAAGGTGATCCATTAGAGAAGGAAATGGCAAATGACCTCAGTATTTTTGCTAAAAAATAAAAAATAATTCATGGACAGTATTAAAATTATAAAAGATGAGACACCAGAAGAACCCCTCTGGTCAGAAAGTGAAAGACAACTGCAAAATAGTGAAAAAGAAAAAAGTGAAAGAAAAGTGAAGGACAACTGCAAATAGCTCTAGAAAGATTAAGTAACTGGGGCAAATCTAAAAGGAAGTTCAGTTGTGGTTGCATTTTGTGACAAAAGGAAAGTCTAACATTTTAAAGATCAATATTTCATAGGAATGTGGAATGTAAGATCTATGAACCAAGGTAAGCTGGACATGGCCACAGGAAATAGAAAGATTAAATACTGACATCTTGGATGTCAGTGAACTTAAATGGATGGGAATGGGTTAATTTAATTCAGGTTATCATTATGTATACTACTGTACGCAAGAATCCTGTACAAGAAATGGAGTAGTTCTCATAATCAACTTAATAAGTGAGAAAAACAGTATTGAGGTGTAATTTCAAAAATGACAGAATGATATCTGTTTGAATCCAAGGCAAATATCACAGTAATACAAGTCTGTCCTCCAACTACTGATTCCAAAGAGGCCGAAGCTGAAATGTTCTATGAAGACCTACAACATCTTCTAGAAATAACATCAAAAAGGGTGTCACATTCAGCATGAGGGATTGGAGTGCTAAAGTAGGAGATCAAAAGATAATTGGAATAACAGGCAAGTTTGGTCTTGGAGTATAAAATTAAGCAAGGCAGATACTAATGCAATTTTGTCAAGATAACTTGCTGGTCACAGAAACACTTTTTTCAATAACCCAAAAGGCAACACTATTCATGAATGTCACCAGATGGTCAACATCAAAATCAGATTGACTGCATACTTTGCAGCCAAAGGTGGAGAAACTCTGTACAGTCAGTTAAAATAAATGAGACCTGGAGCTGGCTATGGTTCAGATCATGAGCTTCTTATTGCAAAATTCAAAATTAAATTGAAGAAAGTAGGGAAAACCATCAGACCATATAGGTATGACCTAAAAAATATCCCTTATGAATGTGAAATGGAAGTGATAAATAGATCTAAGGGATTAGATCTGGTGGATAGAGTGCCTGGAGAACTATGGATAGTTCACAATATTGTACAGGAAACAGCAACAAAATAACTTTCCAAAGAAAAAGAGCAAGAAATCAAAATAACTGTCTGATGAGGCTTTACAAATAGCTGAGGAAAGAAGGAAAGGGAAAGGGAAAAGTAAAGAGGGAAAGATATACCCAACTGAATGTAGAATTCCAGAGAATAACAAGGAGAGATAAAGTTTTCTTAAATGAGCGCTGCAAACAAATAGAAAAAAAAAACCAATAGAATGGGAAAAACAAGAGATCTCCTCAAAAAATTAGAGATATCAAGAGAACATTTCATGTAAAAATGGGCATGATAAAAGATAAAAATGGTGGGGACTTAACATAAGTAGAAGAGGTAAAGAAAAGCAGGCAAGAATAACACAGAACTATGCAAAAAAAATCTTAACATCATCAATAACCACAATGGTGTGGTTACTGCTCTAGAGTCATACATCAGGGAGAATGAAATCAAACAGGCCTAGGGAAGTATTGCTAACAATAAGGTTAGTTGAGGTGAGCTATTTAAAATCCTAAAAGATGATACTGTTAAAGTGCTGCACTCGATGTGCCTGCAAATTTGGAAAATTCAACAGTACCCACTAGATTGCAACAGATAAGTTTGCATCCTTATCCTTAAAAAGGGCAATGCCATACAATGTTCAAATTACCAAGCAATTGCACTCATTTCACATGCAACAAAGTTGTGCTTAAGGTTTTGGAAGTTAGGATTCAACAGTATGTGAATCAAAGATTACCAGAAATGTGGGTTGGTTTTCAAAGAGGCAGGGGAACTAGAGATCAAATTGCCAACATTCCCTGAATTATGGAGAAAGCAAAAGAGTTCCAAAAAAATTTTCCCTCTGCTTCATTGTCTACACTAAAGCCTTTGATCACATGGATCACAACAAAATGAAGTAAGTCCTCAGAGATGGAAGCACTAGATCATCTTACTTGTCTCTTGAGGAACCTGTATGTGGACCAAGAAGGAACAGTTAGACCTGAACATAGAACAACTGATTAGTTTACAATTGGAAAAGAAGTACAACAAGGCTATACATTGTTATCTTATCTATTTAACTTATATACGGATTGCATCATTTGAAATGACAGGCTGGACAAATCAAAAGCTGGAATTAAGGCTGCTGGGAGAAATATCAATAATCTCAGATATGCAGATGACACCACTTTGACAGCAGAAAGTGAAAAAGAATTAAGAAACCTCTTCACGATGGTAAAAGAGGAGAGAGTAAAAACTGGTTTGAAGTTTAACATTAAAAAAACAACTAAGATCTTGGCAGCTGTTCCCATCACTTCCTGGCAAATAGAGGGAAAAGAAATGGAAGCAGTGTCAGATTTTACATTCTTGAGCTCAAAGATCACTGCAAACAACTGCACCAATTAAATTAAAAGATGCTTGCTGCTTGACAAATCTAAACAGAATACTAAAAGGTAGAGATATTACCTTGCCAACAAACGTCCATATAGTCAAAGCTATGGTTTTTCCAGTAGTAAGGTATGGTTCTGAGAGTCGGACTATAAGGAAAGGTGAGCACTGCAGAATCAGTTTTCAAATTATGGTGCTGGAGAAGACTTTTGAGAGTTCCTTGGACAGCAAGGACATCAAAACAGTCAATACTTAAAGAAATTAATTCAGACTACTTATTGGAAAGAGAAATATTGAAGCTGAAGCTTAAATATTTTAACCACATGAGAAGATAGGACTTATTGGAAAAGACCCTGATGCTGGGAAAGGTTGACAACAAAAGGAGAAGGGGATGGCAGAGGACAAGATTAGAGAGTATCTTGGAAGCAAGGAAAATGAATTTGGACAGACTTCTGGATACAGTGGGGGAATAGAAGAACCTGGTGTACTATGTCCATGAGATCACAAAGAATTGGAGACAACTGAACAAATGAATGAATTTGTATCTTTAAATTCCTTTGGGATGATTTTGTTTAGTTGGATCTCTTGCCAAGATTTTTTTTAAATCGGTTTTACCTTCCAGTCTTTCTGTTTCCTTTGTGATATGCTGTTAATCATAATCATTTTCCTCCTTCATAAGATTTTGCAAATGAATTTTTATTCTAAATCAGTATGGTCTTTGACTGCTCCCACTCCACCCATCCTTGGCAAAGAAGCCAAAAGTTTGCTGACTAAGGTACTTTTCTGGTCTCTTTGGTTTTCTTGTGTGTTAATCGATTTATAGTAATAAATGTTTGTAGAAAAGAAATTAAATGACATCAGCATCAGATTCATTTATCATGTTCGTTTCCCATTTCCATTGCTGAATACAGTTATTTTGGTTTTATACCATGTCTTTTCTTCATTGTTATTCTTCTTCCTTTCTACCATTTTGATTTGACAAACTGGTGGCATGATTATATATGTAGCATGATAGCTTACTTGGACATAACTCTATGAGCAGCTCTTCTTGGTTTTGATTTAGAAGAAAAAACTATTTCAAAAAAATTACTCAGTGTCTCCCCCCTCCCCCAAATTCTTTCTTTAACCCTTTAATGTGTTTTTTTTAATTTGCATCATTTCAAAAAATATATAAAACATTTTTTAAATGACACATCTTAAATTTAATAGTTTATTATAAATTTATAGAGGGTTTTCCTATATTGAAATTTTGATGATGCAATATTGCATAATGTAACCATATAGTATCATGTTGTAAACAAGTCAGTTACATGCACATATTCCTACCAATGCATGTTGAACTTCCCAACAATGCACTACAAGCTTGCCTGCCAACACTTGTTTGTTATGACCTGTCAGTGGATATGACCACTGAACAATTATGACTCACATTTTTTGTGTTTATTTGGAAAATAATGTAATCACTACAATTTTAACTCTTATACAACAGATGAAAGGTACAGTTTTTCAAATTTTCTTTCCTTCTTTTCTTATGCTTCTACTGCCCCTTATTTTTATTTAACATCCTCTAATTGCACCCAAGACTACTACCGTTTCCCCCTAGATAGTTTCAGCACCTCCCAGGAGGTGGTATCACCCTTTTTAGGCACAATGTAAGTCTTAGAACATAATGCCTTTCCTCAGGAGAAGCTAATCACCTGACAGCTCATCAACACACTGATTGTCAACTCCTTCAGTTACCACTCTCCTCTGACTGGAAACCTGGAGGGTGGAGCACTAAGTGACTCCCAGTTTTTTCTTTTACAGAGGGCTCTGATCTTTCAGAACTTTGCAGGTAATCTCCATTCTCCATCAGCAATTCTGCTTAATTTTGACCCCACAAAACCCTCCTTCTTTCCTTTTCCCCCTCTTAGTTTACAGCTGCCTTTTGTGTATTGTATTCACCCATTAGATTTGCAAACTCCTTGAGGAAAGGGACTTTTTTCTTATTTGTATCCCCAGTGCTTAGCACAGTCTCTAGCACGTAAATGTGTTCATCCTTCTTTGCTGAAGAAGACCATGCCATCAGAGAAATAATGACATGACTTGTACTTGACTTTGTTTTGAGTGAGGGAGGGCTGTGCAGGTCACCAGCCTCACTTCTCCTCCAGAGCCATCTGAATCCAGTGACTAGATATTCATCAGGGTGACTAGAAATGACCCAGGATGAGGCAATTGGGGTTAAGTGACTTGCCCAAGGTCACACAGCTAGTGAGTGTCAAGTGTCTGAGGTGAGATTTGAACTCAGGTCCTTCTGGCTCCTGCGCTGCTGCTCTATCCACTGCACCACCTAGTTGCTCCTCTAGCACGTAAAAAGTGCTTAATAAATGGTTATTTCAGTAATTGAATCAATAACAAGTATTTTTCTGTTATAATCTTTTTCACTTTTTGTGGTGCTATTTAGTGCTCACCACATTCATTGGTGTCTACCAATTCTTTTCTTGAAAAAAGTAGTCATGATATAAAGGCATGAGACTTCCAAGTAATCTGCATGTCTTTTGTTTCTCAGTCCTTTTGCATGAACCATGTTTTCTCATAAATTTCCCACTATTGCTGCCTTTTCTTACCTTTGCATTGGAATCACCAAGTACCACTGTGTATAGTGGTTTCATTTTTAGAGTTTTATCAAGTTCTTCAAAAGAATTTCTCTAATCTTTCATTCTTAACAATAGATTTTGGTGCATAAGCTGCAATTATTTTCATAGTGATCTATTTGCAAATATCTGTCATCAGTACTACAATACAAGATGACCAGACAGCCACAAAACCAACTCCACCAATCATTTTCTTTACTTCTCCAACAGGTAACTGCAACCCATCTTTCCATTTAACTACAACTTTCTTCTCTCTTCTCATTTCATTTATAGCAATTTTTATCTGATTCAGCTCCTCTAGTAAGTATATCTATTCAATAGTCACTGGACAAAAATCTTTCATTTAAGATACATTCAAATTTATATTTGTAGATAGAGAACCAGGCTTGGAGTCAAGAAGACTCATCTTTCTGAGTTCAAATCAAGCTTCAGACACTTCCTAGCTGTGTGACCCTGGGCAGGTCACTTAACCCTATTTACATCATTCCAGTATCTTTGCCAAGAAAATCTCAGGGGAAGGGGCCAAGATGGCAGAGTAGAAAGATACACATATGCTAGTTCCTAACCCACAGCCCATAAAACACCTGTAAAGAAGAACTCCCAACAAATTCTGGAGCAGCAGAAGCCAAAGAACAACAGAGCAGAGGAAATTTTTGTTCTGGAGAGACCTGAAGAACTGACACAAAAGGTCCATCACGCACCGGACCCAGACGAGAGCCCAGCCCTGCCTTGGCAGCATGGCACCTAGAGGAGCAGATCCGAGCAGGCTTCAGGGACAGAATCTCCAGAGGCCTCACGGGTCCCTCCACCCACAGGTGCCAAAGGTCAGTGAGAGGGTCTTTTCAGCTCAGAGAGGGGAGTGGGGTGTCTCCATAACTCAGGCCCCCTCAGGAGGCAGCAGCAGAGGCAGCAGCAGACAAGGCCTCCCAAAGCAGGCAGGAGCTCAGATCCATTGTTGAAGGTCTCCAAATAAACCCCCTGAGGGAACTAAGCCCTGTGAGGCAGGCCTGCCCCCACCTGAGCACCTGAACATAATCTCACACTGAATAGCAGCCCCGCCCCCACTGAAAGCCCTGAGGCTGGGAAGCAGCATTTGAATCTCAAACCCCAAGTGCTGGCTGGGCTGATCTAGAGACGTGGTAGGTGTAGAGAGGACACTCAGAAGTCAAGTAACTGGCTGGGAAAATGCCCAGAAAAGGGGAGGAAAAAAATAAGACCATAGAAGGTTACTTTCTTCGTGAAAAGATATCTCCCCCCTTCCTTTCTGATGAGGAAGAACAATGCTTACCATCAGGGAAAGACATAGAAATCAAGGCTTCTGTATCCCAGACCACTCAATGGGCTCAGACCATGGAAGAGCTCAAAAAGGATTTTGAAAATCAAGTTAGAGAGGTGGAGGAAAAGCTGGGAAGAGAAATGAGACAGATGCAAGAAAAGCATGAAAAGCAGGTCAACACCTTGCTAAAGGAGACCCAAAAAAATGCTGAAGAAAATAATACCTTGAAAAATAGGATAACTCAATTGGCAAAAGAGGTTCAAAAAGCCAATGAGGAGAAGAATGCTTTAAAAAGCAGAATTAGCCAAATGGAAAAGGAGCTTCAAAAGCTCACGGAAGAAAATACTTCTTTCAAAAATAGAATGGAACAGATGGAGGCTAATGACTTTAAGAGAAACCAAGAAATCACAAAACAAAACCAAAAGCATGAAAAAATGGAAGATAATGTGAAATATCTCATTGGAAAAACAACTGACCTGGAAAATAGATCCAGGAGAGACAATTTAAAAATTATGGGACTACCTGAAAGCCATGATCAAAAAAAGAGCCTAGCCATCATCTTTCATGAAATTATCAAGGAAAACTGCCTTGATATTCTAGAACCAGAGGGCAAAATAAGAATTCAAGGAATCCACCAATCCCCTCCTGAAAGAGATCCAAAAAGAGAAACTCCTAGGAACATTGTGACCAAATTCCAGAGTTCCCTGGTCACAGAGAAAATATTTCAAGCAGCTAGAAAGAAACAATTCAAGTATTGTGGAAATACAATCAGGATAACACAAGATCTAGCAGCTTCTACATTAAGGGATCAAAGGGTGTGGAACATCATATTCCAGAAGTCAAAGGAACTAGGACTAAAACCAAGAATCACCTACCCAGAAAAACTGAGTATAATACTTCAGGGGAAAAAATGGTCTTTCAATGAAATCAAGGACTTTCAAGCAATCTTGATGAAAAGACCAGAGCTGAAAAGAAAATTTGACTTTCAAACACAAGAATGAAGAGAAGCATCAAAAGGTAAAAAGCAAAGTGAAGTCATAAGGGACTTACTAAAGTTGAACTGTTTACATTCCTATATGGAAAGACAATATTTGTAACTCTTGAAACTATTCAGTATCTGGGTAGTTGGTGGGATTACATACACACACACACATGCGCACACACACACACAGAGACAGAGAGCACAGAGTGAATGGAATAGGATGGGATCATATCTTCAAAAAATGAAATTAAGTGGTGAGAGAGAAACATATTGGGAGTGGAAAGGGAGAAATGGAATGGGGCAAATTATCTCTCATAAAAGAGGCAAGCAAAAGACTGTTTACATTCCTACACGGAAAGACAATACTTGTAACTCTTGAAACTTTTCAGTATCTGGGTACTGGGTGGGATTACACAGACACACATGCACACACACATGCACACACACATAGAGACAGAGTGCACAGAGTGAATTGAAGAGGATGGGATCATATCTTAAAAAAATGAAATCAAGCAGTGAGAGAGAAATATATTGGAAGGAGAAAGGGAGAAATGGAATGGGGCAAATTATCTCTCATAAAAGAGGCAAGCAAAAGACTTATTCATGGAGGGATAAAGAGGGGAGGTGAGAGAAAAACATAAAGTTTACTCTCATCACGTTCCACTAAAGGAAGGAATAAAATGCATACTCATTTTGGTATGAAAACCTATCTTACAATACAGGAAAGTAGGGGATAAGGGGGTAAGCAGGGTGGGGGGGATGATGGAAGGGAGGGCAATGGGAGGAGGGAGCAATTTGAGGTTGACACTCATGGGGAGGGACAGGATCAAAAGAGAGAATAGAAGTAATGGGGGACAGGATAGGATGGAGGGAAATATAGTTAGTCTTATACAACACAACTATTATGGAAGTCATTTGCAAAATTACACAGATATGGCCTATATTGAATTGCTTGCCTTCCCAAAGGGAATGGGTGGGGAGGGAGGGATGAAGAGAAGTTGGAACTCAAAGTTTTAGGAACAACTGTCGAGTTCTGTTCTTGCTACTAGGAAATAAGAAATACAGGTAATGGGATATAGAAAGTTATCTGGTCCTACAGGACAAAAGAGAAGATGGGGACAAGGGAAGGGAGGGATGTTAGAAGAGAGGGCAGATTGGTGATAGTGGCAATTAGAATGCTCGGTGTTTTAGGGTAGGGGTAGGGGACAAATGGAGAGAAAATTTGGAACCCAAAATTTTGTGGAAATGAATGTTAAAAGTTAAATAAATAAATTTTAAAAAAAGAAAATCTCAGATGGGGTCAGGAAGAGTCAGACACAATTGAACAACAACAAAAATTGCTGCTATGAATATGTATCATACATATGGGAATATATCTTTGCCTGCCTTAGGACTTATGGCCAGCTTTGGGATTTCTAGGTCAAAGGTTATAAACAGTTTAGTCACTTTTTCCACAAAATTCCAAATTGTTCCAGACTGGGTGAACCAACACACAGCTCCAACACACAGCTGGAGTTCCTATTTTAGCGTTCCTGTCTTTCCACTATCCTGCCAATACTGATTATGTCTTTTGTTATTATTGCCATTTTGCTGGATATGAGGTGAAACTTTTCATGTGGTTGCTAAGTTTGCAGTTCTTTTGAGAACTGTTTCTTCTTGTCTTTTGATCACTTATCTTTGTCTAATATAAACCTTACTCTCTAAAAAAAAAAAACAACTTATATTTGTAGATCACCTAAAAATCAAGTGATTCTTAGTACCCCAAGTATTACTGGACTATAAAGATTCCATTAGTGAAAACTTATGACCCTTGATTTTTCTTTTCCTAATTTAGGCCAGACTTCCTCTGTAGTAGGTTCCTAAGGTAATAATGTCAGTAGATTCTCTGATTGCCTATGAATGATGCCCTAATCCTAATGTAACAGAAAATTAAAGATTTGTTCCAAGGAACCATCACTGCTATTCACTTAAGAGATATCTCTATTGTTTATCAGGATCATAGATCTGGAGCTAGAATTGACCTCAGAGGCCATACATAACATATGTATACCTAACCTATATAACATTGTGGAAACTTTAAAGCACAATAGAAATTCTAGAGCTCTTTAAAAAAAAACCCTCATTTTACAGATGAGGAAGCAGCCTCAGAGAAGCTAAGTGCCTTGTCCAAGGAGACACAGGTTGTAAATTTTATAGGCAGGATTTGAACCCAGGTCTATGTATTCCAGCACCAGCATGCTTCCCATTTTGTTATAGCATATTGTTGGTACAAACACAAAGGTTACAAAAATCACAGGTCTAATACAAGTCTTACAAAGTACCTTTTTTTATGACCACCCTGTATAGTAGCTAACTAGAGTTTGAGATTTTTACTGTCGTTATTGTAATTAGTCTAGTTGTGATTTCACTGGTATAGGCAAGATGCAGATCAGCATATCCTCCGGAAGGGTGATCTTTAGAGGGTTTCTTGGGACACTGAGAAATTAAGACATTATTAGTCACACAGCTAATACATGTCAGGGACAGTATTTGAATTCAGGGCTTCTTGACTTCAAAGCCAACCTTTCCTCCATTAAGTCAAGCTGCAGCTCAATGCAAGTATTATTATTCCCATTTTAAAGAAGAAAAAATTGAACATAGGTGAAGTGATTCACCCAAAGTCACACACTTAGTCCAGCAGCAGAGGCAAAATATAAAGTCAGACCTTTAGACACCAGATACAATACTCCTTCCTCTACACCAACATCTTTAGATGATTCGCTTCCAAGCTCTTCAAGGGCAATAATAACTATGCTCTTCTTAAAAAAAATTTTTTTATTTTTAAGACCTAGCATAGGAGTTTATATATTAACCATTTAGTAAATGTTTGCTGAATTGAATTCATTAGTTCATCTAGTTATTATGCAGTCGCTGTGTATAGTACTACACAATGCTATAGGGTAGAGAAGATAAATAAAGTAGGTTAAGTCTTAGTCCCTATAATGGGAGTTAAAAATCTTTCCACAAATGACAGGCCTCAGGTGGGGGTATTGAGTGAGGCTTGATTAGGGGAGGCTTGTTTTCTATGAAGGCCCACACCTTTTGCTGATTGTAAATGAGCGACTGGATCATGAGAGATTGTGCCCTCAGGCTCTGAAAAGAGTATATACACATATATATATACACACATACTCTGAAGGGAGGTTTTGTTTTGGGGGCTTGGTTTTGGAAGGTTTGTGTGCTTGACACAACTCTGGGAAGCCTCTAAGCAGCACCCCACCCCACCCTCTCCCCCGCTTTGAAAATCCAGATGTTGGTGTTTCCAACTAGTAACTATATATGTATGTAATGGTCAGACAATTGGAAGCCTGTCTGTTAGTCTTTATTTCTTTTCTTGTATTTTTCTCTATTGGTGAATGATATATGTGCTTGATTAAAGGAGATTGCTAACTCCTCAAAAGTTGCCTTTCCTTTTAGAAAAGCAGATCAAAGAACCTGTGATAGTAGGACACCCTGTGTATGTTGTGGTGTTGACTATTACATTCCCTCTCTCTCTTCCTCCCCCTACTCTGCTTCTCCTGAAGGATGCAGCTTACTGGAAGAATTGAGCTAAATGGCAATGGAACTTAATCCAACCTGGATGGAAGAACCAATATTCCCCCAAAGTGAACCATCTTGAGAATACATGCCTTATGTGTTCACCTTCCGAGAAATGTTCCAGCCAGAATTAAAAGCTCTTCTCATTTCTCCTTCTAGGAAAAAGCTTAATTTTCCCCTCTTTCCTTAATGTTCACGCTTAGCATGTACCTTATCCAAAAGGTATAAATTCGTGCTGCCTGCTTTTGAACAGCAGAGGCATTCAGAAGGAGCTAATTATTTGTATTTGGAGAATGGCAATACCCAAAAAGCTATATGCGTAATTTCTTTCAGTTTTTCCCATCTCTTTTAAATGCCTTTGGCCCATCCGGTGATTTTTTTTTTTCCTCTCCTTCCTCTCCATTACTACAAATGTCATTTTTAAAAAATGGCAATTCAGTTCATCCCAGGTAGTAGAAAATCATAAATCCCAGCCGAGTCCAAGCACTGTTCTCTAAAGGTTGACTGAACCATTTTAGCATCAATATATACTGTTTTGTACAAGGTTGGGCTTTTCCCTCTTTATTTCCATTTTTTGAGTGCTTTAGTTCGAACCTCGGTGATGATGCTGGGGTTGCCATCAGATTCTGAATCCAGCATCACACAGGTAGTAAGGCAAAATTTAAACTCAGGTCTTTCTGACTTGAGGTCCAGTGCTCTATCCTCTGCCACCCTAGATGCCCAGCAATGGATGACTTCCTCCAGGCAGAGAAACATTAAGGACCATCAGAAGGCAGGAACCATTGTCATGCTAAGATTAGTCAGGGTGAAACTTGGCGCAGAAATTGCCCTTTGCTCCAAAGAATCTTTCTGTGCGCTGTTCCAGCTTTGGTCTGTGCAGCACAAAAGGCAGTGGTGTAAGTTTTTTTTTGTTGGTTTTTTTTTTTGGCCAAAGCAGTATCCCCCAGGTGTAGGATATTAAAATGAGGTTAAACCTACTCTTCTGTGATTGTTATAGTCGTCTTAAAACACTTTCTAATTCACACATTACTCCACTATCCATGAACATGTGAATTGGTCCAAGTATTCTGGAAAATAATTTATAACGATACTACAAAAGTTTTTAAATACCCTTTCACCCACTTCTAAGGACATAACCCAAGAAGGAAGATCCCATATATATTAAAAATATTTCTAGTACCACTTTTTGCAGTTAGAAGAAACTAAAACCAAAGAAAGGAATGAACAAGTTGTTACATGAAAATAATTGAAAACTACTGCATCTTAAAAAATATCAATTATGAAGAATTCAGAGAAATTTGGTTAGACTTTTATAGACTGTGGCAGAGTAAATTAAGTAGAGCGAAGAGAATAATTAACAAAATGACCACAATAACAAAAGAAAACAACAAAGGAAGGTATCAGAACTTGGATCAATGCCATAACTAATTTTTACTCCAGGGGATTAAGGGTGAAACATTTCCCTATTCTTAGCAGGAAAGTGATGAAAAATCAACATGAAATGAGGTAACTGTTGTCAAACATGGTTAAAAACGTTAGATTATTTTATTTATATTTCAATACCAGGGAAAATTGTATTGGTGGGTTTAACTAAACAAATAAATATGAAATGTTAAATGTAAGCAGTTTGGAAGAGAGGACACTAGCAATTGATTGATCAGGCAAGAAAGGAATTCTGTGAAATGGAGGTGAGAAGGGAATACATGATGGGCAGACATGGGAATGGTCAATGGAAAAACCATGAAAATTAAAGATGGTTATATTGCGTGAGGATCAGTGTAAGTTTGGTAGGATCAGTGTGAGAAAATTGTTTTTCTTTGTATTTTCATTCCCAATGCCTAATACAACCTGCAATGTGCACAATTAACCATTTGTTATGTGATTGGGAAGCGACAGCAACATAGAAGTACCAGTAAATAGTATTGTTCCCCAAAAGGAAAAACAATTTGACAGTTGGAGAATAAGTTGGAGAAATAGAAAAGACTGTCTTGGAAGTGAAGGGTATAGGAGAAAAAGCTGGATCTGGAGTCATTAATTATGGGCTCAAATTCTTCCTGTAACATTTACTTATGTGATCTTGGACAAGTCACAACCTGTGCCTTAAGCTCATCTGTAAAATGAGATTGCACTGGTTGGTCTGAGGAATCTTCCTGTTCTCAAGTTGATTTTATGGAGACCTGTTATCACTCCCCATTCTAGAGGTTTCCTAAGTTCTTTTGGTATAAAATATAAACTGCTCAGCATTTAAAATCCCGTACCTATCTTTGCAGTCTATTTGCATGTTACTTCTAATCCTGCATTACACCCACCTGAATTTGCCTTCTCATACACATTATCTTCTCTCCATGACTTTGCACTAATCATTCCTCATGCCTAGAAAACACAACTCCCCACCTTCACCTGATGTCCAGCTTTTCAAGCATCTCATGTAGCACCTATGTGATCCCTTTTGATCCCCCCACCAGCTGCCTAGTGCCTTCTTCAAATTACTTTGCATTTAACTATCATGTTCTCTATACATTCTTTAATGTCCTTCTTATCTCATCTAGCAGAACATAAGCTCAATTAGGAAGTTTCATGCTTTTTGCTTTTACCCCCAGAACCTAACATTTAATAGATTTTATACACACACACACATATGGTATGTATAATATACATACACATGTATGGTATGTATTATACACATATGTACAGTATGTATAATATGCACATATGTATGGTATGTATAATATATACACATATGCATCCACATATATATTATGCATACCCACATAAAACATGTACTCATATTTAATATTCAGATTAGGAATTGAGCAAAATGAAGACTAAGTTTTGTTTTGGTTGGGTGTTTTTTTTGTTTGTTATATTTTTTAGGAATTTGGCAGCTGTACAGAAGACAGTTTGGAGAAGTAAAACACGAAGTAGTGCATTTATGAGGAGGTTGCAATGGTCCAGGTGTGGGAGGATGATGGCCTCAACTATAGTGCGTAACATTTGGGTGGAGACAGAAGCAGCATAGAATAAGTAAGATTTGGCAACGGAGGAGGACCCTGACAGACTACAAGAATAACTATGCCTTGACAGAAACGGAAGTTGGGAGAAGAGTGAGGAGAAAGAAAAATTGCTTTTTGGACATGTTGAGTGTGCAATACATACTTTAGGGAAATCTAGGCAGAGATGTAGAAGTGGTTCATGATACAAAACTGGAGTTCTGGGGAAAGACCAGAGAGCCTTGAATATTTCAAAGACCACCTCCATTCCTGCACCCCAATTTTCCTTGATTTCAGGAAAGGGGTAGCTGAACTAAGACCACAGTCTTTACAAAGACAAATATTACCCCATTATCAATGGTAAAAACCATTTCCAAGATTTGGATAATCTGATTAGGACCTTATTGGTAAACTGTTATTTGGAAGAGAGGCTTCGAAAATAAAATTTGTTTTTCCATTCTTTAAGTGAAAATCTAAAATTTTTGTAAATTTTATAGGTCTTGCTCTTCAAAATTCAAACCTTTAAAACTCCTAATAGAGAACTCCTAATGGCCTACATGAGGAGTCCATAGAAAACAGATGGACTAACTAGTGCACTGATATCTTTTCATCTAACTACAAGGAACAAAAGACTAATATTGTGCAATCATTCTGATACAAATAAACCTTCTTCCCATACAGTCAACCCTTAATCATGAGCCAGTCATAGAACTTCTTATTTTTAGGAAGCTGATGGCCAAAGGGGAAAAAAATGCATTCAATGTGCATTTAAAAACTCATTTAAAAATTTAAGTAAAGACTTTTAACTAAAACAAGACTAGATAAGAATTTTTTTTAAATGCCACAACTCCTTACCCCCCCACTCCCCGCAAGAAAATATTCATGGTTTTTCAACTTGGAAATGCACAGGTGTCCTATTTGTAAACGTATTTCTTCAGAGCATGTCAAACTGAATGATGAAAAAGTAAGTGTGAAGAGAGCCTAGATTTTAAAATAAATAAATAAATGTCATGCAGTAGGCTAATAGTGTAAAAGAGCTCCTTCTAACAGTCTTGGCACAGTGTCCAGGCACGGTCGGCTCTCTGCTGGGGGCGGTTTTCTTGGCTGTGAAGGCAGATCATGGCCTCTGTCATTCATGGGGAGTAGTTCTGTCCAACTGTCTCTTTCCGACAACTTTATCATCAATCTCTTTATTAACAGCTCCACTGCAGACAGAAAACGCAAACAAGGACCAATTCTCATGCCAGATTTCTGGAAATCACATAGCACCAGGCACCATACAGTGCGAAAGTTTGTGAGGAGGGTGTTGTGCCAGGAAAAACACAGCATCCTTAAGAAATAAAGCAAAAAGTTGGGGACTTTCAAGTAATTGTTTTATAATAATCATATCCATTTTTTCAAGCCTAAGGCCTTTAAGAGTGCTCTGAATTTCCACTAATTTTGAAGGGTAGGAGGAAATTAATTTTGAAAAGTGTTTAACTTGGCTTCATTGTGCCCTTCCATTTGAAAAGCTGCATTAGTCAGAGGTATGGGGTCTAATATACCATTCAGCATTAATAAATAATTCAGTTTTATAAAAAAGTTTTGAAAGCCTCAGAAATGAAATCTTAATACTCAAGAAGCACACACAGAATGAGGCAATTGCCTTCAATGGGTTTTAACAAATCTACAAATAGGGTCAAGATCAATGAAAAATTATTAAATAAATTAAAAATATAAATATCCATTTCTACCAAACTGAAAAAGTTTCATTAGACCAACACAAGCAACCAAAAACAACAAAATCAAAGCTTGCAGAGATATAGGGAAAAACTATGCCTTTTAGAGAAATGGTGGCAAACTCAAATATATCACCACATAATTGACTTAGAAAACAAAAAATTAGTATCTATATTGCACTGCATTTTTATTTATTTTGTTAAACATTTCCCAATTAACATTTTTATCTATTTCAGGCAGTACTTCAGAGTTTTGTGGGCTGACAATAGACACCTCTGTTTTAGATGACTCTCAAGAACTAGTAACATACTAGGCATGTTAAAATAATTAAGAAAATAATCTATCTACGAATTCAACATGTTATAATGCTAAGAGCATGAACTCTTGAGTCAGAAGACATGGATTCAAGTCCTGGGACTGACACGTAAGACATCTGACCTTGGTCAACTCTTGTAATTTCTGAGGCTACTAAAAATGACTTACCCGTACAGGGGTATTGCAGAAAAAAGTGCTATAGAAATGGACATTCTTATTACTATTTGACACAAGTTCAGATAAAAAGTGATTCAAACAGACAATTAAAGTACAAAGTCTTTTGATGTTCCTTTTCATCTCAATGTTTCCTGTCCTTAAAATAACTTAAAAATAGGGCAGATTTTATCCAGGGCTGCTTTCCCCTTCTACTCTGCTTCTCATTTAAACCTATTAAAACAATTTTATTTCAGAACAATTGTACTGAAAATAGTATTTGATAATTTTTTAAATCTTTAAGAAATATTTCAATCTTCAAAAGTTAATTAGCACATCATTAATAATGAGCTTATCTTTTTTGTAAAATTAAATATTAAGTCCTGTTATATAATAAATTACATTCTGGTTAGTTCATATAGCTAAAGCATAGTACTGTGCTAGCTAATGAAACCATGGTTAACGGTAGCTCTTACATGGGCCTTTTAGTTCTGGCCTTTTTCCAGATCACATACTGCATTCCTAACCTCAGTCAACAAATGTAACATGCAAAATGCGCACCAGGCAAATGTGTGTAAGGATCCGTATCAATCCATCCACACAATTCAAATTTTCCTCCTTAATTTACTTCCGACCGAACCCCACCAATAAAAATCTTCAACTTTCTGCCTTGAGAGTACCAACCTAGGATCTAACAGTAATACTGATTAAAATTTAAAAGTACAAAAATTAGTTGACCAAAAAAGTTTATTCATCATTTAACACCAACATCTCTCTTGCCATATTACTAAAATTTAAAGATTCCCCTGAAAAAAATGGAGAGGGATCTTCTTCTAAACTAGGTACCTAAATGCTTACTGGAATTGAATATCATTTAAATTTACAGGCAAGTATAAATATTTTAAAAGCTAACATTTTAGCCAGTAGCTGTTTCAAATCTGTGTATTTCAAACTGTACTTCATGACTTTAGTGGATATAATTTCCAACTGTCTAAAATAGCTTTATGCTTTTTGTGGAACATATCTTTTAAGGATAATTAAAGTAAAAGTGTAATAATTAGTACATCATTTTTCCACATGGACATGGAGACCTTTGAAATGTGAATTTGAGAGTTCCCTCAATCCCATTTTTTCAAAGCAAGGCTTGTGAATTGGAAAGGGATGAGAAAAGAAAGGTACTTAAAAATTCCATCACTTTGAACAGAATACTTGTATGATCTGTTCAGCAGCAGCAATGTTTCCAGAATGATAAGACAAAGCATGTCACATAAGGAGTGGGGAAAAAAAAGCTGAAATGATGTTCAAGTTCATGAAATTCTTTCTAAAATGAAACACAACTCCATATAGTGAGAAATGCTCCTGCTGGCTCTCAATTATTTAATGTCAATTTGGGTATTATACTAATTTGCAAAGAACCTTCGTCTGATAATTATGCAGTAAGATATGGCTAAAATATTGAATCAGCAAATATTTGAGGCACGATCCCACAGAATTAAGCAGACCATTTGCCTCTATGTAATTGAAGTTCATGATTCTAATCAAAAACCCTTATTATTTCATTTACTATGTTCAAACCTGAGTTAAGATAACACCCTATTTTTAGTTACATCTTAGGAAAGCATTATAACTAAACAGGAGAGAAGAAAGTTAGTGGTGAACAAGGGGAAAGGGAAGGGAAATAGAAAACCCCGAAAAATACAATTCAAGCTAACAGGCAACTAATTTTCCTCGTACTGTTCGTTTTTATTAAGAGTAAAATAAGCAAAAGTATATGCAAAGGATTGTTCAATGCCTTTTTAAGTAAACAGTTTATCTTTTTGTTTAAATGAAGCATTTAAGTGCTCTAACAGTTTAGATTTCCAGGGCTTGTTCTACAAGTTTGTATATTTAGTGATTTATCCTTTCATATGACAATTACTACTTGGAGCTGCTGATCATTTATTGCCACCTTGAGTGCAGCCAGAATTAATGCTACGAAGAACTCTAAACATTTTTCTGTGTGGAGAGAAAAACAAAGGTTTTAATTAGAAAGGTGCAAATCGTATATTCTTAGAATACACCCTGTTCCACATAACACATAATTTTCCATTATTTTAAGAGTATCATACTAAATTGATAAAAAGGTAAGTGCCAGTATACTGAAATTTATAGTATATTTTTTTAAAATCTCTACCCCAAAAGTGTAAGTCAATTTGGAAGACAGATAATGGCAAGATTAATTCTGTACAGGCTTACAAAAGAAGTGGTTAAAATCAATTTAATATATTGTTTGAGATTAAGCTACAAAGAACACAAAAATAAGTTCATTTCAATTACAATTACTTTTGCCCTTTAACTATGTGTTACATATACTTAGCTTAAGTGATTTCTAATTTCTAAATTAGATATTTGAACATTCAAGTGTTTTTACTTATGATAAAGGCTTTTGCACAATATTCAATCCTTTAAAAAACAAAAAAAAACAGAAAAAGCAGCCCAGGACATCTAAGTAGAATAGTTGAATTAACAAAACACTAACAAGGAAAGGAGTACATCCTTTCCCCGTAACTCAAAAGAACTTAGTGTGTAATGCTAAATGATTTGGTGTCTTGTAAAGAAGAGAAAATATGCATCTCTAACTAGTTTTTAATAATGAATAATAAATGCTGGACTCTGCTGGCTGCTTCTGTCTATAAGCTTTAAAAAAAAATAAAAATTACTGCTGAACATAAGGCAACAGTGCCACCTGCTGACATCAAAGAAAAACAACAGTGCTAACTCAAAAAATCATGAGCATTTAAAATGAAGCTAGAATAAAGCTTTTGTAATGGGTTATTTTAAAGTGAATTTCCCAATTAACTACACTCTTCATTGACAGGCAGGAAGCAGAATAGTTGAAAACAAATACCTGATGAGTAATGTAAGATATCAATTAAGACAGATTTACTTTAACAACCCTATTTTCCCAGGCATAAGAAAATCACTAAAGGACTACAGTTATCATACAACATCTAACGTTAAAAATCAGCAAATATAAATTTTTTCATGTAATGCTGTTTTATGCACTAGTAAAAATCTTATACTAGTGTAAACAATTAAGCAATTAAGTAAAAATTTAATATAAAATGAACAGAAAAAAGTAATTTAAGTCAGTCAAAAGAAATCAGGCAACTGTGGGATTGTGCTGTTTTTTATTGTGTTTTCAATGGAGAAATACATCATCTGTTTACAAAATAGCTCTTGAAAAATACAAGGAGTACAGATACTATAAAACAAAGCAACTCCAGTCATGAGACACTACATACATCATGCGAAAGCAACAGTCTGATCTCCAGATTATGAAAACTAGAATTAAAAAGTCACTATACAGAAAAATTCCAAGTTTCCTGCTTGGAAAAACTTGGGTGCAGTTACATGAAACGTTTAATAAACTGAATTTTATTTTCCCCAATGTGTAAACAAAATGACAAGACTAAATTTGTGCCTGGCAATTTCGATCTAAAGTCCATAGCTACACAAAATACACAGACACCTTGTACGCTTCAACTGTTAGTATAATCATCTTTTCATAGGTGGTAGAAAGGGAGGGCAAGGTGGCTGCACAGGGCAGAAGGGAAATAGAAATATTGTATACTAGACATCTTAAAGAAATGGTGAAAAGAAAGCCTCAATTACTGCATAGCCTAAGGGGGAAAAGAAACTACACTCCAACTTTATAAAATTAATTTAGAAGGACAGTGGAAGAGTGTAAGTAATTGCAGTTTAACATGAAAAATGCACATGTAATAAGATGGAGCACAATGGGGGATTCATAAAACATGCTAATCAGAAAATATGGGAAGGTTTTTGTTGGTTTTGCTTTTTTCCCCCCAGATTAAGAATAAGTAACTAAGTTTAAGTTTGCTATCTACATCTGGTATCCCTCACATTTTCTAGATACTGGTATTCTGTTGCAATCAGGAAGGATTTTAAAATTCCTTTCAAAGAAAGGAGCTCCTAAGTCTTTTTAATAGGACTGAAGAATAAAACAAAAAGGAGTAAAGAGAGCTGACTAGATGTCAAGTGCTTGCTAGAAATGAGTTTTTAAAGTATGCTTTCTTCTATCTAAAATTTACTGGCAATGTTTGGTGAGCCATCTAAAAATAAAAATTAGTTTTTAAATTCTTGGAGAAAATAGTTTTGCTGTTATGTTCAAAATTTGAAATGTTTTACTTGGCTGCAGCAGGAAATTTATGGAGTGTACATACAAAACTTTTTATGTCAGTGATCAAATGGCCATCCCAAGAGATGTTATGCTTTACAGGCACCACTTAGTCACCCAAAAGTTTGAAGCATATAAGACCAAAATTTGATATTTTGTGCCATGTGGCCACAGGGTGGTTTGTTTCACATCATGGCTTAAGTAAATACTGGCATTAATTTTTGATGAAATTATTCCTATTGTGTGCATACAAACTGAAAAAAGAAACAAAAGATGTTTTCAAAGAGAAAAGATTGAAGGCAAGGGAGAAGAATGGAGCTTTATTAGCTTAAAGGAAAAAAATATTTGCTTGTTTGATCGCTGATTTGTATGCACTATAAAACTTTATAAATAAAACCAATACACTACTTCTTAATCATGTCCCATTCCAAACCGACTATTTCCCAATTATTCTTTTAATTTGTCACATACCCCAAGATTTAACATTTCATTTTCAAGGGTTACGGCTACTTTAATGGGACTGAATTAGAGGTAATCTTATCATTTGTCTCAAGTACAACAGTATAACCACTGTACAATGTTATCCAATTTATAGAATAATGATGAAGAAACTTCAGGAAAAAATAAAAATGCATCAAGCTCAAGATCTAAAAATTAGTTCTACTTTCTAATAAAAAATACATAAAAGTGCATCATCATTATAAGGAATTCTTATGCCAGTTTGTATTGCAAATTTCTCAAACAATGCATCAAACAGAAATCCAATCAGATGTTAAATATGGATACAAATATAACTTGAAGGTTTTTTTCCTCCTTTTTTTCTTTTAAAGGCAGTAATCCTTTGAAATAGTTAATGCAACTGTTGCTAACACATTACTAATAGTACTCCTGGCTTCACATACTAACCTGGACTTCCGATCAAGTGCTGATTAGCCCAGTAAGGGAGGTTCACCAAATAAACCTAAATCCATTTTCAGTCATGTCTAGTCTCGCACCCTCCATTCTCCTTTTTAGCATTAGAAGACAACAGGTTGAGTTGGCAGATATTGTTTATGGACCCCTGAGGTTGTTTTTACCGGTTCAATCTCAGTTTTATTGAATTCTTGATAACAGGAATAGGATTTGCAGGGAGAGCAGGGATATCTGAAAGGTCTGTACTGGATGTTTTCTGAGAAAGAAGGTGAAAATAACAACGTTGTTGAAAGCTTTGTAACTTTTCAATATGACTCTCAACTTTTCACTCATTATGTTTCCTCATCATGGTAAAAATGTTCTATAAACCCAATACAGGTATTCAAAATGCTAGATGAATAATCATAATAGAAGTAATGTGCAAAATTAAATATGGACAATCTAGGATATATGTAGAATTTAAACAATATATAAAATGTAAACAATTTAATATGAACACTTTAGCAAGGTGAAGTTGACTTCAAAGGAGGATCAAATGAAAAATAAGAAAGCCTCAACACCAAGGTGCATCACCAACAATAATCTGAGCTTCTTTTTAGGGGTGTGTGAAGATTCATTTCAACACCCATGTTTCATATTATAAATTATACATGACAACCTGAATGCTTGTTTCCTGATCTTATTCCAGTTTCTGTGAAGTTTTGGTTTTTTCCTTCCCACCAATGATTTTTCAAAAGCTACTTTAAATCACTAAAGATTTATATTTGTTAGTAAAAGTACAGGATTCCTCAGTATATGTATTTTCAAAAGTCACAAAATAATGAAAATACTATTTACTAGTAAGTAATGCTGCAAACGAATTTAAGACTTCCTTCGTGAACATACTACTAAAAAATTTTTAACCTAAAAAAGTTAAATATTATTTCTTACCTATGAAAATAGCACAAAGGAAGGCACACTTATACCCACATCTTAATTAATATTTCTCCTCAGTGGTAAGAACATTTCCTTAGACTGTAATATCATATAGTAATTGAGAATATACTAGTCATGACAAAGCTAAGGAAAATCTTAGGATACGTTTTCCTAAGAATCATAAGACAAATTTCTAAAGCAAAGTAACTGATTTATTTCCCTTCATATGCATTTCATCTTTCTCTATGTTTAAAATATTAAATGATAAGGCATTTGGGAGAAAAATAAAGTCAATACAAGAATAATGAATAATGATACAATGTCTCCCTTAATAGACTATACATTCCTTGAGAGCAAAAAATGCTTCTATTTTTGTCTTGGTATCCCCAGAATCTAGCACAGTGCTTCGATGCATATTAAGTATTTAATAGAACCTTGTTGATTGATTATAGAATTTAACAAGAGTGAGCACTGATCAGGTTGCACTGATTTGCTTTTTGAAGGACATTGAACTGCCTTTTGAAGGATTTGTCAAATTTACTGAAATTAAACTCTGCATACCTTCTGTGCAAATGAATAGAAATGTTCTTAGGTTAAGCAAGAAAGTGACATTTTTATGCAATACTTGAAAACTGAGTTAGTAAGGTTTTAATTTTCACATGTCCACCAGACTTAAAGTTTCAGAAAAATACTTCCTTTGTAGTAAAGAGTGAGTCGGACATCTTAGTGCTGTTTCTAATTCAAAAGAATTCAAGTTAAAATAGTGGTCATTTAATAAGAAAAAATAAAGTTCATCAATCAGTGTACAAAGCAATATTCATAAAACATACAATGAAATGCTGCTGGAGGGAGCAGTAAAAAAATTATATTTAAAGAAAATTATTTGCATGCTACAAAACAGTTATCCTTTCTACTTCACCCATTCTAATCACAAACAAAACCTGCATCAATTCATTTCTTATTACAGTATACATTTTCCTTTCTTGATTTTGCATGTATGTATTTCCATTTTGCACACAAGTCTTTTATTTAAAAGTTAACATACAAGGTTCCAATAGTTATCTCTGCTACAAAACATTAAAATGAACAGTGAAAATACTACTTGGTCAAGGAAGAAGACTTAGGTTAACCAGCAATGAAAGTGGGTAGCAGGTACAAATTAAAGTCAAACATTCAAAATTACAAAGAATTATATATTTCAAATAAAATTTTAATCTTATTTTTTGTCCTGTAATCTAAATTTTTGTATATCATAATATGAGTATGGCAAGTGAATATTAAAATGATACTTCTTGCAATATCACGTAACTACTATTAAAGAGATTAGTCAGCATCTTTAAACACTAAAAAAGAAAAGGTTTGGCCAGATTTGGTCCCTTATCTTCAGCCTGCACAAAAAAACTCATATTAGTTGAATAAATCATTTTCACACAACTGATTTCAAAACACTTAATTTCATAAGAACTGTTATTATTCCTGAAGCCTTACTCATCGTAGAAACATTAAAAAAAAAAAACCCCAACTCTACTTGCTTTAGTACCTGAGCAGCCAACAGAGGAGCCGCTGTCTGAAGAGTTTCAGATTGAGTTGTACTTGTTTCTGTATCAAGTTGTTCCTAAAGAGGGGGAGGGGGGAGTTGTTAATTCTTAAATGAGAGTATCACTGGATTTTTGTACTTTAATAAAGAGCACCATAAACTAGATAGGTTGGAATCCTGCCTAGGATTCCATCAAAGAGAGAATAAAAAAAAAAAAAAGACTGAGCTAAATATAACTAATACAATCAAGGATTTTCTTCTAAGCTACTTTTTCTAACTCAAATACTCCATTTATGCTATTTTCTATCACAGCAAAATATCTCCAAGATCTTCAATGACCCTCCAACGTGATGTGATTCAATCAGGCAATGAAATAATCCACTACATAAATCAGTACTGGAATACTATAAACACGTACTGAGTAAATAACTAGCAGAATAGAAAACAGAAGTAAAGCATTCTAGGTGAAAAGGGGGGGAGGGGAGAGTCTTCCGATAACTTTTGTTGGATTTACATAGAAGTTCAAAATGATCAGTTGGTAAAAGAAATTCACAGCAAAATCACATGCTATGTACAGGGAAAAGTTAAGCAGTTTTTCAGCAAGTGTTCCATAAAACTGACATTTTCTTTAACTCTCATAATAAAGTGCTAGTGACAGAAGTGAAGGAAAAAATAGTTATTCAGAGTCAACAGAACAATAGATTTCACAGCCTTCAAGTTTTACTACTAAATCTTAATTGTTTGTAATATACTGCAGTATAGCAACAGAAATGCACAAAAACACGAACATTTCCATCTCAGCAGCAAACCCCAGACCATGTTTTCACTGGGCTAAAAGGAATTGTTACTTTGGTTACAAAAAGAAAAAAAAAAAGAAAGTTAATTGCGGAGGGTGGAAAGTGGAATGAAACCTGTCATCTAGCAAGAAGATATGTATTCTAGCTCTTTGAGAGTTTGGGTAGCACTATTTTACACACAGAGTAAAATAGCATACCTTAGTTTCCTGTTTATCATGTTCAATCAAATCAAGACAGTTGGCATCTTCACTTGTCTCATCCTGCTATTTAAGAACACAGAAAAAGGAAAAAAGCTTCAATGACAAAAATAGAACAAGTTTAGAATAATTTATCAACTTATGCTTTAGCTTCTAAAAACTACTTAACTGTTTCATATAACTTAACATGTGAATTCTTATTTTGAAAAAATTACTACTGTTTCTAAAAGCAATTTCTAAAAAATTCTCTATCAACAGAAATTAAATTTATAATTGTTAGTACAAAAAAAACTGGAGAAAAACCACATCTATTTTACGTAAATATTCCAGTTGCATAAAGATAGCTGCAAAAATAAATATCCATAAAAAATCCATCTTGGATCAAAACTTCAAAGAAGTCAAAATTAGCTAAACTTTGTAACAATACAAAACAAATAATGTTACTCTAATCAATCCTAGATGACTTAGATCCAATGTTTCTGACCTTTCAAAAAACAAAAAAATCATTTAACTACTTTTGTCTGGCTTATTTATGGGATAAACCTAAAACTCAAGCAATAAACATAACATCTTGGGAAAAATTTAATCAACCAAGTCTAAATGGAGAGGGATTTTGGTCTTTCAGACTGTTGTTCCTTAGAGGAAATGTGTCATTGTTAAATACTCAATTGTTGTAACTATTATGTAAAATTAAAAATATTCAAAGGTTTTTAAAAATGCACGTGACTCGATTCTTGGGAAACACTAAACATGGACCTTTCTGATTCTGTCCCCTTCTTCTCCACCTTTCTCCAGACCCAGATTTGAACTGTTGCTTTTTTTTCAAGAAAGAATAGCTTAAAATGATTTAATTTAGATGCCATTTTCTTGCATTAAAAAAGCATGCCATAAACTATCACAATTTTAGTACCCTGAACAAATTCAAAGGAAAAATGGTTTAAAAATCTTACAAATCAAAATAGTTGCAATAAGGAGACAGCATGCGTAAAAAATAAAAAATCTGAATTAAGAGGAACTGAGTTCAAATCCAGGTTCTAATAATACTAATTGTACAACCTTGTGTAAGTCACTAACTTACACGGGCCTCACTTTCTTCATCTATAAAGTATGTCAGTTGGAATAAATGAATAAAGAAATAAATTCCTTTGAGCTCTAATTAGCATTAGAAGGGAGTCTATATATCATGTAGACTACCACACTTAACTTTATAGGTGTGAAAATGAGGACCAAAGAAAGGAAGTGATTTAACCAGTATCACAAAAATAGTAAAGATCAATGATGAAATTTAACTTTAGATGTTCAACCTACAAATACATTCTCTTTCTACTAAAAATCACCCTTTTGGGACGGGGTGGTCCCTACATTTTGGCAATTATTCTCCTAATTTAATTTCTCATTTATTAGCAATTGGTTAAAAAGGGCAAGATACCTGTCCTATACAATATCTTTAAAAATACTCTAGGATAATACTTAATTTTCTTACTAGCCAGAAATGGATAGGCTAAAAGGTACTTTTTCTTTCAAAAGTCCCACAACTAGGAAAACAGGAGTACATATATCAAGGACATAGGTGAAAATTACTATTCTAATTGAATTTCTGGTTTATTTCTTGTTATCATAACAGAAAGAACTGCTGGAAAAAATTAAACGCAAAGATGTAAAACAGACATTTCATGTTTTCCTTCGGTTATTGTTTTATAAAACTTTACAACCTGTTTCTTGTCAGTTAAATGTGTACTGAGTGCCTACTCAAAATACTATGAGGGAAACCAAAATCTCTTTTTTGCTGTAAAAACCTGAAGAGCATTGCCCACCTTAGAAGCTAGCTATCAAAAAAATAATCAACATATAATTTACTGAGTAAAAGGTATTCAGCACTATGCTAAACACTGGAACACTGAAGGTGAAAGAGCTGAATGAAATGCAGCCCTGCCCTTTAATGGTTCATAGTTTACTTAGGGACACAAGAGATTAAAGCAAGACCATATAATTTCTAAGTTACACAATACAAACTAAGTATTGGAATTCAGATTTAAATGTCCTAATGTTACATTCATCTTATTTATATCTTACCAGACTAGAACTCCCCTAGCCACTACTCACCAATGAGCAGGTTTCTCCCAATTAAAATGTAAACTCTGGGGGCACTGGCAAGTTTTTGCTTTTGTATTTGTATTTCTACTACTTAGTACAAATAAGTGCATGATAAATGTTTTTCTTCATTCATGGTCAATGAGGGCTACTCTTGGGGAAGAGGTTTTAAGGAAGAGTAGATGGAAAGATGATGAGATCACAGATACAGAGGTGGAAGGAATCTTAGAGGGCTTCTAGGAAAAATTCCTCATTTCATAAATAACAAAGCCAAAGCCCTGGAAGGCTATATGACTTACCCACAGCCATCCAGGTAATAAGAATCAGTGTTTGAGCCCATGTCCTCTGATTCTACAGCCCATTTTATTTCCACTACACCACGATATGTTGTAACCCCAGAATACTCCAGATTTAACAACTATTAAAAGTGCTGGTCATCTAAACTTTCTTCCCCTCACTAAAAACTACTTTACTATTTCTCTGATACACAAATAATAACCATAACAAATAATAGCCATAATTTCCAAGGGATTCATAAAAATAGTGATAATTTGACTTTAAAAATATAAATTACCTCTTCTGTTTTGGTTTTCTTGGGACTCTCTTCTTTATGAGGTGAAGACGTCCTTTTGACTCCTACGATAGGATTAGGTACTTTTGTTGCTGTGTTTCCTGAAGGTCTTGGTGGCTGGTTTACCAGACGTGTTGAGGAAACAACTCTGGGGACCGTAGGCTTTGGTGGTGGAGAAATGGCTGGCTGTGTGGCAGTTTGAGGAATGCTTTCACTTGAAGTACCTACAGTGGAAATAAAAATACATGAAACAATAATAAAAACCAGAGATCCCACATAAAGGTTTCTTCCATGCCTCTGAACTAAACCTAGGGATATTTTATAAGTTAATAATACAATGTATAATTTTTTTCAAAAACACTATAGCCATAGCTACTTAAAATCACAATTAAAGTTATAATGTGATACCTTCATATTGTATGTGAGTTTCCTTACCCCCTGAGCTTTCACTGGAATTTACTTGTGGCACAGAAACCTCAGTTGCCTGGATGTTGGTCACAGATGCTGCTGTTACAGCTGGAGCAGGACTGTTTCTGCTAATGCACAAAAAGTAGTATAAGAAAAGTCAATACATATGCACAAGCTATTTTTCAATGTGGATCCCATTATCTGCAATCATATTTTACATACAAGCTTTGGCTTGCTAGAGTACAAACATGAATATCACCTCAAAAAAATGTTTTTTAACTGAAATTTGGGAATGTGGAAAAAGTTAGGCTTTTCAATTATTAAAATTCTCTTTACTTGTATATATGGCACAATTCAAAAGACTTACTGACCCATGAAGACCCCACTTCCTTTGCATCCCCCCTCCAGCATTTAAGGAATTTTACAGAAAGGACCTTGTTTCTCATATCATTATATCCTCTCCCATAGTGCCTAGTAGTATCTAGGGAGGTCATGTCTACTCTTCAGTGATTAGTACATGAATAACCTACTATCTCTTCTTGTCTTACCCCTGAGAGCTGCCAGAACTATTCAATGGACTGGTCTTCATAGCACTGGTAGGAGAAGGCACAGACATGCTGTTGTCACTATCCATAGACAAGTCTAGGCTGCTATCGTTCAGAGCTGTCAATCGAACTTCTGATGAATGCTGCAACCAGTAACACAATAAATCACATATCTCTATTTTATCAAAGACACTAAGAGATGATTAATAAGTGGCATTTCAAACATACTTATGAATTAAGTTTGTGAAAACTGCCCAAGTGTCATTGTGCTCACATTAAGCTTTTGAAACACAATTTTTTCATATAATGTTAAAATTATAAAATTTATTCATGATATAAAGCAGCACTTAAAACTTCAGGATTTAATGATTTTATTAATAAGATTTATTAATAAGAAACATAGAATGGATCCGTGATTTCAACATTACGAGCAATTCCGGGTAAATCCTAAGAAGTTACCCGAAGTCCTGACCTGAGAGGTTAAGTGATTTGACCAGGGTCATATGACTAAGGAGAAGAATTTCAACCCAAGTCTTTTTCATAGTTACCATTTTACTCAATACTATTATTAAGTTGCTATTACTAGTTGCTACAATAGGATACACTGCAAAAGAATAAGGGCAAGAAATAAACTCTATCAATTAATAAAAATACAGACAACAGGAATCCTGGAATTAAAGCTAAAACTTCAAACAGTAACTTTTATTTTCACATATCGAGATTTCTACAGATTTAAATGTAAGCCATTTAGTGCTAGACTGTTAATGAAAACGGAAAAAACAATTTTTTCCTTCAAGATATCACATTAATTCAGTTTTTTGAAATTATGAAAATTTAATAGTGGCTCAATGCCCATTTACTAAGCAAATATTTTAATGGGGTAACAATCTACAGATTAGAAAATACATACTTCAATTTGCATTCTACAGTTTACATAACAAAAATTCTGTATTTCTTTAATACCATAGATTTAAAGGACAATGCAAGTCTAAATAGACAGGTTATCATATGATAGTAAACCTGCGAAATCAACTAATATTTTCTAAAAGGAACTAAGTACCTAGAAAATTTTAAATGGTTAATCTTCAAAACACTCTGTTGTTCCATTCAGAAGTAATACAGATCCTTGAAGCTGTTTTTGTTTTCTTATACTGGTTAACGACTGAGCCCTCCATAATTTTTTATTTGTTCCCCCTTATAACTAACAGCTTATATTTTTTAAAAGGCTTGTTAGGGTTAGGGATATTGCCCTTTGGATATAGAAAGTTAAACATCCAGTGAAACTGACTGGTCTCTTAACTAGACTATACTCTTAATAAGTTATTGTTATGGACTGATCAACATCTGTCTCAAGGTAAAAAAAACAAAAAAATGTAAATACATGTAAGTTTCAGAATTTGTAAACAACTAAGAGCAGAAATAAGAAGATGAATTGATTTTCTAAAAATACAGCCAAGGATACAGGTACATAATACATGTAAGTATATTTATATATGTGTACACAAATACATATATATAAATACATAAACATTCTGACGTTGATTGATTTAGCCTATTATATATGGATTTATATATTATATAGATATGTATTTATCTTTAAACAGAAATTTTTAAAATATCCAAAATATATTTATCACTGTTTTTGTATATCAACTATACTAACACATAATAATTCATTTCATAAGAGGCAGTATTTGTGTTTACACATAAGGAACACAAAACGCTTGGAATAATTGTAAATAAGCATTAAGTTCTAACATTTTGTTTTATTGCCATTTGATGATTTCCTTAAAAGACTTGCCAATCACTTACTGATTATACAGATTAATGTCAAATAACATTTAGCTGTGGCATATACAATTAAATCCAGATACTTTTTAAGTTTTTATATGGCAGAAAAAATTTTTTAATTGTATTTCAATATGACTTACTATAATTTTCATACTGACACCAATATAATATGTCAAATAATTAAGTTGCTCAAAAATCAATATTCAGACAAATATCACTTCTTCCAGTTTTGTATAATTTGGAAGAAAATAAAGCAGAGATGGCTATGGCAATGCATAAAGTGTATCTTCTTAAAGCGGGAATGTACACCTAACATAAGACTTAAAAATTCTTATGACCCATTTCATATGGTATACCTCCCTATTATCTTTGTTAATTCAGAATTCTATGTTAAACATTTAACAATGATGTTCCTTTAATGCTTTTGTTACTTATTTCTAAATTTACCTTTTTCTTTTTCTGAAGCACATGATTAGGTAGGAGTTGATGAAGTTGCCTTCTTTTTACATGCATTGCAGCGATTTTCATATCCATCTCAAACATCTTGCTGTTTATTGCTTGCCTATAAACTATAATTAGAAGATTATGATAATATTTAAATATTTTTTCAGAAAAGCATTTACTCAGTCTGAAGGAAACTATCCTATAAAATAATTTTTTTTCTTCCTTGTTTTCTTTTTCCACTAAGATACCTTTTCTAACCTGAGATCAAAACTTGCCTAAGATATATAAGTACTCTGGGTAATACACAGAAAATTGGCACTATCCTAGTTAAAAAGAAATGGAATTAAATGAGTCAGAATAATTGGGATCATACCATGGTTTTGAGACTTCCTAAGTTATGTGACTTCAATGAAAGTATCTACCACCCCTCTGGGCCTCAGTTTCCCCAAGTATAAAATAGAGAAATCAATACTTGTAGGTTATTGTGAAGAAAACACTTTGGAAACCATAAAGCATTATAAAAAATTACCATGCAAAAAGGGAAAACAACCACTCCTTAAGGCTGATGTTATGGAATTCAACTGAATAAGGAAATTTTATTAATTCTCCTTGCTCTAAATTCCTCATAAAAGTAACAATAACTATTAGCTTTTATCAAAGTCAATATTCTTTGGTGAAGACAACTACCCATCATGCATGGTGTAAACTTTCAGTTTCACTAAGATTTCTGTATTTGAGAGACATACTCTTGCAGAGCACTGTTCAGTCAAATATTTAAAATATGAGATAGTATCTTCCACTGGGGAAAAATGGTAACTGTGGTTGAAATGCTTTGAAGAAGTATATTTTGTATGAAGAAGTGAATTTTGTAATGAATAACAACTTTTAAAAATCTCATTCTCAAATGAACAAAAAACCAAGGAGGGAATCTTTATAAAGTCAGGTAAAATCGTTTTCTTTTGATTCTGAAGCCTCAAGATGGCGATATATTTATCATGATACATTTCAATTCAAATTTTTATGTGATTTTTAGATCCCAATTAGATATACACAACTTTACATTTCCTTCATAAGACACCCAAGTTATTATCTTGAGAGGCATCCCTTAGTGGTTTTATGATACAACTTTCAGTCAAGAGTACAAGCATTACTAAATATTACAGTATTAGATTGAGGGGGATGCCACCACACAGGTTACAAAGAATATAGAAGTTGTAATTACTAATTGCTCACTAATAAATACAGATTAATATTCTAACTCCTTCATGGCCAACTACTACTCCTCACCAATTTTCTACATATGTATCCTAGAACAAGTTTAGCAACAAACACAACTACATTTTCTATTGCTATATAAAATAAACTATTTGTAATGAAATTTAAGGATTCAACTCAGATTTTTTAAAAAATAAAAACATTAAAAGCTAATCAATTTATTCCAATGTAAAGGAAAAAAAAGTCTTGTGCTGAAAGGTATTACCTCAAAGACAACTCTTAACAGAAAGAGAAGTAGTTAAAAGTGACTACCCCAGTTTATATATATATATATATATCCCTACAACTCTCTCAGAGCCTAAAACTGCTCCATGAACACTGGAACCTAACATCTGTTGAATGAAAGAAACATTAGCTAAATAAGGACATATTATTAAGAGTTAAAGACATAAGATTTACAGAAGCCACAGAAAATTACTACAAATATTGAACGAAAATAAGCTAAATAAACCATTTAACTATAAGTAAGAGCATTCTGTCATTGCAGATCCCATCAACCAACAATCATTTAAGTTCTTACTTATGTGTAAGCCACTGTACTACACTGTAAGTATAGAAATACAAAAAATATAATAATACCCACTTTCAGGGATTATTATATTACATTCTAAAGGGAGAGACAGCAAATATATATGTATAAACGAACATTTAGAGAACACAAAGACAATAAATACAAGGTAATTAGGGAGAGTTCTAGCAGTGCAAATGAGGAAAGAAAAAAGTTCTTAACCTTTTTTGTCATACATCCCTTTGGCAATCTGTTAAAGCCCATAGACCTCTTCTAAAGTACATAAAATAAGATTACAAAAGAAAACAATTAAACTGAAATCATTATCAAAACATTTTCTTTTTAAAGTTTATAGATTCAAGGTTGAGAATTTCTGATGAAGAAGGTGGAGCATGATCTTGAAGTCAGAGAAGGATTCTATGAAGCAGAGTAGATACATTCCAAGAATAGCGGACAGTCAGGTACCAAATGTATGAAAAGTCATGTATGAGGAACAGAAAGAAGGTCAAAATGGCTAAACTGCAATACATGAAAAGGTAATATACAAGTAATATGCAATGAGACATTGGGGATAGGTTGTAAAGGACACAAATGCCAAAGAGAAGAATACATTTTGTCCTAAAAGCAGTAAGAAATTGCTGGAACTGAGTGGGGAAGTTACACAGTGCGAAGTACATAAGGAAAATCACTTTGGCAGCAATGTGGAGGATGGAATGCAATGCTGGGAGATCAATTAGGAGACTAATACAAAATCTAGGCAAAGGTAAAAAAGGTTACTACAAGTGATAGCGAAATGAATCAAGAAAAATGGATAGCTGCAAAAAGAATTGTGGCAAGAATTGCAGCAAATGAATGGATATGTAGAATGAAAGTCAGTTCAGGATAACATCTAAGAACCTAAGCCAAGGTGAGGCATCTGTGGGTTCAAGGACACATGTGGCCCTCTAGGTCCTCAAGGGTGGTCTTTTGACTGAGTCCAAGTTTTACAGAACAAATCCTTTTATTAAGTCGATTAGTTCTGGGAAGTTTGGATTCAGGAAAAGGGCTGCACTTGAGGAAGGAGCTAAAAAGCCACATGTGGTGTCTTGAGGTCACAGGCTCACCACCCCAGAAGCAAGTTGAAGAATTGTGGAAAAGCAATGGAGGTGAAGAGTCAGGAAGATAATGAGTTCTATTTTGGATATGCTGAACTGGAACTATCTTTGGGATTTTTAGTGTGAAATGTTAAACAGGAATTTGGTGATGAAAAACTGGATGGATAATAATTAAACTCACAGAAACTGATGAAGTCTCCAAGAGAAAGAAAAGAGAGGTACAGACAGATCCTTGGGGAATACTATATCTCCGGGGAGGGGGGGAGGGAGAGGGTGCATTAAATTTACCCTAAAAACTTAAAAATGTTGATGAAAGTCCAATTCAAGATAATATTTTATATAGGGGCACAGCATTAAAAGCACTGGACATGGGAGTCAGGAGATCGGGGTTATAATACTAGCTGTGTGACCTTGGGAACTCTAAAAGCCTCCATGTGTAAAGCAGCAAGAAACACTTTTTGACAAGGTTGTGTAACTGGCAAAAAAATGTGAATTATCATCAATCATCATCTGTAGCTACCCAAATCCCTTAACATAAGGAATTCACTAAGAACAAGTATATACTTTTAACAACCATAGAGAAATTTAAAGACAATTAAAAAAACAAAAGTAGAAAACAGGACAAATGAGTAAAAATCAAAGTCCACCTTGGGGGAAGAGACAATGAAAACTGTAAAAGATCTAGGGAAAAAGTCTCAACCTCACCTGCTCTCATGGGACCCCCAGGGTAAAAGGTTTTTGCACAATATTTTCCACTATGATAAATTTTTTTGTTAATGTTTCATTCAAAAAATCATATTTTTCTTTGAAAAACATTTTCATAGTAACTTTTTTTGTATTTCCAATTTTATAAATGAAGACTTTGAAGAATACGTGGTTAAATGACAGTAAAATATTCCTATATCTTAACCAAAAATAGCTATTAAATATAACTAAGTATTTACTAGCAAAGTCTCCATAAAACAAATGTTTTTCATACACAATCCTCAAAATGATTTTCCACAACAGACCAACCTATTTAGTAGCTAAGTCTAGAGATTTCTGTTTTGGGAAAACTTTCCAAGAGAACAAAATATTTTAAATCAAATCTATAAACCAGGAGTTAGGCTTAATCCTTAGGAGGAGAACTATTATAAACACCCACTGTCCTTGGAAAGAGAAAAATCCCAGGATTTAGAACTGAAAGGAACTTGGTGATTATCTGATTATCTATTCCAATGCTCTCATTTTATAGATAATTAAATGGCTCAGAGAGGTTTTGCCCAAAGTCACAAAGGCAGAAGTAGGACTTTTAACTTATGATTTATTACTGTATAAATATAACCCTAGTCAACTATACTGCCCACTCTCTGCTAAAGGTTTACTGTCATTCATTCTGCACTCTACCAATACAATATCAGAATTAACTAACAGAGGTAGCTCTACACTAACCTAACTAATAAGAGGATACTTCAGAGAGCCTGACAATAACACAATTAACTTGGAGGAACAAAAGGTTTGGAAACTCAAAGTAGATATGGGGGGAGGTTGTTGGAGGGAGGAGAATGCAGCAGGACCAATACTCTCAGGGCTCAAATTATAAAGCAGTAAAAATCAAAAATATTTACTGTTGGTTAAAAAAAAAAAGATTAGACTCAGTAGAAGTGACTAGACAAAATGAGAATAAGATGTTAACTCAGTGTTCGATGAATATGAAAACATAAGTTATCTGGGGAAGAATTCCTTATTTGACAAGAACTGCTGGGAAAACTGGAAAGCAGTCTGGCAGAAATAAAATTTAGAGCAATATATTATGCTATACACAACAACACACTCCAACTGGATAGCTTGGACTTAAATAGTAAAGGTTATGCCATTAAAAAAGAAATTAGAAGACAACCAGGTCGGATACCTTTCACAACCACAGGAAGCACATGAATTCTATGAATTCATAACCAAAAAGAGCACAGATAATCACAAAAGATCCAAGAGATCATTCTGATTACATAAAAATATTTTCACACAAAATACAATTTGGATAAGAAGGTTTAAATGGTCCACAGTGAAAATGTTTGTTTCAAATATAATACATAAGTCCAAAAGCCAGTCCCCAAACAGGTAAATGGTCAAAGAACATGAACAAACAATATAAAAACAAAAAAGGGAAGTATAAACTATTTAAACACTCACATGAAAGAGTAATCTGAGTCCCTAATAAGAAAAATGCACATCAAAACAACTAAGGTTTTCACCTCACACTCACCAAATTGGCAAAAATGATAAAAGATGAAAACAGTCAATGCTGCAGGGGTTGTGTAAAGATGAGACAGACACTAAAGCACTGAGTGAAGTTATGAAATGATCCAACTATTACAGAAAGCAACTCACCATTATATACAAATAAAGTGGCTGAAATGTTCATACCCTTTGACCCCTAGAGCCTACTGTTCCCACTCTCTCCCTCTCTCTCTCTTTTGCATGTGTATGTGCAGAGGCTACATTGGGAAATGCGTAATATAAAAACAAAGCTATCAATAAGTTTTATTTCTGAAAAAGCCATTTTTACCACAATAAGTCAATCTGATTTTTTTTTTAAACTCCTCCTCAATTTTTTCCTATAAAAATACAATTGACCTATACTTGTTGTAAAGATCAAACCTCCTATGGAGGTTTGGTGAATTAGGTGCAACCTCCAATTCCAAAACTCAGAGTAGGAGACAGGGTAGGAATGCAAAGCTATGCAGAATTCAGTATACTTATTCAGATCACTTCCAGTTTCAAGCAATCCAAATACAATGTTCAACTAGATTGTATACAGATGAAATAAATTTTAAGGTCAGTATGTCCTATGTTTATAAGTTTCCTGATGAATTGGGGGGGGGGGCCGCCAAGCCAAGATGGTGCAGTAGAAGGACAGACCTACTCTAGCTCTATCCCCACAGCCCATAAAATACCTGTTAAAAAATGACTCTCAACAAATTCTAGAGCAGCAGAAGCCACAAAAATGACACAGGTAAAACAGATTTCCAGCCCAAGACAGCCTAGAAGGACAACAGGAAAAGTTTATCACACCAGGCCTTGGCCATGGGACCTACATAGGCAGGACTGGAGCAGGCTTCAGGGCACAGAATCATGGGCAACAGCTGCAATTCCCAGATTTCTCAACCCACAAATTACCAAAGACAGCTTCAAAGATCAGTAAGAAAGCTCTATCACTTGAATAAGAGGAGAGCTGGTCTGACTCCAGCAGCCACTGAAGCAGCAATTTCCACTTTTGGAACCCTCAGACTAAAGATCCTGGTTGGAACCAAGCAGCTGATCTGGGTCTAAGTCATGAATGGTGGTCCTGGGGTGAGGAGGAATGTTGGAGTGGCAGAGCTAGCAGCTGATGTGGAGAGGGAATCCTACTGGCAGTTCCAGGGCAGAAAAGAGAGCTTGTGGTTGCTCCTAGGCCAGGAGAGAAATAAACTACTCTCCCTTGACTGTGTTACCTTGGAAGAACTGAGAACTTACAGATCCCTAGAAATATATCTCAGAGAACAGCTGCACAAAACCTCTGAAGCCTAGGGTAATATATCCTCCACTTGACAAAGGACTCAAAAGTCAAGTAACTGGCTGGAAAAATACCCAAAGATGGGAAAAAAATAAGACTACAGAAGGTTACTTTCTTGGTGAACAGGTATTTTCTTCCATCCTTTCAGATGAGGAAGAGCAAAGCATACTAACAGAGGAAGACAGTAAAGTAAAGGATTCTGCATCCAAAGCCTCCAAAAAAAATATGCAATTGTCTCAGGACATGGAAGGGTTCAAAAAGAATTTTGAAAATCAAGTTAAGACAGGTGGAGGAAAAATTGGGAAGAGAAATGAGAGTGATGCAAGAAAATCATGAAAAGCGAGTCAACAGCTTGTTAAAAAGGAAACTCAAAAAAATGCTGAAGAAAACAACAGCTTTAAAAATAGACTAACCCAAATGGCAAAACAGGTCCAAAAAGCTAATGAGAAGAATGCTTTACAAAACAGAATGGGCCAAATGGAAAAGGAGGTTCAAAAGCTCACTGAAGAAAATAGTTCTTTCAAAATTAGAATGGAACTTATGGAAGGTAATGACTTTATGAGAAATCAAGAAATTACAAAACAAAACCAAAAGAATGAAAAAACAGAAGACAATGTGAACTATCTCACTGGAAAAGTAACTGACCTGGAAAACAGATCCAGGAGAGATCATTTAAAAATGACTGGTGTACCTGAAAATCATGATCAAAAAAAGAGCCTAGACATCATCTTTCATGAAATTATCAAGGAAAACTGCCCTGATATTCTACAACCAAAGGGTAAAATAGAAATGGAAAGAATTCACCCATCACCTCCTGAAAGAGATTTCAAAAGGAAAACTCCTAGGAATACTGTAGCCAAATTCCAGAGTTCCCAGGTCAAGGAGAAAATACTACAAGCAGCCAGAAAGAAACAGTTCGAGTATTGTGGAAACACAATCAGGATAACACAAGATTTAACAGCTTCTACACTAAGGGATCAGAGGGCTTGGAATATGATATTCCAGAGGTCAAAGGAGCTAGGATTAAAACCACGAATCACCCACCCAGCAAAACTGATTTAATACTTCAGGGGAAAAAAATGGAATTTCAATGAAATAGGGAATTTCCAAGCATTCTTGTTGAAAAGAGCGGAACTGAATACAAAATTTGACTCTCAAATACAAGAATCAAGAGAAACATCAAAAGATAAACAGGAAAAAGAAGCCTTAAGAAACTCATTAAAGTTGAACTGTTTACATTCGTACATGGAAAGATGTTATTAATAACTCATGAGACCTTTTTTTGGTATTAGGGTAGTTAGAGGGAAAATATATACGTATATATGATACACACACATATGTATGTATATACAAACACACATATATAGATATGTATGGTATGTACGCATGTGCATATATATATACATGCAAAACATATATAACTTCATACATGTACATGGGTGTATATGTGTATGTATATAAATATCCATGGACAGAGGGTAGAGGGTGAGCTGAAAATGAAGGGAGAATACCTAAAAAATAAAATTGACTATTGAATGAAATGTACTAGGAGTAAGCAAAAGGGAGAAGTAGAATGTAGCAAATCATCTCACATACAAGAGGCAAGAAGAAGCTTTTACAATGGAGGGGAAGGGGGAGAAGATGAAAGAAAATAAGTGAGCCTTATACTCTTATGGGATTTGACTTAAGAAGGGCATAATAACACACACTCAATTGGATATGGAAATCTACTTTATCCTGCGTGAAGGCAAGGGGGAAGGGGATGGGAGAGGGAAGACAATAGAAGGAGTAGCAAACTGGAGAAAAGGATAATCACAAGCAAACATTATTGTGAGAGGACAGTTCAAGAGAAAGAATAGAATAAATGGAAGGCAGGATATGACAGAGGGAAATGTGGTTAGTCCTTCACAACATAAATATCATGGAAGTGTTTTGCATTGTCACAGATGTATGACCTTGAATTGCTTGTTTTCTCAGTGAGGGTGGGTGAGGAGGGAGGAAAGGAGAGATTATGGAACTCAAAGCTTTGATAATGAGTGTTAAAAATTGTTTTAGCATGCAACTGGAAAGTAAGATGTATAGGCAATGGAGTATAGAAATCTATTTTGCCCAAAGGAAAATAGCGGGGAAGGAAATGGGTGGGGAAGTGGAAATAGAAAGGAGGACAGACTAGAGGATGGAGAGGATTGAGTGCATGCTGTCTTGGGGTAGGGAGTGGGGACAAAATTTTGAATTCAAATTCTTGTGGAAGTAAATGTTGAGAACTGAAAAATAAATTATATATAGAAAAAAAAAGTATCAAAGAAAAAAAAAATTTCCCTTACAGCAAAGTAGATTATATTGATTGACACCGATGGTAATAACAGTAAGCCAGATTTCCTTACATATTAGATAGTGACAGCTATACTCTGAAATCATTTAAAAACCATCCTGAGGACATGTGCTTAATCATTCAAGTTCTTCTGTCTCTGTTACAGTTCAGAAAACTAGTTTTTCTACTCTCCCCCAAAACCATTAAGAACATTTGCAGGAGGCCATCTATCACTCTGGATAGACAACATGTTTCCTCCCTTTATCTGCCTAACAATTTTGACCCCTTTCCTGGAAACATTCATAATTTAGTTTATTTCCCTATTCTACATACTTGTTTATAATCCCTAGCAACTACACGTCCTTTGCATCTTCATTTCTTTACCTCCAATGTCTCATCATAGACCTTGAGCCTTCTTGAAATTCTGTGAGCTATACTGTGCCAAGATAAAGGGCTACTGCTTTATACATTACTGGCCTAATTCTTCTCAGAAATGCGTACACCCTCCAAAACTGCAAAAACAAACTGGGACACTTTTACAAATAACACTACCACAAAGATTATTCTAAATTTAATGAGAATGCATGCCATATATCTTAAATTTCAAATATTTTTTAAAAATCATGGAACTTACCTGTATCTGTGAAAGACTGAATGTCATATGTAAGGTCAACACTGAGGTTTTCAGAGTTTTCTGTTTTTTTAAACACTAATCCAATCACCCACATTGTACGAAATTCTTCCCTGCAAAATATTTCAATACAAAGTAATCATAAAATTTCTGAAAACTATTTCAACTTGATCAATGTGGATACTGAAAATTTTTCTAAATTAAGTTATATAGAATAAAATAAAAAATAACCTTCCTGAAAAATTATATGGATATTAAATCCTTTCTAACAATTTTCATTGACATACGATTGGACCACAGAGTAAAACCTAAATTACACAAAATACAAATAATCAGAATTCTTGTCTAAAATAAATGCAACCCTTGTTACAAGAGAAGGCTCTTCAGGTGGAAGAGCTGGGAGGGATATATTTGGAAGTGAAGGTGATGTAAAAGCAAAGGACATCAATAAAAACAAAATAAATTCAGTCAAAAAGATGTTAATACAAAAATTTTTGGTTGTCTCAGCACAATCTCACCTACATTTTCTGTATCTTTACACATTAACAAGTCCATGACACTTGAAAGTACTAGAAATAAAGCAATATCCTAAACATAAAAAGGAAAAAAAAGCAAGATTGACTCTCAGCAAAGAAGATCAAACCAAACTCTATCAAAGGAACTCCCAAGCAACTAGCTCAAATGCCTATCTGATTAAAGAACTTACCTGTCTGCCTTTGTGAAAGACAGACTTAGAGCTGAAAGGTAACATCTAGTGGGGTGACAGAATAAGCAGTGGATTTAGACTTGGGTTCAATTCCTTGCTCTACCCTTACTAATTTAGGCAGATCACTTAACCTTCCTGAGCTACTACTGGACAACCTCTGAGGTTGTTTTAAAGTGTAGTCATATGACTCTATGATCCTACATCTCTATGGTTCAATTCTAGTCTAGAATAAGCACTAGGTTTGGACCTAGGCTAAAATCTCAGCTCTATTACCTTACTTAGACAAGTTACTTAAGATTTCTGGTCCTCAGTTTCCTCTATTACAAAAAGAGAGGTTTATAGTTGATGACTTCTGAAGACCCTTTTAAAGTTTAGGCACTATGATACTATGATCCTTTTATCTCTAAAATCTTTTTCTAAATCTAGTTCAACTCCCTTTTACAGATCAGGCAACTAAGGTCTCAGGATCCTACAAAAACCACAACAATCTGTCTTCTGAAATCCATTTATGCGTTTCCAACTTGCTGGACATCTAGCTAGATTTGGGTGTCCAGTTGGCACCTCAATCCAAACAAGTTCTCCCTTGCCCTCAACCTGCCTCTTCTCCAAACTTTACTTTCTGTGTAGAGGGCAAAACCACCCAGGTTTATAACTTTGGTGTCAATAGCATTTTCTCCCCTCCCCGTCTTGTGCTATAACCAGTTCTGTCACTTCTGCCTCAAACACTGTAAAGCATTTATTGAGTACCTACTATATCATAGTCCTGATGATTCTAAGAAAAAGTGAAACATTGTTTTCTCAAGCACCTTATACTCAACAGAGGGATACAAAAGGTACTCATAAAAGTGTGTATAATTTGGGAGGAAAAGCACTAGTAGCTACAGTTCAGGAAAGGCTTCATTTAGAAAGTACTGTTTGACCTAAGCTTTGAAGGAAACCAAGTGACTATAATGAGGTGAAAGTGAGGACAAAATATAATCTAGGAATGGAAGGTAGAATGCTATGCATGTATAGAAACGTCAGTTTGGATGGAAGAACGTGAGCAATAGTAATGTATATTTCAGGGCCATAAAGGTAAAGTGGGGTAAGGTTTTAAAGGAAAGTCACTAAAATTAACAGAGAAGTTAACAATTTATCCTAGACAACAAGGAGAAGAGAGGAGAGGGTAAGTCAGAGAAGAACACAACAAGATACTGAAGTGCAAAATAAAGCCTCTAATTTAGGAAAGTCATTTCAGCGAAGGATAGAAAGTCATTTAGTGGAGGATAGAAAGACATTTAGTGGAAGACAGAACTTAACTGGGAAAGGGTTTAGGGAGGGAGACCAATCCAAAAAGGCTACTACATAGTCTAAGTGAGAACTGATGGGTGGCTGATGATGGTGGGATGTGTGAGGGGAAAGAAGGAAATGGGTAGAAGATACATTGTGGAGACTATCATGACTTGGAAATTGAATGGATGTTTGTGAAAAAGGAGAATGAGGACTCATGTAAACCTGAGTGACTAAGATAATGGCAGTATCCTTAAAAAAAGAAGACAAGTTTGAAAGAGAGGTAGGTTTTGGGAAAAAAGATGATGAGTTACATTTTGGATATGATGAGTTTGAAATGTCTACTGGACACCAGGTTTGAAAAGTTCAACAGAAAATTAGTGACAGGAAATTGGAGAAACTGGAGAAAGACTGGGGCTAGATACATAAATCTAGGAGTTCATTAAAATAGTATGTGGAAAGAGAAGAGGACCCAGGACAAAGCCTCAGGGGCACATCCCAGTTAGGGAGCAAGACATGGATGAACCCAGGAATGAAAAAGGTAATGGTCAATGTCAAAAGCTGCAGAGAGATCAAGGAGAAGAATTAGGAAATGGCCACTGGATTTGTCAATTAAGAGATTTTTAGGAAAAAGTCACTAAACTATATATATAACCATTGATGCAGCAGCATCACTGCTACGCACATAACCTGAAGAAGTCAAAAACAGAAAAAGGACCTATATGAACAAAAATTTTTACAGCATCACTTTTTGTGGTAGCAAAGACCTGGAAACAAAGCAGGTGCCCATCAGTTGGAAAATGTATGAACCAATTGTGGTATAAAAATATAATGAAATGTTACTGTGCCATAAGAAATGGCAGATTTATAGAAAGCTGGAAAACATGAATTAATGCAAAGTGAAATGAGCAGAATCAGGAGAACAATGTACAAGATCACAATATGGTAAAGAATAAAAACTCTGAAATACTTTATAACTTTTATCAAAGCAATGCTAAGTCGTGACTTCAAAAGAACTGGTGATAAAGCAAGTCTCCTACCTCTAGTTCATACTTCTAAAACTGTGGGTCACAAGTCCAGTTTAAGAAGTGCTGAAGGGGTCACAAGTAGAAAAAGTTTAAGAAGCCCTGTTCTAGTCAAAGAGGTCTGAAAACTAAAGATGCAAAATGAGACATTTAAACCACAATACTTTGCTTAACTATACGTACTTGTTACTGAGGAGATCTTCCATGAGGGGAAGAGAGAGCAAGAGGGAGGGGTATTTATCAAAATACAAAAAAGAACATCAATAAAACTACATGTAAGAAAACAAAAGTAATTCAGAAGAAGATACAAATGGAACAACTTTGTTAATATTTTGTTAAATTTAAAATGCATAAACACTTATAACAAAAAAACTTACAACTTCATACACAACTTTCTTCTATTCTTGGCATACTGAAATATGTGTTTGTTGATGAGTAAGTTAATTTAAAAAAATAAATAAAGCTCAGCAATAGTTTTGGAGAGAGGAGTTCCAGTTGAGTGACAAAGTTGTAAGCAAGTGATTGAGAAGTAAGAAGATAAGAAATGGAGGCAATGAATCAGAGAGATAACTTTTCTGGGATTTTGGCTGTGAAAGGGAGAAGAGATAAAGGATGATATAGCTTGAAAGGATGGTATAGTTAAATAAAGGTTTTGCAGGTAACAAGGAAAGAAACAATTGAAAAGACACCGAAAATGAGAGAGACTGAGGATGACACTGATTGAAAACGAGAAAATGAAGATGAGAGGAAGGAGGAGAAACTTCAGAGAGGAGGGGATCAAGGGTACATATAGAGCAAGTGGCCCTGATAAGGAAAAGGGACAACTCTTCAGTTGTTCGGAGTTCAGAGAATGAGGAATGATTTCAAGGTCTTGAGATGTTAAATAGGGAATAAAAGAGAACTGAGAGCAAAACGGCCTCTACTTTCTCAAAATGAGGTAAGGTTCTCAGTCATAAAAGTGGAGGGAGAGCATGGTAGCGTGAGGAGAATAGAGGTTTGGCATAGCCATTGTAGGAACTGAGATTGCAAAAACAACAAAAATTTACATTTATATAGCACTTAATAAGTGCCAGGCACTGTGTTAATTAAGCACTTTACTAATACTATCTCATTTGATCTTCACAATAATCTTGGGATATAAATGCTATTATTATCTCCAATGTACAAATGAGGAAACTGAGACAAACATAAATTAAATCATTTGTCCAGGTCACAAAGCTAGTGTCTACTGCCTGGTTGAAGTAAGGTTCCAGCTGATCTAATATCCAGTTGATATTAGATAATATAAATTTGTAAAGTACCCAGAGAGAAATAATGCATGACTCTCTCTAGCAAAGATTACCAAATCATGAATAGGAATGGAGGGTGATGGTAGGAATAATCCATGATTGGCAAAGTATGAACTGAAATGGGACAAGGCAGCAAAGGATTTCAAAGTACAAAATCACTTTACAGTTCAAAAGGGCTGAACAGATTCACAAACAAGTCAGACTTAAAAAGGGTTTTTAAGAAGTATTATTAAGATGGCCTAGAATATTACCTAAGGGTGGAGGGAATGGTAGTCATGGTTAGGACCAAAAAAAAAGGGTTTAAGAGGAATGAGGCATAGATGAAATGAAAAAATTATAGCTGGATAAAGAAAATGAAAATCTTTGATTACAGAAATTTGTGAGTGGTTGCTGCTGAAAGGTGTGTCCCCATTCCTGTTGTGGCTAGGATAGAATAAAAAAGGAGAGACTGAGCAACTGAGAGGGCAGAGCGTTTCAGCAAACATCAATGTGAACACTGAAGTTATATAATATAAAAAGCAGGGGTTAAGGTAGAAAACACTGAATCAATACTGAACCTGAGAAAAAAGAGAAAATGACCTGAGAATTCGTAAAAAACTAACACCAAGAAATGAACTGGGTAATATATCTGCATGAGTAACCCATAAAGGAGAAGTAGCTAAGTAACAAGTAGAAAAAGGAATGTATGTGCCAGAGGACAAATAAGAAAGTGCAACCAGTAGTGAATTATGACTCTATGGGGTAAAGGTGAGAAAGGACAGTATCTCAGGCCTAAGGGCCACCCTAGACTCAAATATGAGAGGAGAACTGTCCTATATGAAAAACTAGAAGGTCAATTTCACTGGAGTGAAGTAAAAGAATTAATTTGATAAGTCTGGAAAGGTAGGCTGGAGCCAGATTGTGAAGGTCTTTAAATGTGTGAGGAATTTGTGTTTTATCCTGGAGGATGTTAAGAATCCAGTTATGTCAAGGATGGACTAGAGAGGGAAGAGCATGATAGCAGAAAAATCAATCAGAAGACCATCACAAGTCTGGGTAAATAGTTATAAGGGCCTGAACTAGAGTGATGATTGGAGAAAAGGATGCAAAAGATGTTACAGATATAGAATCACCAAGACCTGACAACTGATTAAATATGGAGAGCAAGGAAAAGGAAAGAAAGTGGAAATGACTGAGGTTGTGAATCTTGGTGATTAGAAGAATAGTGTTCATGATAGAAAAAGGAGAGTTTAGAAAAGGAAGGAGTTTAAGGGGAAAGATAAATGAGTTCATTTTGGACATGATCAGTTTCAGATACCTACGAGACATCCAGGTGGAGATATCTAGCAGGCAGTTGGTGATGCAGAATTGGAGCTCAGGAGAGAGATGAGGGCTGGATATGTAGATTTAGGTGTCATCTGCAGAGAGATGCTAGTTGAATCCATGGGAAGTGATGAGACCACTTACAGGAGGATCTAGGAAAAAGCCCTAGTGTACATCCATGTACAGAGGGCAGGACATAGATGGTGGCCCAACCAAGTAGACCGAGAAGGATCAGTCAGGAGAACCAGAAGAGAGCAGTGTCACAATAACCTAGGGAGGAAAAAGTATCCAGGAGGACAGAGTGGTCAACAGTGTAAAATGTTGCAGAGAGGTGAAGAAGAATGAGGACTGAGAAAAGGCACTGGATTTAACACTTAAAAGAGATTTCTGATAACCTTGGAGAAAAAAGCAGTTTCAATTAGGTAGTAAGGTGGGGGTCAAGAGGTAGAGAAGTGAATGGGAGGTAAGGAAGTAAAGGAAATAATTGTAGACCATCCCAAAGTATAATAGTGTATATAATCAGATTCTTTTTGTTCCTGAATACTATGGTTTTATTACTGCAGCCCAAGACAGTATGTTTTGGGAGCCATGTGATAGTACTACTTCTTTCCAAAATGTCAAGTAAACAACATTAGGATCCAACTTTTATAAACTGTCTAATCATACATGTCTATACTATCTTATGCTTGTACAACATTTTTCCCCTTTAATTCAATAAAAGAAATTAATCTAGACTTTTCATGTGATTAGATCCAGCCCCATTTTTCTACAATGTCTAGGTCTTTCTAGATAACATTTAATGATGCATAAATTTAATAAACATAACACCTATGTCTTTAAGATACTGAAATAGTCCTCTACAAAAATATTTAACAAGAGTTTAAAAATAGAAGAATTTCTGGTTAAATTTTTAATTAATTGTACATCAATAAATCATATAGCATAACCCTTGAAAACGCAACAGGTTAATTGAAATATTACCATAAAACACATTTTTAAACCTACCACTTAAAAAAAAATAAACTATAGCATTATATTCCAGTTCTAGTTACCAGTATGGACAAAGGGTTATCTTGAAACACAAAAGCATTTAGTCAAGCTTTCCAACTTGGAGAGCAAAAGAATTAACTTACAAAACTTTCACATGTTAATATACTTTAAAAACTTAAATGAAGTATTCACTTTAACTTTTAATTAAAGCTTTATGATTATTTCAGTTTTCTGAAATATTTTCTGAAAAATCGACTTTCTGTAAGGTCAACCTTCAAAGTAAGTAACTTTAATTTTTGAAAAAGGAAAAATATCCAAACATAATTTCTACACTGGTGGATTTGAGATCAAGAGTAATGTTCTCTGTACCATGTAAAATTAGTCTTTAAATTTATTACATCAGATTAATATTTTATTCTTACTCCTACCGAAAACTTTAAAGGAAAGAGTATGCTTACTTGTCAGGATTTTCCTTGGGTGCTGGAAATGACTGAGGATTCACATGAGCCAGTGTAATAAATTCATTCTTCTCCAAACTTCCAACCAGGATTCGGATTTTTGATTCCACCAAGCCCACCCTGAACAAATGCCACTTAGTATTACTAAAAGTCTATTTATTTTTAAACAAAAGTAAAAGTTAAGCAAAATGTACAGAAAGAGAAGAACTATACTGAAAGTAGAAGTTAAGGTACTCTTTTAAAAGTTACGAATACCAAAACAAGCAGTTTTTAATGGACTCACTGTTCCAAGTAAATCAAAAAGTCATTAGTAACTTTTTAGTGTTTTACCTTAAAGATCAGGAAATGATGTCTACCCTCTTCAAAAATAAATAAAAAAATAGAAGCTTGACTTGAATAGGGAAATCCAAGAAATTGAATTTCCAAGACAACCAATCTTTGCTCAGGAACTTTAAGGAAAAGATATTAACAAAGCAGTTTTGGGAATGATTAGTTATAAAGTGAATACCAAATAATCATAAAAACCACAGTGGCAAGTAAAAAAACTACAAAAGATATTAATGGCACTTAGGTGGCATCCACTCACTAAAAAAAAAAAAAAAAGCAAAAAAAAAAGTGAGGCCTTATTCCAATGCTCTAGCAATTTATGTCTAAAAACAATAAAAAAAGTCAAAACTGAAAGGCTTATTGAGTTATTCTTTCTATCACTTGTCCATTTTATTTTGGTCTGTGTTTTATTTCAAAGGTCATTTGGAAATTTATGATTTCTTTTCTGTCAATCTTATCTTATACTCACCATTCTAGTCGCTGCTTTTCTGTTGGTGCACTTGCTAGAAGTACAATATAATGCCTTTGAAGATAAAGACAATATGCTATTTATTTTATTTATATGTTTGGAGTTGGATATTCAAGCCACAATGTTATAAGCTTCCTTGAATTGTTCTAACTTTAGAACAGCTAGCCCAAAAATCATTGCAAAGTGAAAGTCTCACCCTATGCACATTAATGGATTATATTAGCTCATAAATATTCCACAAGTGCTCAAACTACAGTTTAAATGCTTCTGAAAGAGATATACATTAACAGATTATGTTGCAAAACATTTCAAAATAAGAAAACTAATATAAATTGTAGCAATAGGAATATTGATATGGCATCTTGTCCCATGAAAACTGTTTAAAAGCTATTCACTAAACACATCGATTAAAATAAATTTGTTTTAAATGGACAATGAACAAAATTCAGTGCTTTAGTCACAGACCTTAGAACTAATTATGGAGACTGTGCTAATTATCTAGTAAATGAAAACTGGGTTCAAGTATTTCTCAAGTATTTAAAAAATCTGACCTAAAGAAAAAAAACAGGCCTTACTTAATCCAACTGTGCAATTATATCCAATCTGTAACATGACCTACATTATAAAGGAAATTACTTCTAAAATGATTCAGAAACTGATACCAAAATGAGGCAGAAAGAAAATCTAGCTCCAAATAGAATCAGTCACAATTTTTAAAAGTTTATTTTGACTCACTTATCTTGATCAACTACCTTGTTTTTTTTAAGGTCAAAGTAATAAGCACTGAAGGGCATAATTAGTAACTTACTGTAGTTAGCAAAGATTTTAATAATCAATTATAGAATGGTGTGTTAGAAGTGTTAGAGGCAAGGTTTCTTCCAAGGTATTTTACCACAAAACATATTAAATTTAGTAAAATAAGTAGGAATCCCACCAAAATCAGTAGTGTCTAGCCATCTATGAAATTGCTTGCCCTCTGTTTTAAAAGACTGGCAACGGTTTTTGAACAAAATAATGTTCTGATCTAAATCACAATGAAGTCACCTTACTTAGTTCCAATTTACCAAGGAAAACTGTGGTTAAAAATGATATACCAAATCTTTCAAAGTGGAGAAAAAAGGAAAACAAGAATACTTTAGTAAGTTTCTGGGTAACCAAAAATAATTATATATACTAAAGCTTATTTATAGGTTCCTACAAACTAATGCAGAATCTGATTGCTTTTCTTTACATATAATTATAAAGACAAGTCATATGGTTTCCCAACCCATAGGAGAATAGGTGGGAAACTACTTAAGGGGGAGAAAAAACAGAGAGAAGATAAATACAAGACAAATGAAAATTTTTTACAGCATTTTGTCTGCCTTGCTATTTAAACCTTTATACATTTCACTATTTATCATACTGACTGTGCACTCACACTACATGATAAATGCTTTTAAGGCTTCCCTCCAAAAGCTCAAAATTTTTCATCTTTTTATCCCCAATGTTTTATATGTAGTAATTACTTACAAAAATGAATTCACTGAATAGCATCAGGGAGTAATTTCATATATGGGACAAACAGACATACATATAATAAAAGACTGTAACAATTCAGCTACATTACAAGATAGGATAACTGAAGTTCATAAAAAGAATATACTTAACAACTCTTTAAAATACATCAAGAACAACTGAAGGCTAATCTAAGGTTTGGTACTTGAACAGAAAATTAAATGGAAAATTGGCTTATTTTCTTACACCTAATGATGATGGATAAATGAAGTCCTACTATGTGACTATAACCATGCCACAAAACTAATAAGCATTTCAATTTATACACTGAGAGAATGAGTTACAAACATCTAAGCATAAATGAACACTAAATTAAATTTTTAAATAACCTTTAGGATATAATTAGATGTTTAAAATTTTAAGACAGCAATATTTGAAGGTAAATTTTAAAAGTTTCTAGGATGCTAAAAATGAGATATTCAACCTAAAGCATCCGTCTTCCCCTGCCTTTCCATAACCTAGGCATACTGACCAAAGGTAAAACAAGGGATGAGATCATCTGTTCCTTCAGCACTCTCCAAACAAAAAAAACCCCAAAAAAAACAAAGAAAAAAATTCTCCGCTCATACGTTAAATCCACACCAAAAATTTGGATGAAAATTCATTAAAAGTAGAAATTTCTTTAAACTGGTCATTACATCTGAATTATTTTTATTTTATATTAGAAATCTGTCAAAAACAGTTTACAATAATGACAGCCAAATTAAATGTTTAGTGAATGAGTACTTGAATGATACGTACTGGCAAATCAAATGCTTCCAGAAAACATTTTACATAATAATGTTTCAGGTGTTAGTTTGCTATATCAAAATGAATAAAAACTAATAAAACTTTTAAAAACAGGCAAACAAAAATCCTTAGATGAATCAAGTTACCATATACGTGTCTGATTTAATCAATGAAAAGTTCACAGATTTTTAAACTCAGGGTTATAAAGATTTTGGGGCAAATTCAAATTAGAATTTAGAACTGCAATGATGACCCAAACCACAAGTATTATTATCTTTGGTTACAGTGATGCTCACTTATGTCGGCTGCCATATCTCATACTGGCAAATGTAGTAGAAATGTCATAAAAGTATTATATTAGTTTTTCTTTTTTTAAGTGTATACTAATGATTTCACTTTTGTGACACAGAATCTGAAGATAAATATTACAAAAACACACAATTGTTGCAAAATCCAAAATTGAGATATTAGCCAATAAAACTTGGATGCCTCCCTCCAATGTTCTTTAAGTACCTCTACAAAGATGTCTAGGTATCTTTAAAAACTGAGTATAAAAGTCAAAACACATCTAATTTATCCTTACACCTCAATCCCTGATCTCTTACTTATTAAACCTTCATTTTTTGCATAGCATGTTTTTTTAAATATTTATCAAGCCCTACCCTTCACTGTCAGAAATATTTATCTTGAACCTGAAATTAAAAACTCCCAAAGTTGTGTCTTTCTTAAAGTTCTTAAAGAAACGTGAGTCTCCATTTTATCATATAAGTGTAACTAAGCCTTTAATGCATTGTTTAAAACTCTGCTCTCAAAAATAATTTCAAACAAACATTTCGAAGACACTACAAATCAATACTATGCCTTCACATTTAGACATATAAGGAATGTTGACAGTTTGCTTTCTGTATGTTTGTTTGTAAAGAAAGGAAACAACCGTGAAATTTTCTGGATGACGTCCTTCAAATATAAACACCTGAATATAATGAATGATAGAAGTGCATGTAGTAAATTGTATTCTAAAAAAACTGCAATAATGAAGAATAGACAAATTTAGGTAGTTTAACTGTGCTACTATACATACATCTGAGGTAACCAATTTTAAAAGACAAATTTAACTTTGTCTCTCATGATTTGGTTTAACTATTTTTTGACAGTCATAACAATTTGAGACTACAATAAACTTTGTCATCAAGAGGTTCTTATCGCTAAATATTTCTAGCTTTTAGCTCCTTTTGCAAAACTTGATGTCGTTAGAGAGGAATACCAAAGCATGGGAGAAATTTTGCGTGACTTAATTGCTACACTGTCATAATTTTAAATATTGAAGTATAGATCAGGTTTTTATTATATTTAAAATACATCCATATCATCAACTTGATGACACTTTCTGATCTAATACATGAAAGTAAATTACCATTACTCATTAAAGAAATATTTGTTTGACAAATATGCAGCAAAATATGAATGTTTTCAGGCTGAATCATTTAGAAAAAGGTAAATTATAACTGATTTTAAGTAAAATATAAAAGGGATCCCTATATCAAGGTTTTTCCAAACAAAAATTTTCTTTATAAAATCAGTCTGTTGCTTCCCTAGTTGCATGAAACAAACTAATGAGAGTCCAATCCCTGGTATATTAAACTTGCAAAGGGCAAATCTGTGTGAATGTAGCTCCTTAACAAGTTTGAGTAGCATCACTACATATTTATGATGAACATTATTTTCTTCTTCTGTTGTCAACTACTATTCTAACTTATTTGAACTGAATTTGAAAAACAGTAGTACCTAAGCCTACATCAAACTTAAATGATCCTAAAGCTAAAAGGGAGAAAAATTCTCTGAACACAGTTTCTAAAGAAAAGGTAGAGATGATCAATATTATAAATTATTTAAGCTGCCATTGATAACACAGTCTTCCAAATGCAATCCCCAGAACACAAGTCAAGTGCTCTACTGTTGTTTTTTTTCCATGCAAATGGTACAGAAACAAAACACAGAGACATTATGATGGTCATCATTCATTTTTTTTAATTGGGGAATAGCATATTAAAATCTTGCTTAGATTATTACATAACACAATCCAATACAAGATCAGATGGTTAGAAAATTTCAAATCTTAAAAAAATTGAAAAGAAAAAAATGTGGGACTCTGGCAAAATTTCAGCTCAGGGCAAATAAAATGCAGTCCATTTTTTTCAAGTATGATTTATTATGAAACTTACAATTTTCATCAAAACCAAATACAATTAAAACAGGCTTCTGACCTGTACTAAAAAGGTATTAAACTATTAAGAGTAAAACATCTATGTTAAAAATATTAAGTTGTCTAGGCTCCTAAGAAAACTTTTTTCAAATATCTGAAGGGACTTCCTTACTATGAAAAAATAAGGATGGGTAATAAATATAGCCTACTGAAAACATTTAACTAACAGTTGGCTACGTATTGAGCAAATCAGTAAGATATAATTTCACAAATTTAAGTGACCATAATCTTTCTAAATGTAAATTTTTAACAAGAACCTCTCCCTTCTAACAGTTCTACGTTTTTCATCCTTTAATCAATAACACATAGCCTTCCATTAGCCTAAAATATCCAAGTATTAAAAATAAGTAGGAAAAAAACACATATTTAGCATTTGTCCTTCTAGTCAAATCACTGACAACAATTTCCACTCATTAAGTGATGTCTTCATTAATGAAAGCTAGTTAAGTTATTTGGCAACCAATTATAAAGATTAAATATTATCCTGAAAAAGAGATGGGGAAAAAAGAAACATCAACAAAAAGTGCTTACTATTCTAAATATTAGAGAATCACAGGAAAATGAGAACCCTCAAACCTAAATTCTATCAGAAGTGTTTGTCTAATAAAATGTATCATAAATACAGATATATCACTGTGAATATTAAAAAAGCAATACGTCTGCCATGCCTTAAAATACATACTTGTACTTTTGAAAGAAGTTGGGAGCTTCAAAAAGTTTGGACCACTCTGCCTTACTCAGCAAAATTTCATCTGTGATAGCAAGACCTAAATTAAAGACATAGTAAACTTCTTTGCATATTTCACTATAAATGTTAGCAATCTGACAATTTAAAAACTTGTGTAACACACGCATACATTATAATGCAACATATTTAAATTTACAAAGACTTCCTTATTCTAAAACTACTAATTATGGAGGAAAAGCCATAAACATAGCATTTGGCAATTGTGGGGGTCATTACTGAATCAAGTCAGTAACCAAGAGTAAGAGTAATATTCAAATACTTTTTATATAAACAACTCCAAAAATTAATGTTATCTAGGTTGGAGAGAAAAAAAAATCAGATTTCTTCCCGTTCAGATTTTTCTTCTATTAAAAAATGGTCACTGGAGACCTATATATTCCCATAAAGGGTAACACAAAGTGGAAAATCTTACTCCATGTTTTGAACTGCATGTCGTTTTAGAGCTCTTGATGAAAAATAGAAGGTAATACCCCATTCTTGCCCAACTTCCTTAAGGGCTTTATCCTCCTGTTTGCTTAGTCTCTGCCTGTGTAAGAAACTAGAAACTGTAATTCTATATGGCAAAAATCTATTAAAGCAAAGAGACTTCAATACTCATACAACACTTAAAAATTAAAACTTTTGCTATCTGTGTCAAATCAAATATAGATTGTATATCTGGAAAGGAAAAAGTATAAAACATTACACTCACAAGTGAATTCTCTAGAATATACTGTAATTCTGTAGAATATACTGCAATCCTTAAATTCCAGTTTGGAAATTACCATTTTAGTCAATACCATACAGCACAATGCTACTAGGATTATAACAGTATTTTAAACTTTTGTATGAGAGAAAAGGGTAAGGATAAAAGAACTTACCTTGTTTAAACTCCTCAACCATGACCATCCGTGTAGAAACGGACACATTGTACGTAGAATTCTGTTGTGGGTATGCTGGTGTAATTATAGGCATAAGATGGTACCTATCACTGGGGTTTACCTATATATAACAACAGCCAATCAGTTTCTTCAAGTACATATGCAACAGAAATTTGGACTTTTATCCTTTTTGATAAACTGAACAATGATCAATTTTAATTGTATTTATTGTCGAAGATGAAATCAAGAAAATGCAGGTCAGTAAGCCCTGTTTTGAAATTGTTTAGAGTACCAGAGAATAAATCTTATCTATCAGTCACAGGTTTAATGTAAGAAAATGATCATATTACACTAAATTTTTCGAGATACACAAGTGAATGTAGAATGTAAGAAAGACTAATTTAAAACGGTACCCTAAAAATAAACTTCTTTTTTAAATAAAAAAGGTGAACTGTACTTGGGTTCAATTACAAGCTCATTTTCATGAAAGTGCTATATTAAAACATCTGCTCATAAGCACTTTTTGTAATCTACCTTTACACTATTACTAGGAACAAAGTATCTAAAATGAAAAGACAAACTTTGTGTACCCTAATTATTGAGATATTAATATAGTACTCAAAAATAAAACATAAACTCTGTCCCACTCCAAAAAAAAGAAAAAGAAAAAAAAGAGGGGAGAAGGAGGCAAGGAATTGCTATAGGCGAAAAGTATACTTCCTAAACTACTACGCTTTAAGGTTTCCAAAGGAAAGTTTTAACATTTAAAAAAAATCAAAATTAGAACCATGTTGTTAAAACATATCCTAGAATCAAAGAATTTAAGAACTGGAACAGAAATGATCTACCCCAAAGTTTGAATTTTACAGATGAGGCAAATGAGGCCCAAGGAAGGCCTTGCCACTGGTTAAACAAATAATAAATGGCAGAAATCTGACCTAGAACTCAAATCTCCTACTCCCTAGGTATCCCACTACACTTTGTTGTATCACACTATAAATTTCACATAAAATATCTAAGAAATACTTAAAGTTAATACTGCTCATATTGGTTTTGCCTTTTAAAAAGGTTGATAGTATTATTTAAAGACCCAGTTCTAGAATAAATGCTGAGGAGCTGAACTGCCTTTTTATCTCAAATCCAAGAATCTGAATTACAACTCAATTTACCCTTGAAGTTTGAAAGCTTTTAAATATATTTAGCCTTTTTTTGATCAAGAGGAACAGAAATAGTTTTAGAGCTGTGATGAGACTAGCAAAATCAATAATGGCACAGGATAAAATGTACATAAACACATTAAAGTTATGAGTGATTTTTAAACATCAATTAAGTCTCTTATTTTGAGATCCTGAATTTTATTTTTCTTTCAAATAAAAAAAAATGCCAAAATGAATTATTTTTTCAGTAGTGATGGTAACACCCAAAAGAACTAAAATTAAAGCTATTTCTTAGTTCAAACACATTAATAAAATTTGCAGAAATTCAAACCAACTGTAACAATTATATCAAGGATGATTAAAGTGATACTTCTTGAAAGTGGTCACATACTAAATGATTTTGCCAACAGCTTTTGTATTACAAATCAGTTTTAACAAAATGTTTACATAAAATAAATACAGGGAATATTTTTAGTAGCCTTTTATTTTGTTTTCTTATGCACAGATGCCCATACAACTTTTACTTACATAGTAATAATTGCATGCTTAAGTATGTATTGTAGGTTGCAAATCTCTTACTGAAGTCACTATGTTCAGCTAGATAATATATATTCTTAAGTATGTTCTAAGTTCACAGGGTACAAAGTAATTATATCCTATAAACTATAGGACCATTACAGTTGATGTTATAATGAAGAAAATATAACTTCTGAAACAAATGCCAATAGCCAGCTACATCCATAAATATCTACAACATGAAGTCTCCATGGAGTTTCTTTAAGCAGTTGATTTTACTTTTTACTGTACAGTGTGAATTTATAGGGGAAAAAATAATACACTAACCCTTGGGTCCCATACAGGCAAATTAAGATTGCATTCTTCAGGTTGTTTCAATAGCACTGGATTTGGCCATTCCCTGTTTAAAAAGATTGTAGCACTTGATAAGACTATTGGACATTACCATCTATACTTTTTTTTAATAACAAAGTACTTTGTGAAATGTGATCCTTCTTCATTTTGCCCTCTTGACAAATCAATAGATGAAAGACTTGTTATTTTTTTCTTCAAGTTAAGTCTATGTAAGGCGCCTTCTTTCTAAACTACTGAATCACAAGAATCATTTGAAAAATGTGCTAATTTGCAGTCCTGAAATGGCTGGTAAAGCCATTATACAGTAATAACAATCAGCTCTACCGTAAAATATTTTGAAATGTTCTTCAAATCAAATTGAACCATGAAACGAACCCACCCTTTAAGAAAGAGAATTCATTCTTTATTCTACCTGAATCCATAGGCAACTGGAAAAAATAATACCGAAGGCAGCATAAGCAGTTACAAAATGTATACGTAATAAATAAAAGATTTTCCACTAAGATGCTTAAGATGATATATCATTAACAACTGGATAAAAGAAAGTACTTCTATGTAGTGGGATTTCTTTAAAGTCAGATACTTTAAAATTAGCTACAAATATTAGCCCATTTAAAGGCTAGATAGAGGGCATTTCTAAGACTTATCAGCACTGTTATAGAAAGTTTAAAAGTATTTTAAAACATTTATTTAATTCTAAATAAAAAAATCAAAATGAGTAGGAAACAGGTGACCACACACATACAAATACAAGAGGATAAACCCCATGGCTTTTAGATCAACAGCAATACTTTTAAGGGAATGATGAAAACAAGTTTATTAAAAAATGCAATGGAATTCCATAAAGTGATAATGGAATAACTACTTTTCTTATGCCTTAAACATTTCAAAAATTAAAAAAATTAAAGTCACTAAATCCATCAATAAAGACAAAATAACTTAAAAAACTATTCAGGATTTCTTTAAAAAAAGAATGTTTACAATATGTGCACATTTTAAAAGGTAGAAAATTTTATTAACTATCTGAGAAAAGCAAATCTACAGTAAATGACTAACTTTTCAAGTGTCAAGAAATAGTTCTTCTTGCATGTTTTTGTGAATGTATTCTTCTTACATGCTTCCTGTGTATGTTATACCATCAAAATTTTATTAGCAATAACTAATTAACTGAGTGCTCCCCAAAACATACAACTTTAAGTTTAAATAAGTTTCAAAGTGGGAAGAATGGGGAAGGCTTTCTCAAAAAGTTAACGAATATTCAAAGTTACCATTTTTATTTGCTTACACATGACATTCATGTTAAAATTAAAGAGTTTATGTGGAGATTTCTTAGTGTTGAAATAATAAACATTATATCGCTAGCCTGCATCCTTTTGGGCGGATAAATAAAATCTGGAACCAGTTGCAGAAGTGTCATAGAAATAAGACTAAACTTCAGTGTCTACAATCAATTTTATTTTAATATAATCTAAACACATACCATTTAGAAAATACCAAGAAAAATTTATGTACAAGAGTTGATGCTATTGCATTTGGATAAAGCTGGCAAGTTCTTGCTACTAGCATAGCCCAGGAAACACCACCGAGGAAACCTAATATATTGGAATAGATGTTGTGGCCTGTTGATAGGGAAAAACAAAAAGTAAGTTACTGGGGAACAAAATACACATCATTTTAATTAGCTACCTAGCAAATTTTGAACTCACGTTTGGCCCAAAGTTTGATAGCTCTCAGAGTTAACCTGAAGTTGTCAATGTTTGGTACTAGATGTAAAATTTCGTCGGTTACCCTGCAACCTAATGAACAAAAGGGAGGGGAAAAAAACACATTTTCAGATTATCAAAAGTTCATTTTAAAATCTTATATCCATTTATTCAAAATTCCCTAGGTCCATAACTAAGAAATAAACTTAAAAGCCTGATTAGATTATTTTATATATTGTAATGTAAAACACAAGTTTAGATGATGAAATAAACTCAGAAAAAGACTAGCACGTTGAATTCTGTCCATAAAATGGAAAAATAAAACAAACCTTTACTACTGAGCTTCATGTTTCAGCTCATAACTGACACTTGTTAGTCCCATTAAAAAATATTAACCATAAGGGACACATCAACATATTTAAGTTATTAAGAATAACCTGTTCACATTATTTCATTAATTCTTTAGTTCATCTTCTAAGTTAAAGGGATAACACTGCATTAAATCCTTTATCTTCAGAAAAGAAAGGTAAAGATCAAGTGTTTTTTTTTAATTAGATCATACTGGACACACCCTTGAGCACTACATACTAATCCAGCCTCATGCAAATACTGAATAATTCAAAATAAGACTCAACTATTAATGCACTAGAAAAGCTCAAAGAACTTTCTTATTTGACAAGAAAAACTGATATTATGTGTTTTACATACCATTAAGACTTCTTATGCATCTAATATCTAAATTTTTTAGTAGACTGTCATCACGTAGGTCCAAATCTTCAGGAATAGTCTGCAGTGCTAATCTTGCAAACAAAATATCAATCTAAATCAAAACAAAAAAATAATCATTCCACATCCACAAACTACAGAATTTTATTTAAAAAAGTAATTTCCAGAATACATAGAAAATTATTCTTCTGAAAAGTTTGTGCTACATCTCATGACATAATAACCTTAGTAATGTCCTCTTACTACCCACAAGAAGGGTAAATTATTCAAATATAGGTCCTTCTATCCAGATACTGTTAAAATACGGTAATGAGTGGATCAAATGATATCTGCAATTTGCAGCACTGACCATATTTAGCTTATGGGTCTCACTGTGTGCATACGTTATCTATGCTAGTTTAATTTCAATGGCAAGTATATATTACCAAAAGAGTTTAGCATATTGCTTATTGAGTTATTACAAACAGTAAAACAATGTTCTACGGATGGGAAAGGGAAAGAATTTTCAGAATGGTAAAAAATGTAAAGCATTCTTATTGTTGCTTTTGGCAGACTAAACCATTTATCATGAATTCATGTTATCCAAATAGTTGGAGAGTCAAACAATTTTTAAATAGATAACATTAGAACAACAGTGAAGAAAGAGAAGGGAATTGTACCTATTTCAACATGATATTAGAACTACACATTGAAACATAGCAAATTACTGCTGAATGATAAGAATGATAAGACTTCATACTAAAACAAATGAACAGAGACTAATAGAAGTTACTTTAAAGAATATTTATCAGGAAAGGTGGGTAAATAAAGAAAAGGTGAAATACATGTCAGAAAAAAATACTCTTTCCAAATCTAAAATATAAATCATTTTCATTCCTCTGTAGCTACACAATTTTTGCAGTATAGGATACCAACAAATAATCAGACAGACATCTGACATTGTGAAGCAGTAAAACATATTTTAGACAAGCGAGGTCATACAGTTTACTTAAGGGGAAAAGTTTTCATCTAAAAAACCCTCAATCCCAAATGAAGAGAAATTCAATAAGATATCCTTTCAAAATTGGTCTTATGTCTACTTTGCTTGTTTCACTTTTCTGAAGCATTAGAAAATGTTTAACTCAATTATAACATTTCAAAGAACAGAATACCATAGAATTTTAAGACAGGATAGTGTAGTGCAAAGAACAATGATCTGCAAAATAAAATGTGTATGTATACACACATACACGCAAAAAGGTACAGAATAGTCTAATGGCTAGAAGATTAGTCTGAAAATCAAAAGGACAAATGTTCATGTTCAGCCTCTGAAACAACTAGCTATGTGATCATGGGCCCATTTTAAGTCCTCTCTGATGCAGGAAATCCTTTAAAGTTAAATTGCTGATAAGCATGATCAAAGAAAGTTACCATGCCTGGAATTACAACCAATGAAATCACAGGCTGAAGAAGAATAACTACTCCCCTTGAAGTTGAACTATAATTAGCAACAACATAGCTATCCTAAGACTTACATACCTTTAGCATGGCACTCTAATTATGTACTGGGGAGTTGAGAAATCGAACATTTTATGTGTATTACTTCTATTAAACGCTTCTCAATATATCTTATTTCTATATAAAGTGAATTAATTACTTACAACAATATCTCATTTAAACAGCAAGGTTACTGAGTGTCCCTAGTGATTTCCCACTTCCAAAGTCCTATTCAGTACGGAGATTTCCAAATCAAGAACAACATTTTGGAAGTATGATAGAGAAGAATTTATACACCTTTTCATAAAAGCATTTACTTCAAATAACTTATCTTCATGTACTTCGAGGTTTAGTTGGGTAAATAAATCAAAAGGGAAAACTGAGTTACTACACAGTTTGATTTTCTTTTGTTTAAGGGGTCGGGGGAGTGAGGGCATAGATAAAATTCCATTGTATAGAGAACTACCAATAAGGAAACTCCCTCAACCAATGCAAGCTTGGTAAACTCTCTATAATTCATTTGTCTAGAACAACTAACTAGGGAAATAAGACGTTCAGTGATTTGGTCAGGATCAAACAACTAACTAGTGCCCCCAAGTCTTCCTTCTCACTCTCACCTCTCAGAATCTTTGGTTTCCTTCAGATCTCTGTTGAAGTGCCACCTTGTAAATGAATCAGTTCTTAATTTTCATTGATTAGTGGGTTGTCAATGGTTGTTGTTCAACAGCAAGCTAAGTATGCTGTGAAATGCTTTCCTATACCTCAAGACTTCACACTCCTCAACTACACTTTGTTATCTGCTCTTACAACCACCAGTTTGGCTAGGCCACAGTATGTGTGACAGGGAGTTGAAATGCAGTATGTCAGAGCCAGGTTGTAAAAAAAAAAATGTTCAATGCTAAACATCACTATTTGACCCCAGAAACAATAAGATATAATTGGAGATTATTAAGTAAAAGGGAAGTGTAGGGGGGATGGGAAATGGAAATCTTGGTTTTCTAATGTTTTCAGTGAATGAGGAAATCAAGAATGACACTGAGCTTATGAACCTAAGGAAAGTGGGACGATGGTGGGGCCTATGACACAAACACCAAAGTTCAGAACTGGGATGGGTATGGGGGGAAAAGTAATGAGCTATATTTTGAGGTTTTTTAAAATTCAAGGAAGAGGGGAGAGGAGCCAAGATGGCGGAGTAGAAAAACACACATATGCTAGCTCCGAACCCACAGCCCATAAAATACCTGTAAAGAAGAACTCCCAACAAATTCTAGAGCAGCAGAAGCCACAGAACAACGGAGCAGAGGAGATTTCTGTTCCAGAGAGACCTGAAAAACTGATCCAAAAGGTCCGTCACGCACCAGACCCAGAGCAGAGCCCAGCCCTGCCTTGGCCGTGCGGCACCAAGAGGAGCAGATCCAAGCAGGCTTCAGGGACAGAATCTCCAGCGGCCACGCAAGTCCCTCCACCCACAGGTGACAAGTGTCGGTGAGAGGGTCTCTTTGGCTGGTCGAGAGGGGAGTGGGGTATCCCCATAACTCAGGCGCCCTCAGGAGGCAGCAGCAGACAAGGCCTCCCAAAGCAGGCATAAACCCCCTGAGGGAACTGAGCCCTATGTGGCGGCCCTGCCCCCCACCTGAGCACCTGAACTTAATCTCACACTGAATAGCAGCCCCGCCCCTGCCAAAAGCCCTGAGGCTGGGAAGCAGCACTTGAATCTCAGACCCCAAGTGCTGGCTGGGCTGATCTGGAGGCGACGTGGGGGTGGAAAGGACACTCAGAAGTCAAGTAACTGGCTGGGAAAATGCCCAGAAAAGGAGGAAAAAAAAATAAGACCACAGAAGGTTACTTTCTTGGTGAAAAGATATCTCCCCCCTTCCTTTCTGATGAGGAAGAACAATGCTTACCATCAGGGAAAGACATAGAAATCAAGGTTTCTGTATCCCAAACATCCAAAATAAATACTCAATGGGCTCAGGCCATGGAAGAGCTCAAAAAGGATTTTGAAAATCAAGTTAGAGAGGTGGAGGAAAAACTGGGAAGAGAAATAAGACAGATGCAAGAAAAGCATGAAAAACAAGTAAACACCCTGCTAAAGGAGATCCAAAAAAATGCTGAAGAAAATAACACCTTGAAAAATAGATTAACTCAATTGGCAAAAGAGGTTCAAAAAGCCAATGAGAAGAATGCTTTCAAAAGCAGAATTAGCCAAATGGAAAAGGAGATTCAAAAGCTCACTGAAGAAAATAGTTCTTTCAAAATTAGAATGGAACAGATGGAGGCTAATGACTTTATGAGAAACCAAGAAATCACAAAACAAAACCAAAAGAATGAAAAAATGGAAGATAATGTGAAAAATCTCATTGGAAAAACAAATGACCTGGAAAATAGATCCAGGAGAGACAATTTAAAAATTATGGGACTACCTGAAAGCCATGATCAAAAAAAAGAGCCTAGACATCATCCATGAAATTATCAAGGAAAACTGCCCTGACATTCTAGAACCAGAGGGCAAAATAAGTATTCAAGGAATCCACTAATCACCACCTGAAAGAGATCCAAAAAGAGAAATTCCTAGGAACATTCTGGCCAAATTCCAGAGTTCCCTGGTCAAGGAGAAAATATTTCAAGCAGCTAGAAAGAAACAATTCAAGTATTGTGGAAATACAATCAGGATAACACAAGATCTAGCAGCTTCTACATTAAGGGACTGAAGGGCGTGGAACATCACATTCCAGAAGTCAAAGGAACTAGGACTAAAACCAAGAATCACCTACCCAGCAAAACTGAATATAATACTTCAGGGGAAAAAAATGGTCTTTCAATGAAATCGAGGATTTTCAAGCATTCTTGATGAAAAGACCAGAGCTGAAAAGAAAATCTGACTCTCAAACACAAGAATGAAGAGAAACATACAAAGGTAAACAGCAAAGAGAAGTCATAAGGGACTTATTAAAATTGAACTGTTTACATTCCTACATGGAAAGACAATATTTGTAACTCCTGAAACTATTCAGTATCTGGGTAGTGGGTGGGATTACACACACACACACAGACACACAGACACACAGACAGACACAGACACACACACACACACATCAAAGAGTGAATGGAATAGGATGGGATCATATCTTAAAAAAATGAAATTAAGCAGTGAGAGAGAAATATATTGGGAGGAGAAAGGGAGAAATGGAATGGGGCAAATGATCTCTCATATAAGAGGCAAGCAAAAGACTTTTTAGTGGAGGGAAAAAGAGGGAGAAAAACATGAAGTTTACTCTCATCATATTCCACTAAAGGAAGGAATAAAGTGCACACTCATTTTGGTATGAAAACCTATCTTACAATACAGGAAAGTGGGAGAGAAGGGGATAAGCACGGTGGGGGGGGAGGATGAGAGGGAGGGCAATGGGAGGAGGGAGCAATTTGAAGTCAACACTCTTGGGGAGGGACAGGATCAAAAGAGAGAATAGAAGCAATGGGGGACAGGATAAGATAACTATAGGGAAATATAGTTAGTCTTACACAACATGACTATCATGGAAGTCATTTGCAAAACCACACAGATATGGCCTATACTGAATTGCTTGTCTTCCAAAGGGAATGGGTGGGGAGGGAGGGATGAAGAGAAGTTGGAACTCAAAGTTTTAGGAACAACTGTCGAGTTCTGTTCTTGCTAC